>NW_026782403.1:382500-707766 GCF_031769215.1 Ylistrum balloti | reverse complement strand
TGTTATCTATGATGGGATGGTTTGTGTTATCTATGATGGGATGGTTTGTGTTATCTATGATGGGATGGTCAGTGATATCTATTATGGGATGTGTGTGTATCTATGATGGGATGGTTTGTGTTATCTGTGATGGGATGGTTTGTGTTATCTGTGATGGGATGGTTTGTGTTATCTGTGATGGGATGGTTTGTGTTATCTATGATGGGATGGTTTGTGTTATCTATGATGGGATGGTTTGTGTTATCTGTGATGGGATGGTTTGTGTTATCTATGATGGGATGGTTTGTGTTATCTATGATGGGATGGTTTGTGTTATCTGTGATGGGATGGTTTGTGTTATCTATGATGGGATGGTCTGTGTTATCTATGATGGGAAGGTTTGTGTTATCTGTGATGGGATGGTTTGTGTTATCTGTGATGGGATGGTTTGTGTTATCTATGATGGGATGGTTTGTGTTATCTATGATGGGATGGTTTTTGTTATGTATGATGGGATGGTCTGTGTTATTTGTGATGGGATGGCCTGTGTTATCTGTAATGGGATGGTTTGTGTTATCTGTGATGGGATGGTCTGTGTTATCTATGATGGGATGGTTTGTGTTATCTGTGATGGGATCTGGATGGGATGGTGTGTTATCTGTGATGGGATGGTTTGTGTTATCTATGATGGGATGGTTTGTGTTATCTGTGATGGGATGGTTTGTGTTATCTGTGATGGGATGGTTTGTGTTATCTAAGATGGTTTGTGTTATGTATGATGGGATGGTTTGTGTTATCTATGATGGGATGGATTGTGTTATCTGTGATGGGATGGTTTGTGTTATCTGTGATGGGATGGTTTGTGTTATCTATGATGGGATGGTTTGTGTTATCTATGATGGGAAGGTTTGTGTTATCTATGATGGGATGGTTTGTGTTATCTGTGATGGGATGGTTTGTGTTATTTGTGATGGGATGGTTTGGGATGGTTTGTGTTATCTATGATGGGATGGTTTGTGTTATCTATGATGGGATGATTTGTGTTATCTGTGATGGGATGGTTTGTGTTATCTATGATGGGATGGTTTGTGTTATCTGTGATGGGATGGTTTGTGTTATTTACGATGGGATGGTTTGTGTTATCTATGTG
The DNA here is from genome assembly GCF_031769215.1 of Ylistrum balloti. Taxonomy (NCBI): domain Eukaryota; kingdom Metazoa; phylum Mollusca; class Bivalvia; order Pectinida; family Pectinidae; genus Ylistrum; species Ylistrum balloti. The sequence continues at coordinate 706,637 of NW_026782403.1, read as the reverse complement.
ATGGTGTTATCTACGATGATGGTTTGTGTTATCTATGATGGGATGGTTTGTGTTATCTATGATGGGATGGTTTGTGTTATCTATGATGGGATGGTTTGTGTTATCTGTGATGGGATGGTTTGTGTTATTTGTGATGGGATGGTTTGTGTTATCTACGATGGGATGGTTTGTGTTATCTGTGATGGAATATTATGTGTTATCTATGATGGGAAGGTTTGTGTTATCTGTGATGGGATGGTTTGTGTTATCTGTGATGGGATGGTTTGTGTTATCTGTGATGGGATGGTTTGTGTTATCTGTGATGGGATGGTTTGTGTTATCTATGATGGGATGGTTGTGTTATCTGTTGGGATCTGTTATCTGTGATGGGATGGTTTGTGTTATCTGTGATGGGATGGTTTGTGTTATCTGTGATGGGATGGTTTGTGTTATCTGTGATGGGATGGTTTGTGTTATCTGTGATGGGATGGTTTGTGTTATCTATGATGGGATGGTTTGTGTTATCTGTGATGGGATGGTTTGTGTTATTTGTGATGGGATGGTTTGTGTTATCTACGATGGGATGGTTTGTGTTATCTATGATGGGATGGTTTTTGTTATGTATGATGGGATGGTCTGTGTTATTTATTTGTGATGGGATGGTCTGTGTTATCTGTAATGGGATGGTTTGTGTTATCTGTGATGGGATGATCTGTGTTATCTATGATGGGATGGTTTGTGTTATCTGTGATGGGATGGTTTGTGTTATCTATGATGGGATGGTTTGTGTTATCTATGATGGGATGGTTTGTGTTATCTGTGATGGTTATCTGTGATGATGGTCTGTGTTATCTGTGATTGGATGGTTTGTGTTATCTATGATGGGATGGTCTGTGTTATGTATGATGGGATATTTTGTGTTATCTGTGATGGGATGGTTTGTGTTATCTATTATGGGATGGTCTGTGTTATCTGTGATGGGATTTTTGTGTTATCTGTGATGGGATAGTTTGTGTTATCTATGATGGGATGGTTTGTGTTATCTATGATGGGATGGCTTGTGTTATCTGTGATGGGATGGTTTGTGTTATCTGTGATGGGATGGTTTGTGTTATCTGTGATGGGATGGTTTGTGTTATCTGTGATGGGATGGTTTGTGTTATCTGTGATGGGATGGTTTGTGTTATCTATGATGGGATGGTTTGTGTTATCTGTGATGGGATGGTCTGTGTTATCTAAGATGGGATGGTTAGTGTTATCTAAGATGGGATGGTTTGTATTATGTATGATGGGATGCTTTGTGTTATCTATGATGGGATGGATTGTGTTATCTGTGATGGGATGGTTTGTGTTATCTATGATGGGATGGTTTGTGTTATCTATGATGGGATGGTTTGTGTTATGTATGATGGGATGGTTTGTGTTATCTATGATGGGATGGTCTGTGTTATCTATGATGGGATGGTCTGTGTTATCTGTAATGGGATGGTTTGTGTTATCTGTGATGGGATGGTTTGTGTTATCTACGATGGGAAGGTTTGTGTTATATGTGATGGGATGGTTTGTGTTATCTGTGATGGGATGGTTGGTGTTATCTGTAATGGGATGGTTTGTTTTATCTGTGATGGGATGGTTTGTGTTATCTATGATGGGATGGTTTGTGTTATCTGTGATGGGAAGGTTTGTGTTATCTATGATGGGATGGTCTGTGTTATGTATGATGGGATATTTTGTGTTATCTGTGATGGAATGGTTTGTGTTATCTGTGATGGAATGGTTTGTGTTTTCTGTGATGGGATGGTCTGTGGTATCTGTAATGGGATGGTTTGTGTTATCTATGATGGGATATTTTGTGTTATCTGTGATGGAATGGTTTGTGTTATCTGTGATGGGATGGTTTGTGTTATCTATGATGGGATGCTTTGTGTTATCTGTGATGAGATGGTTTGTGTTATCTGTGATGGGATTGTTTGTGTTATCTGTGATGGGATGGTTTGTGTTATCTATGATGGAATGGTTTGTGTTATCTGTGATGGGATGGTTTGTGTTATCTGTGATGGGATGGTCTGTGTTATCTATGATGGGATGGTTTGAAGAATCTATGATGGGATGGTTTGTATTATCTATGATGGGATATTTTGTGTTATCTGTGATGGGATGGTTTGTGTTATCTGTGATGGGATGGTTTGTGTTATGTATGATGGGATGGTTTGTGTTATCTGTGATGGGATGGTTTGTGTTATCTATGATGGGATGGTTTGAGGTATCTATGATGGGATATATTTCTTAATATCATATGAGAAAATGCATATATAGCCATTAGTTGAATTGTCGTAAACGATCTATGGAGAGGTGTAGTAAATTACGTCACACAATTCTGTTTTCGTCATGTCGTTCATCCTTTTTATTCATCCTATGAACTGATCTGATATACTGTATGGCACTTTCACTACACCTTTTTGTGATTTGTTTTACATGTCTTGCTGACGCCAAATGAAATGTTGTGCATTCGAGGTCAGCCTGCCCTTGTAAATTGGTGAACTGTGTATGTTAGGACTGTACGTACATCCACGTGTTTGTGGCCTTGTTGTGTTTGTGAGATATAAGAAAGAGGGCGATGGTGACTTTTATTGTTGTTTGCATCTTTTCCGTCTCACAACATTAAGATCTGAGGGTGTGATCTCTGATCTAACGACACGCTTGCACATTCTTATCGTGTCTTAAAAGAAAGGCGACACTTTTTGTTCAACTACACTATCCGAGTCTTCAAAATCTCTCATTTGAGACCATATGTTCTCAATCCGAAAGGAAACGATTCAGAAATATCTCGGCTGTGAAGAATGTTAGATTTTTAGCTGTAAACAGCATATTACTGATGTGATGTAGCGACATGAAGTATGCGGGTGCCGTGTCTTATTAAACTAATTTATGCTAAAATCAATTATGCTATTATGAGATAACGTAACATTTGATATTGTTAGATTATGCTTGGTCAGGTTTAGACGGGTTCGCAATAATGGTTTATGTTGTATAGGTGCATGCATTGCCAACGTGTCATTGCTGACATGGGTAAAACAAGACACCTGGCTTTGCCTGATTGCACATGACTACACCTGTGTCTAGAATTGATGATATTTAACTACGATAATTAATCACACTAAACTGCATATTGTACAGCAACAATTATTTGCATGTGATTAAACCAGTAAATGAATAATATTTTATCTTAAACTGTTAATCACTAATAAAATCGACCACAACACACTACAGTTTCGAGTTAAACTGAATACAAAGTCACAGCTATTGTTTACCTAAAAATGAAACTTAATATGCGTTTATGCTAGTCATGCATACGTCTGATTAAACACGACTTTGAGATGACTACTAGTTATAACAAGTGCTTAACACTGGTCACATGTGAGTAAGGTTATAATTAGAAATGTTTATTCGTTACTAAAACTGACAAGAAGCGACTAAAAGTGAATTTGCTCGAAGAAAACTGATAACATGTCACCAAATCTGATCAAAGTCAATTAGAACTGAGACTTAAAATGATATCATGTTATCAAACCTGATTATACGTTATCAGACTGTGACTAAAACTGATTATACGTTATTACACTGTGACTAAAACTGATTATACGTTATCAGACTGTGACTAAAACTGATTATACGTCATCAGACTGTGACTAAAACTGATTATACGTTATCAGACTGTGACTAAAACTGATTATACGTTATCAGACTGTGACTAAAACTGATTATACGTTATTAGACTGTGACTAAAACTGATTATACGTCATCAGACTGTGACTAAAACTGATTATACGTTATCAGACTGTGACTAAAACTGATTATACGTTATCAGACTGTGACTAAAACTGATTATACGTTATTAGACTGTGACTAAAACTGATTATACGTTACCAGACTGTGACTAAAACTGATTATACGTTATTACACTGTGACTAAAACTGATTATACGTTACCAGACTGACTAAAACTGATTATACGTTATTACACTGTGACTAAAACTGATTATACGTTGCCAGACTGGCTAAAACTGATTATACGTTATTACACTCTGACTAAAACTGATTATACGTTATCAGACTGTGACTAAAACTGATTATACGTTATTACACTGTGACTAAAACTGATTATACGTTGCCAGACTGACTAAAACTGATTATACGTTATTACACTGTGACTAAAACTGATTATACGTTATCAGACTGTGACTAAAACTGATTATACGTCATCAGACTGTGACTAAAACTGATTATACGTTATCAGACTGTGACTAAAACTGATTATACGTTATCAGACTGTGACTAAAACTGATTATACGTTATTAGACTGTGACTAAAACTGATTATACGTCATCAGACTGTGACTAAAACTGATTATACGTTATCAGACTGTGACTAAAACTGATTATACGTTATCAGACTGTGACTAAAACTGATTATACGTTATTAGACTGTGACTAAAACTGATTATACGTTACCAGACTGACTAAAACTGATTATACGTTATTACACTGTGACTAAAACTGATTATACGTTGCCAGACTGACTAAAACTGATTATACGTTATTACACTGTGACTAAAACTGATTATACGTTATCAGACTGTGACTAAAACTGATTATACGTTATTACACTGTGACTAAAACTGATTATACGTTGCCAGACTGACTAAAACTGATTATACGTTATTACACTGTGACTAAAACTGATTATACGTTATTACACTGTGACTAAAACTGATTATACGTCATCAGACTGTGACTAAAACTGATTATACGTTATCAGACTGTGATTAAAACTGATTATACTTTATCAGACTGTGACTAAAACTGATTATACGTTATTAGACTGTGACTAAAACTGATTATACGTTACCAGACTGTGACTAAAACTGATTATACGTTATTACACTGTGACTAAAACTGATTATACGTTACCAGACTGACTAAAACTGATTATACGTTATTACACTGTGACTAAAACTGATTATACGTTACCAGACTGACTAAAACTGATTATACGTTATTACACTGTGACTAAAACTGATTATACGTTATCAGACTGTGACTAAAACTGATTATACGTTATTACACTGTGACTAAAACTGATTATACGTTGCCAGACTAAAACTGATTATACGTTATTACACTGTGACTAAAACTGATTATACGTTATTACACTGTGACTAAAACTGATTATACGTTATCAGACTGTGACTAAAACTGATTATACGTTATTACACTGTGACTAAAACTGATTATACGTTACCAGACTGACTAAAACTGATTATACGTTATTACACTGTGACTAAAACTGATTATACGTTGCCAGACTGACTAAAACTGATTATACGTTATTACACTGTGACTAAAACTGATTATACGTTATCAGACTGTGACTAAAACTGATTATACGTTATTACACTGTGACTAAAACTGATTATACGTTACCAGACTGACTAAAACTGATTATACGTTATAAGACTGTGACTAAAACTGATTATACGTTACCAGACTGTGACTAAAACTGATTATACGTTACCAGACTGTGACTAAAACTGATTATACGTTGCCAGACTGTGATTAAAACTGATTATACGTTACCAGACTGTGACTAAAACTGATTATACGTTACCAGACTGTGACTAAAACTGATTATACGTTGCCAGACTGACTAAAACTGATTATACGTTATTAGACTGTGACTAAAACTGATTATACGTTATCAGACTGTGACTAAAACTGATTATACGTTATCGGACTGTGACTAAAACTGATTATACGTTATTACACTGTGACTAAAACTGATTATACGTTACCAGACTGACTAAAACTGATTATACGTTATTACACTGTGACTAAAACTGATTATACGTTACCAGACTGTGACTAAAACTGATTATACGTTACCAGACTGTGACTAAAACTGATTAGACGTTATCAGACTGTGACTAAAACTGATTATACGTTGCCAGACTGACTAAAACTGATTATACGTTACCAGACTGACTAAAACTGATTATACGTTATTACACTGTGACTAAAACTGATTATACGTTATTACACTGTGACTAAAACTGATTATACGTTACCAGACTGTGACTAAAACTGATTATACGTTATCAGACTGTGACTAAAACTGATTATACATTATTAGACTGTGACTAAAACTGATTATACGTTATTAGACTGTGACTAAAACTGATTATACGTTATCAGACTGTGACTAAAACTGATTATACATTATTACACTGTGACTAAAACTGATTATACGTTGCCAGACTGACTAAAACTGATTATACGTTACCAGACTGACTAAAACTGATTATACGTTATTACACTGTGACTAAAACTGATTATACGTTATTACACTGTGACTAAAACTGATTATACGTTACCAGACTGTGACTAAAACTGATTATACGTCATCAGACTGTGACTAAAACTGATTATACGTTATTAGACTGTGGCTAAAACTGATTATACGTTATTAGACTGTGACTAAAACTGATTATACGTTATCAGACTGTGACTAAAACTGATTATACATTATTACACTGTGACTAAAACTGATTATACGTTGCCAGACTGACTAAAACTGATTATACGTTATTACACTGTGACTAAAACTGATTATACGTTGCCAGACTGACTAAAACTGATTATACGTTATTACACTGTGACTAAAACTGATTATACGTTATTACACTGTGACTAAAACTGATTATACGTTACCAGACTGTGACTAAAACTGATTATACGTCATCAGACTGTGACTAAAACTGATTATACGTTATTAGACTGTGGCTAAAACTGATTATACGTTATTAGACTGTGACTAAAACTGATTATACGTTATCAGACTGTGACTAAAACTGATTATACATTATTACACTGTGACTAAAACTGATTATACGTTACCAGACTGACTAAAACTGATTATACGTTATTACACTGTGACTAAAACTGATTATACGTTGCCAGACTGACTAAAACTGATTATACGTTACCAGACTGACTAAAACTGATTATACGTTATTACACTGTGACTAAAACTGATTATACGTTATCAGACTGTGACTAAAACTGATTATACATTATTACACTGTGACTAAAACTGATGTTTGTTCGACTTGGCTTGTGACTTAAGCTGATAACATGCCATGGAAACCAATTATAGTCGATATTGAGTACAAAGAACTAAAATTTTCACTGAAACTTATGACATGTTATGAAACCTGATTAGACTCGACAAAAGCTGATTAAATCTGATTATACTGGACTAAAATGTGACTTCAAAATGAGATCAAGAGATTAAAATTGATTATACTTTTTTCAAACAATAACTTAACTGATAATATTTTACTTCTCTTTTTACTTACCTGTGATTGAAACTGATCACTTGTGATTATAAATGAAATCTCAATTAAAAATGTGACTTTCACAAAATTGATTATACTCAATTAAAACTGCGACTTAAAAAAACCCAAAACAGATTTTACTCGACTACTATAAAATCCTATTTTTGTGGGGCTTAGTTTTCGTGGACACTTCTTCGTGGTCACTTGATTTCGTGGATAATTATAGCTCAGTGAGTCATACTATTCGTCGACATATCGTAACTGATTGAAACTGATTATGTGACTAAAACTGATAACACGTAACTGAAAGTGATTGTTGCTTTTAAATATTTCGCAATTTAAGCCATTGAAGATCTGCGAACAGTGGTCGAGAACCATACAGCGCTGTGAACTTATGAGTGCTTTTTGGTTATCAGTTTATCACTAAACTACCAACAGCTGTCATGAGATGGGATCTAAATTAGCACCGCAGCCGTAGAAAGCATGAATGGAAGTTATATATCACAGAGCCGTAATTGATTTTCATCAATGACTCGGTAGAAATTGCAACCGCGCTGCATTCATACACGTATGAATGGCATTGTGGTCGAGGTCTATTAGACTTAATATACACAGGACAATGTTTACAAACCAACATGTATCTATAATCATTCATATCACTCATGTTAGTATTACATTTTTTGCAAAGTCAACCGTGCGATTAAAGCGCATGCCCGAGCTTGTCTTTTACGTCACACAGCGGTAGGGGTTAGTTACAAACGTGTGCTCTCACTTGACCGACTTCCTACGCCTGGCTACATACGTAATACACACATGCAGAAAAAGTGACAACGTTTAATGCTTGTAGAAGGAGCACGCTTATCAGTGTTTACAAGCTCCGTGATGTACAGTAAAGCTCTACCTTACATAATTATATTTGTTTTGTTCTTGAACTCGAGGCATAATATGATAGTTAGCTAAAATGGTAACAAAGTACATGTTGGCATGGTAACTCGTGGCTTTTATCGATCAAAGTTTGCAATGGTTGAATGGCTGCGCTGACGGTCCGGAGAGGCCTGAGAGTGCTTTATGCAAATGTGTTTGAGAACCACTGGCCGGGCTTACCCTCCCGCTGACCTCGCATAAAAAACCAACACAGCCAGCGAAACAGCTGTCTCTGTCACACATCAAAGAAGAAACCTAGGTGGTCTGTTGCGGTCTCCAGAGGCCAGTAAGGCACCAGGAAAGGGGCAAAATTCACACATTCGTTGGATTTTTAATTATTTTCCCTATTTTTTTTTCTCTTTAGGGACGCATGATTTGCCTTTTTCCCTTACACGATATCATGAAAAAACAAGGAAAATAAATATCAAATTATATTTACGATTGCCACGAATTGTAAAAGTACATGAAAGTCAGTGCGCTTAGGATGGGAGCACGGGTATATGGTAAATATATATATATGTATATATTCAGCGATGAATGCAGGAGTTTATATTCTTATTTACGGTTACCGGGCTAAAGGCCTAAGGTAGTCTCTGGCCTCGGCTCGTTAACCATTGATAATTTAACCTTGGCCTCTCAGTCACCAAAATAACATGAAATGTATAGTTTTAAAACGGAAGCTACTGCAAAACGCCTGTGAAACAGATAATAGGCCACTTTTAAGACGCTTGACCACGATTTTCACGCTTCACAGATATAGATTACCGGGTCATGAACCGTATGATCAAAGCCAACCTCTTTATCATTCTTAGTTTTCTTTGTCTGTTAACGACAGTATATCATCTACTTTCTTGTTATTAAAGCTAGCATGCCTTTGACAATATCCTGTCACCCTCTATGTGTTCACACACAAACGCACTTAAGCACACATGAGTACATATATGTGCTGTGTTCCTCGGTATTTCCCAGTTCATTACACAATCCAGGGTAGAGTGTGGCCTGACATCATTACCTATCGAGGCCAGGATTGGCTCGTATTTTCTAGTAAAGCAAATATGTGGGGATTTATTGGTGACCTATATTCTGTAGAACATATCAGCTCGGCATACGTTACGCGCCCATTATATAACTTGCATGCGCACGCATCTGTGCCGGGTCACAACTGTTATTGAGGACATGGCCCCGCTTCGTCCCGAGTTCAGCCCTCAGATTCAATGGCTGTTTCACCTCAGATAACCCGAAACCTGTAAGGTAAGTCTGGACAAGAGAGTAGCCCCGTCTCGTGGTAATCAGTCGGTTCAGCTGACCAATTGCCGGCCAGCGAGGTAGCGTAAAGCGCTGTTGTATTCGCCCTACTATACACTGGAGGTCATTTCAGTTCACGAACCACGTGATTAGCGTTGTGAATGTCCAGTTTTAACAAGTTATATAATTTTTACTGTTTTGCAGCATCTACCTGGAACTTGGACGTGTTTTGCGGGATCTAGGGACCTCGTGAAATTACTCAGGAATTACTATCTATGTTAATGTGTGACTCCAACAGGACGAGGCCGGCAAGCCAGAAGGTAAGTATTACACCGTACTTCCCCTTTGTGTATCGGGGTCTTGGGAGGTCAGTCGCTTGTTTGTTCAGAGATAGCGCAATATATTTCTAAGTGGATAAAATGTGGCAACCGCAGTTGTGTACACATACACACGGTGTAACACTGTGTTACTCAACCTTGTAGTGACACAGTCCAAAGGAAACACTATTGGTTATCAACATCCGACACATTTTACTAACAGGTCAACTGTTTTTAAGTATTGACCAGAGCTGGGCCGGCTACTTACACTACAATGATACGACCCCACAAGGCTAAGGCTAAGGTGTTGTTCAGTTGGTGTGAATAACTGCCATGCTACACGGTATATTCAGCTGTCACATGACTCGGCTAGATATAGGCAGTGGTTACGTAAGTTTCTTGTTTACATCATGGTACGGCGCTGTTGCGTAAGGTGTCTTTTGCTACCAGTGCAGTTAAATAACCTATGATGGCCGTAGCCTCTCGATTTCCTCAGGCCTTCCAAATCCAACGTTTGGACAATCTCTGGCCTAAAAATGTAAGGTAGGTACGTCTGAGATTACTGTTTGATGTAACGTTGACAATACGTTCAGTCTTTTGAGACAATTCTTTCTTTTTTACATAGCTGACAATGAAGTTAAAGCCACGTAACACTCCAACATACGCCAACCATGATACCTTGTGGATTGGTATTATGATCCAGATAAGTTTGTTGTCAAATTATTCTGAATTCGCTTATGATTTAAATTATAAAAAAGTGTTCCGAATTATATTTTCTCTTCGTGACGATGAAATAGAACGTTTTTTGTAGGGGGTTGTTTGAGCAATGGTTTGAAAGTTTTATGGGTAAAACGGAGTATATTTTTAGATGCTGACTTAGAGTAAGAATGAAATATTTTAAAAATATATATTACGAAATAATACTCTAAATTGTGTTATGTAGTTAGGACACAGTTCGTAATTGGCTTGTACAAGTGTAATGTGTAGAATAGGTAGCAGTGCTATGTGTAGAACAGGTAATTGTGCTATGTGTAGAACAGGTAATTGTGATATGTGTAGAACAGGTAATTGTGATATTTGTAGAACAGGTAATTGTGCTATGTGTAGAAGAGGTAATTGTGCTATGTGTAGAACAGGTAATTGTGCTATGTGTAGAACAGGTAATTGTGCTATGGGTAGAACAGGTAACTGTGGTATGTGTAGAACAGGTAATTGTGATATGTGTAGAACAGGTAATTGTGGTATGTGTAGAACAGGTAATTGTGATATGTGTAGAACAGGTAATTGTGGTGGTATATGTAGAACAGGTAATTGTGGTATAGGTAGAATAGGTAATTGTACTATGTGTAGAACAGGTAATTGTGATATGTGTAGAACAGGTAATTGTGGTATGTGTAGAACAGGTAATTGTGATATGTGTAGAACAGGTAATTGTGGTGGTATATGTAGAACAGGTAATTGTGGTATAGGTAGAACAGGTAATTGTACTATGTGTAGAACAGGTAATGACGAATACATGTGTTACATATAGAACCTAATTATACAGAGCACTGGTTGTTGAATGTACTTTAATGATAAATACTGGTATTTTACAATGATTGCAATTATATTAATATCAGAGAAAATTGTATTGAATATAAGAAAAAAATGTGTTGAATATATATATTATTATATGTATTATATAAGGGTATTAAATAATGTTGAATATAGGGGGAAAAGGTGTGAACACCGGGGAAAATTGTGTTGAATATAGGGAGAAATTGTGTTGACTTTAAGGAAAGTTGTGTATTTGATATCTGATGGTATTGATGTGTACAATCTGAAGGAGTGGCTTTAGAGGTTGTAGTTACGTAGAAAAGCGTTAAACAAGTATATGATGATCCCATTCCTCGAGTGATTCATCTGTCGTTTATAGAGATATTACACTCCTCTCAGTGATCGCGTCATACACATCGGTTGAGTAATTCTCTGAACAGTCTTATTATACCTATATACAGTGTATTTATACGTGGCCACTGACCTTCTCTGTAAACTTAACAATGGTTCCGATCTACACAAGTGTGTACTTACTGGAGTCGAAAAGAGATAGGGACATTTGTATACATTCACGTTATATATACATAATGTTTACATGGTACAATTAGAATATACTATCATGGACCCCATTGTTAAACAAATAGGATATAAATATCAAACAATAGTGGGTTTTTGCTTGTTCAGACAGGCGGAATCTCCTCAATATATCGGCATTTAAAAAAAATTTAAATTTGAATAAAATAATAATTCTAGTACCAGAAAATAGAGTCCTAGATTTTTATTCGCGGTATTCGATCTCCTATTTAGGACTATTCAGACATGCTAGAAGTTGGACTACGTTGATGTAACTGAAAAAGATTAAGCTAGCAAACAAATTAAGGTAATCATAACATAAAATACCCCTAGTCTATCTGCTGTGAAACTTTTAGACCGGTAAACATGCGTGACTCTGGTTATTGGGTTCTTAGCAGAAGTTACACACCTACACCGTCTTCACAGGTAAGTTTTTCATTAGTGGTAGAAAGACAGGTGGTATGTTCGGCGCACTCGTGACCTGTTACATCGACCGGGACATCTATCGATGAGTCACGTGGTGTTGTTTACACCAAAAGATGATATACTTGACTATAAAAAGTAACAACACTCGTGGTCGGGAAACGAAAGTAAACACTAAACGCAACACAATTTAAATACACTTGTGGACAGGAAACAAAAAAAGATACAAGTATCATATTAATAACATCCTATTGAAAACATAATATATATTGAATAAACTTTTGAACAAAGAAATAGCAACAAATACAACCAAAAAAACAAACACACAGGAGGGGGGGGGTTAGAAAATCACAAAAGAAACGTTGAACACATAACCAACATGAGAAACACAACAAAAAATCAACAACACAAAGAAGCCGATATAAACAGTACCAGCATTAAAATGTGGTCACATGACAAGCAACACCAACATTTTATCAACACAACAAACAAGTCATTAAAGCAGGGAACACAGTAAACAAAACATAAACTAAACAATATCCGGAACGCAGCAAACAGAGTAAACAATCAAAACAGATTGATGGATACGTAAATAAAAAGCAAACAACACAATCTAAACCATCTATAGAGCGGGAATAGCATTATACAGGAATACTAATACAACACAAGGAACATGGTGCACACAAAACAAATAGCATACAGTGTAAAACAACGGGAACATTGTATACAAAACAACAACACAAGGAACATGGTGCACACAAAACAAATAGCATACAGTGTAAAACAACGGGAACATTGTATACAAAACAACAACACAAGGAACATGGTGCACACAAAAAAATAGCATACAATGTAAAACAACGGGAACATTGTATACAAAACAACAACAACACAAGGAACATTGTAAACAAAATACCAGCACAAGGAACATTGTATACAAAACAACATCACAAGGAACATGGTGCACACAAAACAAATAGCATACAGTGTAAAACAACGGGAACATTGTATACAAAACAACAACACAAGGAACATGGTGCACACAAAACAAATAGCATACAGTGTAAAACAACGGGAACATTGTATACAAAACAACAACACAAGGAACATGGTGCACACAAAACAAATAGCATACAGTGTAAAACAACGGGAACATTGTATACAAAACAACAACACAAGGAACATGGTACACACAAAAAAATAGCATACAATGTAAAACAACGGGAACATTGTATACAAAACAACAACAACACAAGGAACATTGTAAACAAAATACCAGCACAAGGAACATTGTATACAAAACAACATCACAAGGAACATTGTATACAAAATACCAACACAAGGAACATTGTATACAAAACAACAACAACACAAGGAACATTGTATACAAAATACCAACACAAGGAACATTGTATACAAAACAACATCACAAGGAACATTGTATACAAAATACCAACACAAGGAACATTGTATACAAAACAACATCACAAGGAACATTGTATACAAAATACCAACACAAAGAACATTGTATACAAAACAACATCACAAGGAACATTGTATACAAAACAACAACACAAGGAATGATGTATACAAAACAACATCACAAGGAACATTGTATACAAAACAACAGCAAAAGGAACATTGTAAACAAAACATCTGCACATGGAATATTGTATACAAAACACCAACACAAGGAATGATGTATACAAAACATCAGCACAAGGAACATTGTATACAAAACATCAGCACAAGGAACATTGTATACAAAACAACAACACAAGGAATGATGTAAACACGGGACAAACCCAGGGAACAGTATCAAACAACTAAAAGAACAATGATAACAATACAAGTAGACTAGAAACAAAATTATCCCATATGATAAAAACAGGGGGAACACTGTAAACATAGTATAAACAAACATGTTACATCACCTACAATCAACGTCCCACAAAATAACACACCAAACACTGTAAACACAAACAAGCTGAAAGTAAACAGCTACAAACAGTATACATGTACGATTTTCAGCCTTACAAACAACGCCCACGAACAACAGCGTCACACGATACGTAAATGTAGCAAACCATAAAATAACAACAAACAGCGATAACGAATTCCATTAATCAGCACAAACATAAATAAAAATGTTCTTGTTAAATCGACAAAAAGACAAAAAACATATACATTCTGTATCGCATTATTTCATCGAGTACTGTGAGGATTTGTGTATGTAAATCAATAGTCCTCACGTGTTATTGTCAAGGTTTTAACGACCTTGGAGCTGCGGCTACTGGTTATAATGTAGGTAAACATAAATAAATATTGTTGAACAGTTAGAACACCACAACTAACGTGGGAGACAAGGTCTTCAACAATGACACAACCAACTGGATCAAATCCTGGTGGTGTGAAAGAACGGACGGGTGAGTGTAAATCGAGTATCAGCGGCCAAGAGGTTGTGTAGCCTTGTAATTGACGGATTGACACGTGGTAGAAACGACACATATAGTATAAACGCTGAAACAAGACACTATGCATGCTGTCACACCGATTGTATGATAACCGACCTTCTTATACTCTAAAAACCTTAACGTCAAGCGTTGATGATGAATACAAATCTCAACAGAGACCCGGATACATGTATAATTTTTAAAATGTTATTTATATAACAATTCAGATGAATGTTTTGTGGTTATCAACATTTCTTATCCGATTTTTATTTCCGCCTCTTACGTACTTTCCCATCAATTTTCTCAGGAAAACGAGTGGAATACTGATTTAAGTGGTGTTATTAAATATTTTGGAAGGTCTTATTAGTGTGCAATGCGCATGTCAAAAGTCATCATTCAAACGGCTTCCATTTACTCGCTACTGATTGGATTAAACGTTATGGTCTACATGTTTTATTTGGATTTGACGAAGTTATGTAAGTGTACTATGACACTCAGAACTTCAGTATTCTAACTTGACAAAGCGATATATATTTGTCGAAGTTTTCATGTGCTTCAATTGTAATATTGATAATTAAACGAACGAGCCCTTCTGTCCCCTAAATTCGTATTGCATTGTTTACCGTTCATACTTTAGGGATTTAGGGAGTAAAGTTTTGATGATACAAGTGACAGTGAATCAGGATTGATATTGCTTGTCTTCAAAGGCGACATTGAAATGATGTGTAAGTGTTGACATTCCTACACTATGGTGTGTCATAATGACTTAAACTGTATTTATGGTGAAGACAGCGAAAAAACTTGTTTTCCTTTTTTTGTGATAATCTGACATAGTTTCTAGTGGAGAAAACTCATGTCGTACAATTTCACTCAGATAACACCAATATTAAGTTTATTGTAATATACGTGACCATATTTGTTCATGCAAGGTGACATTACTCCATAAACTCCTATCAGAACACGTGGAAATTGTCGGTTGATATAGGTTATTGATTCATCGCAGAAGTTCCTTAAGCTGATCTCGCGTTTACACGTGATCAATCGATATTAAGTGTAGTTTTTGTTTGGACGTTTTAAAACAACACTTATGAACATATCACGTCAATCATTACGTCACTGTTTGATTTCGCGGATCCTATTTTTGGATCCGAGATTATCTTGAAATTATGAAGGGATTCTAGTCACACATTCATTTATATGATCAAAAGGTACATTTGATTGAAGTCGTGAGTGCCATTCGTTAAGACAAATCGATTAGCATGTTTCCATGACGACAGATTGACGACATCATCTGTGTCGTCATCATACAGAGAACCGCACGTGTCGAAACCATAAAAGGCATCACTTATTTCTTAATGTAAATGCATTTTTGACACCTTTATCAATATTCTAAGACAATCTGTGTAAATGAATGGTTTTATTACTAGCTAAAGTTTGTAGTCAAAACCATTAAATACATCAAAGACATTATATTAGAAATACTTATGATATGTTGTGAGATACACCAGTGATATGTTAGATACACCAGTGACATGTTAAATACACCAGTGATATGTTAGATACACCAGTGACATGTTAGATACACCAGTGACATGTTGTTAGATACACCAGTGATATGTTGTTAGATACACCAGTGATATGTTGTGAGATACACCAGTGATATGTTAGATACGACAGTGATATGTTGTGAGATACACCAGTGATATGTTAGATACACCAATGATATGTTGTTAGATACACCAGTGATATGTTGTGATATACACAAGTGACATGTTGTTAGATACACCAGTGATATGTTGTTAGATACACCAGTGATATGTTGTTAGATACACCAGTGATATGTTGTTAGATACACCAGTGAAAAGTTGTTAGATACACCAGTGATATGTTGTTAGATACACCAGTGATATGTTGTTAGATACACCAGTGATATGTTGTTAGATACATCAGTGATATGTTGTTAGATACACCAGTGATATGTTGTTAGATACACCAGTGATATGTTGTTAGATACACCAGTGATATGTTGTTAGATACAGATACACCAGTGATATGTTAGATACACCAGTGATATGTTGTTAGATACACCAGTGATATGTTGTTAGATATATCAGTGATATGTTGTTAGATACACCAGTGATATGTTGTTAGATACACCAGTGATATGTTGTTAGATATATCACCAGTGATATGTTGTTAGATACACCAGTGATATGTTGTTAGATACACAAGTGAAAAGTTGTTAGATATACCAGTGATATGTTGTTAGATACACCAGTGATATGTTGTTAGATACACCAGTGATATGTTGTTAGATACATCAGTGATATGTTGTTAGATACACCAGTGATATGTTGTTAGATACACCAGTGATATGTTGTTAGATACACCAGTGATATGTTGTTAGATACACCAGTGATATGTTAGATACACCAGTGATATGTTAGATACACCAGTGATATGTTGTTAGATACACCAGTGATATGTTGTTAGATACATCAGTGATATGTTGTTAGATACACCAGTGATATGTTAGATACACCAGTGATATGTTAGATACACCAGTGATGTGTTGTCAGATACACCAGTGATATGTTGTTAGATACACCAGTGATATGTTAGATACACCAGTGATATGTTAGATACACCAGTGATGTGTTGTCAGATACACCAGTGATATGTTGTTAGATATATCAGTGATATGTTAGATATATCAGTGATATGTTGTTCGATACACCAGTGATATGTTGTTAGATACACCAGTGATGTTAGATACACCAGTGATATGTTAGATACACCAGTGATATGTTAGATACACCAGTGACATGTTGTTAGATACACCAGTGATATGTTGTTAGATACACCAGTGATATGTTGTTAGATACACCAGTGATATGTTAGATACACCAGTGATATGTTAGATACACCAGTGATATGTTAGATACACCAGTGATATGTTAGATACACCAGTGATATGTTAGATACACCAGTGATATGTTGTTAGATACACCAGTGATATGTTAGATACACCAGTGATATGTTAGATACACCAGTGATATGTTAGATACACCAGTGATATGGTACAAGATACACCAGTGATATGTTAGATATACCAGTGATATGTTGTTAGATACACCAGTGATATGTTAGATACACCAGTGATATGTTAGATACACCAGTGATATGTTAGATACACCAGTGATATGTTAGATACACCAGTGATATGTTAGATACACCAGTGATATGTTAGATACACCAGTGATATGTTAGATACACCAGTGATATGTTAGATACACCAGTGATATGTTAGATACACCAGTGATATGGTACAAGATACACCAGTGATATGTTAGATACACCAGTGATATGGTACAAGATACACCAGTGATATGTTAGATACACCAGTGATATGTTAGATACACCAGTGATATGTTAGATACACCAGTGATATGTTAGATACACCAGTGATATGTTAGATACACCAGTGATATGTTAGATACACCAGTGATATGTTAGATACACCTAGGACACACGCTTTTGAATTGTAAATATGAGGTAAAGGTTATGTTCCTACATTAGTATGTAAGATGCTGTCGGGATAAAATGTTATCTTTGTTGAAGTTGTAGATAAACATCCTTCCTTGTCAAGGAAGTTGATAGTTTAATCTATTTGATTATTTAGGAAGACAATAACTAAATTCTGGAATCTTTAGAAATGATCCCAATGAACTGTGGGTATGCTTGCCCCACATGAGGGATTACACTGTGTACTATGTAACCGCTGGATGAATTAATAACGACTTGTGTCCGTGATGACCCCTTGTTCCATCCCAAACACTCCACACATCCAATTGATTTTTTTTGTCCTCAAGTTGGTGTTATTACCGTACTTGCGTGCGCTCATTGTACCATGACGTCATGGTTACCCGCTCTGAGGTTGGGCCAGAGTTTGTCACGTGTATAACACGTAGAACAGGTTGTTTTGCTTAGTAGGCCGGAAAGTTACCTCTATTGGAACCACAGATGATAAACAGTACCTGGGTTTTAGAGGTGCTGCCACATGTGTAGTTACATGTGTATATTTTATATATGTGTACTTATGTGTGTACATTTGATACATGTGTGACTTGTTGATTTTATATTGGTATAAAAATGTGGTAATCTGGATTTGACCTGAACGTCCTAGTTACTCTCTTTTATGGTATTAATTTATATAGTTCTTCATAGGAGAGAGTTTTGACGTCAAATTAAAACCAGAATACGTAATCCTTCGGTAAATCGAATACACGTTTTTAATGACGACTTTATTTGTTTTCGGTAGGGACACATTTTATGAATACTGTAAGGACTCGTAATCCCATCTTAAATGAGGAATAGCCATGTTCCCAATTCATTTCCATTTTTTAAATAGTTGTTGGTCATTTGTAAGTGAACAGAGGTCGTGTGAAACTTGACTCCACTACCGACCCTGGACTCTGCATAATTTCCCGTCACCAACCCGAAAGTGTCCGCCCACTGACCGTGTCGGACTCAACTCATCCGACCGGTCAGGGTTAATTCGGGACACGAACGCGAGCAGGTGTACATACGCAAAGAATGGGACAGAGGCTGGTGTTTAATGTTTTTATTTCCACTTTAATTGATATTGTTCTGAATACAATCCGAAACATGCTGGAAATATCTGAGAACCAGAAGCATAAGATTTCGTTTTATTCAAATGAAAATGGCGAACTTGACAGTGAATAAAGGACATTAGGTCGCGACCTCCACTTCTATTGTTATCGCGCAGAACGATTTATTGTCCGGGCAATAATTGACCGCGCTGCACAAGTATTGGCGTCTTAGATGCATCCGTCATGTTACACTGGCCAGCAACTTTGGACAATGATGTGCAGTCAAACTGCTGGACACTCTGTATCGATAAACAGCATCCGACACCGGTCATCTCGTATCCCACTGCCGGGGATCCGGACACTTGTCTGACCAATCACTATACGGTTAGTGGCACCTCAGCTTTAAAAAGATCACCGCAGGCGTATACGATGTATAAGTGCAATTAAGTGATTCATTTTTACCCAGTGCAACAGCCGTATCGAGACCTCCATTTTATTCACAGGAAGATCAAAATACATTGAAACATCCTTGGCTTGACCGTCATTGAAATGTTTTATTGATAAGATAAAAAAATCAATAATGGTTACTTTAAAATATTGCGAGCTTTTTATCGTAATGACGATCGATATTATAATTCAGGTAAAATGAGACACAAGCATGGTGTAGATATTAGGAGAGCGCGATGGACTATATCCTTGTATTGTATTGTATAAGTTTACGTTCTATTTGGTGAAGTAATGCTGCGAACACAGTGGCATTCTAAACTATCACGACATTATTCTAAGCACATTAATCTGACTTGACATGGCCATTTTGAAATCGCGTGCAATACATTTGGTGATATCGCCAGGTTAGTCAGCCCCTCCTCTTTCCTGAACAACGCCCATTTTCGAATCAAAAGGTTTTCCCCAAACTACTCTTAATGAAATCTAGTCCCTACACCTTACTAGTATCGAAGTGATGAACGACCGGAAACACTGTAAATAATCCCCTAGCCAATACGTATTCCACTGCAAGACGGGGTGCCCCTCTTAAACCAATCCTATTCACGAATAACATCAGATAAGTCATGACCGAGTTTCCAGTTTCATCAACACACATGCCCTGCTTAAAACTTCAAAGCAAGTTTATTGTTAGTATTGTAGCTTATGTCTCTAGTACACCTGTATACTATTATGTAGTGGGTACTGTCCTAATCCTAGTACCCCTCATGTAGTGGGTACTGTCCTAATCCTAGTACCCCTCATGTAGTGGGTACTGTCCTAATCCTAGTTCCCCTCATGTAGTAGGTATAGTCCTAATCCTAGTTCCCCTCGTGTAGTGGGTACTGTCCTAATCCTAGTTCCCCTCATGTAGTAGGTATAGTCCTAATCCTAGTTCCCCTCATGTAGTGGGTACTGTCCTAATCCTAGTTCCCCTCATGTAGTGGGTACTGTCCTAATCCTAGTTCCCCTCATGTAGTGTAAACTGTCATAATCCTAGTTCCCCTCATGTAGAGGAAACTGTCCTAATCCTAGTTCCCCTCATGTAGTGGGTATAGTCCTAATCCTAGTTCCCCTCATGTAGTGGAAACTGTCCTAATCCTAGTTCCCCTCATGTAGTGGGTACTGTCCTAATCCTAGTTCCCCTCATGTAGTGGGTACTGTCCTAATCCTAGTTCCCCTCATGTAGTAGGTATAGTCCTAATCCTAGTTCCCCTCATGTAGTGGAAACTGTCCTAATCCTAGTTCCCCTCATGTAGTGGGTACTGTCCTGTTCCTAGTTCTCCTCATGTAGTGGGTACTGGCCAAACCTAGTTCCCCTCTTATATTGGGTACTGTCCTAATCCTAGTTCCCCTCATGTAGTGGAAACTGTCCTAATCCTAGTTCCCCTCATGTAGTGGGTACTGTCCTGTTCCTAGTTCTCCTCATGTAGCGGGTACTGTCCTAATCCTAGTTCCCCTCATGTAGTGGAAACTGTCCTAATCCTAGTTCCCCTCATGTAGTGGGTACTGTCCTGTTCCTAGTTCCCCTCATGTAGTGGAAACTGCCATAATCCTAGTTCCCCTCATGTAGTGGAAACTGTCATAATCCTAGTTCCCCTCATGTAGTGGAAACTGTCCTAATCCTAGTTCCCCTCATGTAGTGGGTACTGTCCTAATCCTAGTTCCCCTCATGTAGTGGAAACTGTCCTAATCCTAGTTCCCCTCATGTAGTGGGTACTGTCCTAATCCTAGTTCCCCACATGTAGTAGGTATAGTCCTAATCCTAGTTCCCCTCATGTAGTAGGTATAGTCCTAATCCTAGTTCTCCTCATGTAGTGGGTACTGCCTCAACCCTAGCCTTGTACCGTACCCTGTAATAGATAGAAGGTACGTTCACTCCCCTAGTCCACTTGTACCCTACCCTGTAATAGATAGAAGGTACGTTCAATCCCCTAGTCCACTTGTACCCTACCCTGTAATAGATAGAAGGTACGTTCAATCCCCTAGTCCACTTGTACCCTACCCTGTAATAGATAGAAGGTACGTTCACTCCCCTAGTCCACTTGTACCCTACCCTGTATAGATAGAAGGTACGTTCACTCCCCTAGTCCACTTGTACCCTACCCTGTAATAGATAGAAGGTACGTTCACTCCCCTAGTCCACTTGTACCCTACCCTGTAATAGATAGAAGGTACGTTCACTCCCCTAGTCCACTTGTACCGTACCCTGTAATAGATAGAAGGTACGTTCACTCCCCTAGTCCACTTGTACCCTACCCTGTAATAGATAGAAGGTACGTTCACTCCCCTAGTCCACTTGTACCCTACCCTGTAATAGATAGAAGGTACGTTCACTCCCCTAGTCCACTTGTACCCTACCCTGTAATAGATAGAAGGTACGTTCACTCCCCTAGTCCACTTGTACCCTACCCTGTAATAGATAGAAGGTACGTTCACTCCCCTAGTCCACTTGTACCCTACCCTGTATAGATAGAAGGTACGTTCACTCCCCTAGTCCACTTGTACCCTACCCTGTATAGATAGAAGGTACGTTCACTCCCCTAGTCCACTTGTACCCTACCCTGTAATAGATAGAAGGTACGTTCACTCCCCTAATCCACTTGTACCCTACCCTGTAATAGATAGAAGGTACGTTCACTCCCCTAGTCCACTTGTACCCTACCCTGTATAGATAGAAGGTACGTTCACTCCCCTAGTCCACTTGTACCCTACCCTGTAATAGATAGAAGGTACGTTCACTCCCCTAGTCCACTTGTACCCTACCCTGTAATAGATAGAAGGTACGTTCACTCCCCTAGTCCACTTGTACCCTACCCTGTATAGATAGAAGGTACGTTCAATCCCCTAGTCCACTTGTACCCTACCCTGTAATAGATAGAAGGTACGTTCAATCCCCTAGTCCACTTGTACCCTACCCTGTAATAGATAGAAGGTACGTTCACTCCCCTAGTCCACTTGTACCCTACCCTGTATAGATAGAAGGTACGTTCAATCCCCTAGTCCACTTGTACCCTACCCTGTATAGATAGAAGGTACGTTCACTCCCCTAGTCCACTTGTACCCTACCCTGTAATAGATAGAAGGTACGTTCACTCCCCTAGTCCACTTGTACCCTACCCTGTATAGATAGAAGGTACGTTCAATCCCCTAGTCCACTTGTACCCTACCCTGTAATAGATAGAAGGTACGTTCACTCCCCTAGTCCACTTGTACCCTACCCTGTATAGATAGAAGGTACGTTCAATCCCCTAGTCCACTTGTACCCTACCCTGTAGTGGATACTATCATAACCTCAGTTATCCTGGATCGTACTCTGTAATGTTGATACTGTCCTAACCCTGATCATCCTGTGCCCTTTTCTGTACATTGATAACCCTAGCCATATACCTTACCCTGTATTGGGGTACGTTGGTAACCAAGATCTTGTACCCTGTCCTGTAGTTGGTACTTTGATCATCTGAATCCTGTTCCTTGTCCTGTAGTTGGTAATTTGATAATCTAAATCCTGTTCCCTGTCCTGTAGTTGGTAATTTGATAATCTAAATCCTGTTCTCTGTCCTGTAGTTGGTACTTTGCTAATCTAAATCCTGTTCCCTGTCCTGTAGTTGGTAATTTGATAATCTAAATCCTGTTCTCTGTCCTGTAGTTGGTACTTTGATAATCTAAATCCTGTTCCGTGTCCTGTAGTTGGTACTTTGATAATCTAAATCCTGTACCCTGTCCTGTAGTGGGTACTATTTTAGAGAGGATCATGTCCCTTGTCCACTACAACATCCCTCTCTGCAATCTTTACTTGTCAGACATATTATCTCCTCCCTGCTCAATCCAATGCCCCTTCGGCATTTTGTAATATAAGACAGTTGATTCCCTCCCAGCCCCCCCCCCCCCCCCTCCTAAAAAAAACAAAAACATCGGTAGTTGGTACTGTAAGACATGATCTCCCTGCCCCCTCGGTAGTTGGTACTATAAGACAGATGATCTCCCTGCCCCCTCGGTAGATGGTGCGGTAAGACAGATGATCTCTCTGCCCCTTCAGTAGTTAGTACAGTAAGACACATGACCCCGTTCCTGTCTCCTCCTTTGTCTCTTATACCATACTCTGTCGTTGGTACTGTCCGGCAGATAATGTTATCCCTGCCCCCTCAGTAGATGGTGCGGTAAGACAGATGATCTCCCTGCCCCCTCGGTAGATGTTGCGGTAAGACAGATGATCTCCCTGCCCACTCGGTAGATGGTGCTGTAAGACAGATGATCTCCTCGACCCCTCAGTAGATGGTGCGGTAAGAAACATGATCTCCCTACCCCCTCGGTAGATGGTGCGGTAAGACAGATGATCTCCCTGCCCCCTCGGTAGATGGTGCGGTAAGACAGATGATCTTCCTGCCCCCTCGATAGATGGTGCGGTAAGACAGATGATCTCCCTGCCCCCTCAGTAGATGGTGCGGTAAGACAGATGATCTCCCTGCCCCCTCGGTAGATGGTGCTGTAAGACAGATGATCTTCCTGCCCCCTCGATAGATGGTGCGGTAAGACAGATGATCTCCCTGCCCCCTCGGTAGATGGTGCGGTAAGACAGATGATCTCCCTGCCCCCTCGGTAGATGGTGCTGTAAAACATGATCTCTCTGCCCTCTCCCAAGCCCCCTCGGTAGTTGGTACTGTAAGACACATGACCCCCTTCCTGTCTCCTCCTTTATCTCCCATACCCTACTCTGTCGTTGGTACTGTCCGGCAGATGATGTCATCCCTGCCCCCTCATTCGTTCCACTCATACACCCTACTTTGTAGTTGATAATCTCTAACAGAACTTACATGTTCTTTCAATTTAGCTCTACCGGGCAACGGCTCTGTCACACAACTCACTCCGATAAACTCTGATTTTTGGTCAGAGGTTTTGTCCTTCGTTTCCCTCTCCAGTCTTACTATCCACTCTGTACATTTGTAGTTTGCCCTCGTTTCCCTACTGACCTCACTTGACCTCGCAAAGACTTTTGGGGTCATTTAACCTCTGACTCGTACCAGATTTCCTTTGATCCCTAACCGACACTTGAAGTGGATTCTGCCAAAGTGTGGGAAGGTTGTGTTTATTATTTAGAGCGCTGATAGAATTGTATTTCAATTGTGCTACAATTTGTTCGTTTTTAGAAACATTGAGTAATTCTTTTCTCTTGGTAAATTTGATGATAATTGATGTTTATTGAATATCTGGACTTTTTTTTATTATTTATTTATATCAGAAAATGTGATACACAAGTGAAATATACAGTTAGGTTCATATATGTAGCATGTGACGAGGAAACATTTTCTTCCTGTGAATCTCGTGGCTTGAAGCGAACACACCTTTAATCTTTGATAAATAGACTTCAAATTACACCGCACGTGTACAATACATAGATATTTCACTCCAATGTCTTTAAAAATCGGGAAGAAATGGCTGTCTCGTTTCTATAGACAGAGGCACATGTAAATTGTAAGAGATTGTAAATCGCAATTGTAACTATATACATCTTCAAGTATTTTCTATCCCTTGAAATTCACATACATGTATGTCTTTTAGGGGGAAACGTTTATTCCGAACTCAATAAACAGTTATGTTTACTAACATTAATTAGTATTGATATGTACTGTTTGTTGAATCTATTTGGGTTTATCGTTTAAATAGATAGGTATATACTTATGTGTCCTGACGTGAAATATCACATCAACGTTATGAAATGTTTGGCCTGTTATGTTGATTAAACAATCGATGCATCATCTTTCATATAATCCGTTGCGTTCGTAATAATTGAAACAATTTGAGAAATATATATTTAATTGTGCTATTTTCCCGTTGTTTACAGGTTAGGCTGGGAAGCATCACCAATCGACGATACCTGGATAATGCTAAAAGAAGGAGCATCTTCTAATACAAAGGAGCCTGACAAAAGTCGCACCGACATCAAGACCAAGTCTTCGAATGCTGCAGCTAGAAGAACTGGTGATGCGATGGATGATATCAATACTTTGCATAATGCCCGTAATGGCGCCGGTGAATCATTGAGTGATCAATCGAGTGACTGTGACTATCCTTCACAATCCACCGCAATACCCACATGTGTTGTAGCACCGACGTCAACAGACCCAGACGAGTACATACCCGCCCGCAAGCAACGCGAGTTCATACCAGAAAACAAAAAAGACGATCACTATTGGGAAAAACGCAGGAAAAATAACGATGCCGCGAGGCGATCGCGGGAAAAGAGGCGATATCATGATATGGCGTTAGAGAACCGTATCGTAGATCTAACGCGCGACAACTGTGGACTTCGGAACGAACTGTACGCTATTAAAAAACGTTTCGGGATACCTCTTAACGAGACGTTTGTCGGAGATGATGAGCCTCCTTCACATCAGAAGAAACAGTCCGACAGTTCAAGTCCACCTTTAGGGGGTGCTAGTGCTGTTGGGGGAATGTCCCCGGGAAGCAAAGGCATGCCCGCAGGATATTTGCAGATGGGAACCGGTCGGGGTAGCATTCCCGCATCAGTACCCCCGCCTCTCCTACACATGGCTGGCGGTCTGCCTGTTGGAATGAACTTCGGTGTCAATGGTCCGATGCCGATGTATGTTGCAGTATCTACCTCAGAAGACGTGTCTTCTGGAGCCACCCATAATGCGTCCTCGACCTATCGTGAATGTGATGAACAGGAGGGACAGCCCCCTCCTGCACATTCCCAGCGCATAAAGAGGGAGGTAGACCAGGAGCCTGTGTTTGGCTCAGACATTGCCTCATACTATCCTGGGCGTCAAGAAAGTCCCGTATCACTCGTCTCTACCTCGTTGCATACAGCGGCATCTGTTTATTCTCGGAGTCTAACGACCGCCGCTCCGCTAGCAGCATCGATCAAAAATACCATGGACTATTCGGATGATAATTCCGCTCAGGAAGAACCCCTTTCCTTAACCGTTAATAAATCACATGGATTATCTGGAAACGACAGCTCGAATTCGACCTCATCAAGTGAAAATATGTCATCACAAAGTCCCCCGGCTACCGCCCTACCTCATAAGTTACGTCATAAGTCCCCTGGCGAGTATAGCTCTTTCACCCAGTCGCCCGGCCAATACGGATCATTTGCACACTCAGCCGCCTTCGGTAACCCCTTAATCAACGGTCTAGCTCAATTATCGGAGATTGCACTTGCTCAATCGGGACCACTTCCTCTTCTCAAGTCGTCCTCAACGGGGAGGAAGACGGGCCACAAACATAATCCTCGTTCCCATATTGATCCGAAATATGCTGAAAGACGAAGACGGAACAACGAAGCTGCTCGGAAATGCCGAGAGAATCGAAAAAGTTTGACGATGGTACGAGAAGCTAAGTCAGAGTACCTGGCAGGAGAGAACGGGAAACTTCGGGACGAGTTGGATGAACTCCAGGAGGAAATGAGGAAGCTCAAGGATTTGATAGAAAAGAAACGAGGTAAGGAGGCAAATGCCCAAGAATAATCAGGTCACGTGATGGAAGAACACGTCCACATTTCCATAAGTACGGGTATTACAGGATCTGTGAAAAAAACACTTTGAGGTACCCCAAGGGGAAATCCATTTCAATTCAAATCTTAAAGGCAGCCGCCATCTTTCAAATGTTAATCAGGTATATATTGGGTCATGCTTTGGCTAGGACCTACACACACTCAGGTAAAAATTGTGTCGAAAGCGCAAATCATATTATCTTACCGTTATATAGCGTTAATATTCACGCCACCTGTTTTATTCATTCTCACATTTTCAATTGAAAGGAAATATTTTTAAAAACTTTTACCTTTTATAGATAAGATTATTGTCAAATATATTATTATTGAGCAGGGATTTGCCGCTATACACGCGCATATTGGTCACGTGATGCTTGTGTGTGGTGTCAGACGTAAACTATATTCCAGAGCCCCGGGTGAAGGGGCAGTTGAAGAGTGGTCGCTCAGGCCCTCTGATGCATACTTAACATTACGGGTGTTCGTCACCGGAGGTGACTATGTTACAATTAATTTGTATATGATTATTTTGTTTTATTTCTGAGAGTTTGCTATCATTTGTATATATGTGTATATTATTATATATAACATTTCACTTACACGTGGTCGACATGGTCACACACGAGAATGTACAGCACCAAAAAACATATCAAGCATCATGTTTTGGCACAAACATCACAGTAAATCTTTTACATGACGTAACATTACACTACAATATGTATACGTAAAACTTCACGTTTATTTCCATACACTCCCGGTACTCATAAGGTGTCGAATCTTAAAAATATGTCCGTTGTGATATGACGTAGGTTTGGCAAGTGCTTTGAAAGGACACTGATTTGATGAAGTTAATTTGAATTTGGGGGATTACGTCTGCTGTTATGGGCTGTAGGGAAAACAGAGAAGTGGAATGGAGGAAGAGAAAGTAAAACGAATAGAATGGAGAAATCATGAATGAAGTAAAAGTAGAGAGGATGATGGAAAGATAGATTGCGTCGACTGTTCTGACACGTGTGTAGACAAAGCCCCTGTAGGTTTATGTATATATATAGTATCATATTTAGCAGTGCCATAAAAACTATCAATAGTTCAGGTTTTACTATCTTGGTGGTAGGGTTTACATATGTATTCTTATTGGTATTGTCTTGCCAGCATTTGTAATACTTATGCATAATGACAATGGTACGTTCATCAACATTAGAATTCAATCAAAGTACAGCAAAACTCTCCGATTGTCCTAATACAGCAAAATATAAACTACGACTACCTCAGTATAATACCAGAAACCTTTAATACAGCCCAACAAATCGTTACATAACGCATTGAAACTCCCAAACTCTGATAACAAAGCCCATCGTTACGTAATACAGTAAGCTCTGATAACCCATCACATCGTTACATAATACAGTAAGCTCTGATAACACAGCCCATCGTTACATAATACAGTAAGCTCTGATAACAAAGCACATCGTTACGTAATACAGTAAGCTCTGATATCAAAGCACATCGTTACGTAATACAGTAAGCTCTGATAACCCATCACATCGTTACATAATACAGTAAGCTCTGATAACACAGCCCATCGTTACGTAATACAACAAAACTCTGATAACCCAACACATCTTACGTAATACAGTACATCTCTCTTAACCCAGCACATCTTACGTAACACAATCAATCTCTCTGATAACCCAGCACATCTTACGTAACACAGTAAATTTCTCTGATAACCCAGCACATCGTTATGACCACACGTCCATGATGCGATAATTATCCCATGACATCATGACACAGTAGAGTCATACGTCATACAACAACACAGGACTGGGCAGCGATGGTGTTGTGGTTAGATCCTTAATTTATTACACGCATTGTCACGTGCTGTGATGGTTGTATCCAGGGTCAATGTACACCAGATGCTGTTGAAAACATGTGGTGGACCTCCCGCTGGATGTTCAGTGAGGTACCTATCAGCTGCTTTAATGATGTTCCTCCTCAAAATAACGCTGTGTGTTTACAGGGTGGTGAACCCAACAAACATCAATACAAAAAAACTCCTACAAACTGCATGTGCTACATGTACATTGTTGTGTGCGATCATTCTCGGCGGTGCCTTTTTCCATATTTATCTGGATTTGTTTGTTGTTGAGGGATACTTATATCTATTTATCTACTTTTTGGTCTTTTTAACAGTTTCATTTTGTAGTTATCTGTCATTGGGCTATGCGTATACAGTGGCTGTTTGGTGCATATTTAATTTATATATTGCTTTCGCCTACATTCACGATGTTCAGCCGTGCCATATCGTTACTTATCATATATTCATATATATATATTGAGATACCTGGTTTATTTAGGAAATATTAACATATTTAAAACTGTACTATTATACTTTTTTATTGAATACAAATACCTCATCTATCTAAAACGAATTCCACGTTCTTCACGTTGTTTTACTTTTGTCCGATTAATCAATGGCTCGACCATTCATGCCCTAGCAAGTCCCTTTAGTTTTGTGGATGATAACCACGATTTAGTTAGCTTGTGTGTGATTGTTTAATGTTTAGCTATAATCTATATGTATATAAATAAGTATATGTGTGTATGTGTATTGTATCATGAAAGTAAGCGATGCGATTGGCCTGTTCTAGCTCGCATTATGTCACGTGCTAAGCGTACGGTTATCTGGATTGTCAGCAGGTTGATTAAATTTATTTCTGTTGATTCTTAATATATTAAGTGCTATTATAGAGAGAATTTAGTGCCATTGTTATCTGAAATAATAGATATCACAAATGATAAATAAAATGTTCATATTGTTCATCAATATATATATACCGGAAGATTGCAGAAGGCCATGTTTATCAAGACATTCAGGTTCAGCTGTGTTACACGAAGAACTACAACGGCCATATCACATGATGTTCTCGGTCAGCCTTTTGAAATGAATAATGTTTTCGGCCATATAAACTAAAATTGTTAATAGAATATATTACAAACTACGTGTGGTTGGGAATCCGGCCACCTATGATGAAATCATAATCCCTATCTATATATATATATATATACATGTAAACTGACTACAGATTTCATACGGAATTATAATTGAGAATTATCAGGGCTTAATCAGACTTATTACACAAGAAGATATAGTTATTTAAGAACGTATTTAGTCCAATACACACGTGTGTATACTGCATGGATTCCTGGGCATTCTTAATGTGTATACATTGAAAATAGTTTTTGTTTTTGCAACGCCATGATTAGAAGTGCCATATGAAATGTCTTTGTTGCCATATTTTGTAAACTATTCAGGTAAACTTGTAGATTTCTGTATTATATGTTATATATGTTATGTCATCGCACATCAGACGTTGGCAGTATCTCTGATTATCAAATAACATCCAATATGTCTTAAAATGTTACACGAACTCTCCGTTCAATTAATATCTATTGGTCTTAGAATAAATGAGGTCCTGTCACAGGGTATCTCTTGGTCGTATAGTATGACACGAGAGACCCGTCACAGGGTATCTCTTGGTCGTATAGTATGACACGAGGGGCCCGTCACAGGGTATCTCTTGGTCGTATAGTATGACACGAGAGACCTGTCACAGGGTATCTCTTGGTCGTATAGTATGACACGAGGGGCCCGTCACAGGGTATCTCTTGGTCGTATAGTATGACACGAGGGGCCCGTCACAGGGTATCTCTTGGTCGTATAGTATGACACGAGGGGCCCGTCACAGGGTATCTTGTTTGTCAAAAGGTATCTATTGGTCGTAGAGTATGACACCAGTGGTTCATCAAAGGATGTATGTATGTGGCGCTATAAAGTATAGCACGAGGGGCCCGCCACAGGGTATATATTGGCTGTACAGTATAGTATGAACCAAGGGCCCTGTCATAGGATACATATGGTTTAATATTGGACAAATGATAGGAAAGATTAAGTAATACTGATACTGCGACCGATGAAGCGATGTTGTTAGGTTTCGACCAATCAGTTTAAGCGGTAGCGAATGTAAGCATACATCATGCAAGCTTCGTACGACCGTGTTTGCTCACATGTTCGTATTGTTTGTTCTTCACTTTTCATCCGTATATACTGAATTTTGTAATATAATTTATAAGTTTTAAAAGACCAATATTATTTCAGAATACAAAATCAATTATAGTTCGCTAATTTGGCGTTGTCAAGTGTCAATGTCAGTCAAGGACTGTTTAAGGTCTCAGTCGATGAATACTTACAAATGTTTCATGTTATCATATCGTTCTTATAACTATACACCGTTTGATATACTTTGTTTACAATGTCAAGAAAATATGCGGATCTGGTTAAAAAATTTTCATTCTAATTCAGGTGTACCTCGGGTCCAATTTCATGTAATTTTAGTTATGTTTTAGTAAGCTGTCATACGTACCTGCACTGGACGTGTCAGCGAACAAATAAAGATCCGCGTATGTTTTAGTAAGCTGTCATACGTACCTGCACTGGGCGTGTCAGCGAACACATAAAGATCCGCGTTATTCATCAATTATCTGTTGTTTTATTTTATGTCAACAAACAAGACGTAATGTTGATTTCAATTTTTTCATTTCGTACACCATGCATGATAAACGCTAGGCTTATCAAGTGAAATAAGTAATCAAAAACGAAATAATAGGACCATGTTTGATCTTGCGCTCAAAATTATGATGTAGGTGTAAGATATGTGAAACCCATTTAACAGTATCGTTCATTCTTACCATTTCTCTTCTCTGTTTAGACATGTTTTATCGAGGATGTCAGAAATAGGCCTTTTGATATTGAAGTACAGATTTATGTTTTTTGCCAACATGATCAATGTTTGAATCAGTAGCTATACTTTTACTTAACACAGGTATATATTTTTGTTGTTGTTGTTGTTATAACTGTTTATCTGACCATCAAAATGAAAGACATTTGAAGCATTGTCATCATGGAAAAATGCTTTATTGTTTACGTGTTAACATCGTTTTTGTTCACTTTGAACTCATAGATATATATACAGAATACCTCAATATGAAAGATGAATACATTGTACATCCAAACTTAATTATAGGTCAATGTAAGTAAACATCAGCTGTCATGTCATTGATGACGAAGTTTTTATTCAGCAGGATTGTTACATTCATTTTCAAAACCTAAAATTTGACTTCATACCTACGAAATATCAGCTGATTTCCTTATTAATTATATCCTACAATTTTCCTTAGTTTTTTTTATCAATTTAACGAATTGGGGAAAACCAAAATTACGAAACAAATGGTTCAGTGAAACAGCTAGAGTAGCTCCACACATTCCTGTACAACCCTCGGAATCAGGAATCTGTTTTAGAATAAGTGAAAATTGTGTTGTTGTTTTTTTTATTTCCAATAACCTCTTATTTTTTTTAACTTTCTTCGTCAATTGACAATAGCAAAAACCGAAAAGAAAACCCCGAAAACAAATCATCTCTGCATTTTCTCTGGAAATACTTCAGACCTTTTATCTTTAAAAAAATCGATCAGATTTGGTATATATTCTGACCTTATTCCAAAACTGTATTGTGATCCAGGGGCCAGATCTGAAGTGATTTAGCAATGTAACATATAAAAAAGTTGAAGTGTGATTTACTTATATCTCATTGAATTGTCTAAGCTTCATTTTACTATACCGAAGTGCTGTTTTTAGAATGTGTGTCGTCACCGTGTGGTCAACTACATGTAAATGTGTAGGCGTTTGTGTTGTTGATTTCTACCTCTCATAGAACAGAGATATTGAATATTCTAAGTTTGTGTTATTATATGTTGACAAAATCATAATGTTTAGAGATGTTACTCTGTTGGATTTCCAATATCTACCTCATCAGTATAATTGTAGATTGAAAATTGACATGTGCTTGTGTTGGTGTCCTTTACAAATAAAGTCTTCAGGAGGAGATTGTGTTGTTTGTCCTCGTTATTACATCCCGACCGTTGTATCGTATATACCTAGAGATATCAACTGTAGCAGACATTGGCGGGTTTCCTATAGAATTTCAAAATATAAAATGTTCTGTTGATTGACAGATTTTCCTTTTATATCTGATTTCGTTATATTGTTGAAAGATTTTAACAATTTAATTTTGATAACGACTTTTAAGTGTTACAAAAGGAATACTTACATTAGACATGTTAATAAAGGCTAAACGGCCTCAATTTAAAACGATATATCAACAGATTGGTCAAATTGTACAGATACAGTTGCTAAGATTGGGATAAATCGTTTCCTTTGTAAAGACACTATAAATACTAGACGTGTAACGTATTATACATGACACAATCAATTATATAGTAAGGCTATATTGATGATATCGTAATATAATCTAGGAAACGTTGTTGACAAGATCTGGCAAAGACTAAACAGATACTGAAAAATAGCATCGACATAAACAGTGTTACAGAAACAAAATCAGAATTGATGTCAACAGAGTTATAGAAACAAAACCAGAATCGATGTCAACAGTGTTATAGAAACAAAACCAGAATGGATGTCAACAGTGTTATAGAAACAAAAACAGAATTATTGTCAACAAAGCTATAGAAACAAAAAGATTCGATGTCAACAGTGTTATAGAAACAAAACCGGAAATGATGTCAACGGCGCTATAGAAACAAAACCAGAATCGATGTCAACAGTGTTATAGAAACAAAAACAGAATCGATGTCAACAGTGTTATAGAAACAAAAACAGAATTGATGTCAACAGTGTTATAGAAACAAAAACAGAATTGATGTCAACAGGGTTATAGAAACAAAACCAGAATCGATGTCAACAGTGTTATAGAAACAAAAACAGTATTGATGTCAACAGTCTTATAGAAACAAAAATAGAATTGATGTCAACAGTGTTATAGAAACAAAAACAGAATTGATGTCAACAATGTTATGGAAACAAAACCAGAATCAATGTCAACAGTGTTATAGAAACAAAAACAGATTCGATGTCAACAGTCTTATAGAAACAAAAACAGATTCGATGTCAACAATGTTATGGAAACAAAGTCAGAATTGATGTCTACAGTGTTATAGAAACAAAACAGAATTGATGTCAACAGTGTTATAGAAACAAAACCAGAATTGATGTCAACAGTGTTATAGAAACAAAAACAGATTCGATGTCAACAATGTTATAGAAACAAAAACAGATTCGATGTCAACAATGTTATAGAAACAAAACAGAATTGATGTCAACAGTGTTATAGAAACAAAAACAGATTCGATGTCAATAATGTTATAGAAACAAAAACAGAATTGATGTCAACAATGTTATAGAAACAAAAACAGATTCGATGTCAACAATGTTATAGAAACAAAAACAGAATTGATGTCAACAGTGTTATAGAAACAAAAACAGAATTGATGTCAACAGTGTTATAGAAACAAAAACAGAATTGATGTCAACAGTGTTATAGAAACAAAACCAGAATTGATGTCAACAGTGCTATAGAAACAAAAATAGAATTGATGTCAACAGTGTTATAGAAACAAAAACAGAATTGATGTCAACAGTGTTATAG
This sequence comes from Ylistrum balloti, assembly GCF_031769215.1. NCBI lineage: Eukaryota > Metazoa > Mollusca > Bivalvia > Pectinida > Pectinidae > Ylistrum > Ylistrum balloti. The sequence continues at coordinate 671,624 of NW_026782403.1, read as the reverse complement.
AAACAAAACAGAATTGATGTCAATAGTGTTATAGAAACAAAACAGAATTGATGTCAACAGTGCTATAGAAACAAAAACAGATTCGATGTCAACAGTGTTATAGAAACAAAACCAGAATTGATGTCAACAGTGCTATAGAAGCAAAAATAGAATTGATGTCAACAGTGCTATAGAAGCAAAAACAGAATTGATGTCAACAGAGTTATAGAAACAAAATCAGAACTGATGTCAACAATGTTATAGAAACAAAACCAGAATTATTGTCAACAGTTTTATAGAAACAAAAACAGATTCGATGTCAACAGAGTTATAGAAACAAAATCAGAACTGATGTCAACAGTGTTATAGAAACAAAACCAGAAATGATGTCAACAGTGTTATAGAAACAAAATCAGAACTGATGTCAACAGTGTTATAGAAACAAAACCAGAAATGATGTCAACAGTGTTATAGAAACAAAACCAGAAATGATGTCAACAGAGTTATAGAAACAAAATCAGAATTGATGTCAACAGTCCAAACATCATAATGCTTGTCAACAGTACTATAGAATAAAACATCCTTAGGGATGATGTTGATTGTGTTGTTTAATGCACATTATTTTCCTTCTTTGATGAATGTTTAATTTGTTTTAGTTTTGTATATCCAGTGTTTGAAGGAATGATGGCCTCTGGTAGACATAACAATGGATGTTGAGAAAAACGTGATTTATCGAGTTGGTTTCTTATTACAGAAAAAAATGTAGAGATATACAATAAAAGGATGCTCAATTATCTAAGTAAGCATTCAAAATACATTAGAACGAGTACAAAAGATCGATACAAAATGCCATTGAAAACAACGATCACAACTATTAAACATTGTTACGTAGGATCGGGAAAAAACCTACCCGACCCTGGCGTTTTAACTGTGTCAGTATTTTTTTACCCTATTTCACACATGACATAACATCGAGATCAGATTAAACCTCATTTTATTGTCCCGCACGTCTCTTAAACACAGCTAGGATTCAAGTAGCTGTATCAAATTATATAATTATGTAGGACAAGGACTAGTTTTGTAGCCATGCTGTCGACTGCATGTGACCAACAATTAGTTTACATATTCAAGCATAGCGCGTAACACGTGTGTTTTATACAGTTTTTGCGAAATACATACATGTCGGATTTTACGTGTGATTTCATTTGAAAACTTTGATCAGGATTTTTGTTTTGTTTTTTGTTTTGTTTTTAAGAGAATGTTTTGCAGAGTTTCATATTTTTATACCAAATGGCTACGAATTCAATATCCTTGAGTGACACAATTTCAGCATTGCAATGTGATCATGTAGGATTCTTGAATAATTCTATTTGTTAAAGGTTTCTACAGGAAGGACACAAAAATAGGTAAAATATGAGGCTTCAGCTGGACCAAGTCTCTAAGCATATTTAAAACCATCAATACAATTGAGATTTATGTGTTGGGACGCTTTGATATGTCTGATTCTAGACTGACCAAATGTGAGTGAGGTATGGAAAATTACTTCAGATGACCGTAAACCAATAGAATAACATTGATTCAGAAAGAACTACATATGATAGAGTCTTTACTACTAACTGTTTACTGTTTATACTGCTGGCTATATCTACACTGTTTACTGTATATACTACTAACTGTGTTCTACACTGTTTACTGTATATACTACTGGCTATAGCTACACTGTTTACTGTATATACTACTGGCTATACCTACACTGTTTACTGTATATACTACTGACTATATCTACACTGTTTACGGTATATACTACTGACTATTTCTACACTGTTTACTGTATATACTACTGGCTATACCTACAGTGTTTACTGTATATACTACTGGCTATAGCTACACTGTTTACTGTATATACTACTGACTATATCTACACTGTTTACTGTATATACTACTGACTATTTCTACACTGTTTACTGTATATACTACTGGCTATACCTACACTGTTTACTGTATATACTACTGGCTATACCTACACTGTTTACTGTATATACTACTGACTATATCTACACTGTTTACTGTATATACTACTAACTGTGTTCTACACTGTTTACTGTATATACTACTGGCTATACCTACACTGTTTACTGTATATACTACTGACTATATCTACACTGTTTACTGTATATACTACTGGCTATACCTACACTGTTTACTGTATATACTACTGGCTATAGCTACACTGTTTACTGTATATATACTACTGGCTATACCTACACTGTTTACTGTATATACTACTGACTATTTCTACACTGTTTACTGTATATACTACTGGCTATAGCTACACTGTTTACTGTATATACTACTAACTGTGTTCTACACTGTTTACTGTATATACTACTGGCTATACCTACACTGTTTACTGTATATATACTACTGGCTATAGCTACACTGTTTACTGTATATACTGCTGGCTATATCTACACTGTTTACTGTATATACTACTGACTATATCTACACTGTTTACTGTATATACTACTGGCTATATCTACACTGTTTACTTATATACTACTGGCTATATCTACACTGTTTACTGTATATACTACTGGCTAAAGCTACACTGTTTACTTATATACTACTGGCTATACCTACACTGTTTACTTATATACTACTGGCTATATCTACACTGTTTACTTATATACTACTGGCTATATCTACACTGTTTACTGTATATACTACTGGCTATATCTACACTGTTTACTTATATACTACTGGCTATATCTACACTGTTTACTGTATATACTACTGGATATATCTACACTGTTTACTGTATATATACTACTGGCTATATCTACACTGTTTACTGTATATACTACTGGCTATATCTACACTGTTTACTTATATACTACTGGCTATACCTACACTGTTTACTGTATATACTACTGACTATATCTACACTGTTTACTTATATACTACTGGCTATAGCTACACTGTTTACTGTATATACTACTGGCTATACCTACAGTGTTTACTGTATATACTACTGGCTATAGCTACACTGTTTACTGTATATACTACTGGCTATAGCTACACTGTTTACTGTATATACTACTGGCTATAGCTACACTGTTTACTGTATATACTACTGGCTAAATCTACACTGTTTATTGTATATACTACTGGCTATAGCTACACTGTTTACTTATATACTACTGGCTATACCTACACTGTTTACTTATATACTACTGATACTACACTGTTTACTGTACATACTACTGGCTATACCTACACTGTTTACTGTATATACTACTGGATATATCTACACTGTTTACAGTATATACTACTGGCTATATCTACACTGTTTACTGCATATACTACTGGCTATAGCTACACTGTTTACTGTATATACTACTGGCTATAGCTACACTGTTTACTGTATATACTGTATACACTGTTTACTGTATATACTGCTGGCTATATCTACACTGTTTACTGTATATACTACTGACTATATCTACACTGTTTACGGTATATACTACTGACTATATCTACACTGTTTACTGTATATACTACTGACTATATCTACACTGTTTACTGTATATACTACTGACTATATCTACACTGTTTACTGTATATATTACTGGTTATATCTACACTGTTTACTGTATATACTACTGGCTAAATCTACACTGTTTACTGTATATACTGCTGGCTATATCTACACTGTTTACTGTATATACTACTGGCTATATCTACACTGTTTACTGTATATACTACTGGCTATAGCTACACTGTTTACTGTATATACTACTGGCTATACCTACACTGTTTGCTGTATATACTACTGACTATATCTATACTGTTTACTTTATATACTACTGGGTATATCTTCACTATTCAGAGTTCAGCAACCCAGTTCTTAAGAGTATTTAAATTGAGAAAGAAAAACAAAAACAAACAAACGAAACAAAAATTGTGATAGTTGAAACTGTTTTTCCATTTCGTTGATATTTCCAGGAAACTTCGTAAATAAATTGAATAATTGTTTCATGAAAGTAATGATGATGATGGGTGACACGTTGAATTAATGTTAATTATAAAGAAATTTCAATGTTTTTAAAATGCACTCGTGTATTGATTATCCCCTATAACAATCAACACTTCTTTTGAAGTAACAGTAACTCTGATACAGTACGACTGAGGATGACGATTGACAGATAAATTATTAATTACCGATTGATAGTGGTTTAAAAACAGTAGGTCATTGATCCAAGGTTCTCAGCAAAAAAACATGTCTATAAAATAAGCACAAATCAACCCTTAGCAATGGTCAACGGTTATAAATGAAAAAGAAAAGCAGAACTGATGATCAGATTGATCTACAATAACGCTGTAGAAACAACAGAACCAATGTTAATAGATTGATGTAAACAACAGAATTGAGTCAATAGCGATAAAAAACCAATAAAGAATCATTGTCAAACACTGCTATGGAAACAGAAAGTCAAAATAATTTACAATATGATTCGGAAATGATAAGATATACTCAACCAATGTAAATAAAAGAATAAAAGATCATCCCAAAGATCCATTGCTAATCGGAAACACGTTACCTTTGTGTTACAGCCTGATTGGTCATTGCTACAGCCTGATTGGTCATTGCTACAGCTTGATTGGTCATTGCTACAGCCTGATTGGTCATTGCTACATAGTACTGTTATTACTCCTTTAATATTCAATTACATGTCGTTGTTTTTCATAATTGTAGAACAATTCCAGTGCTTATTTCAGCTATCACATGTTTTTTTTTTCATTTTGTTATTTTTTTTTTTTTTTTGTTTTTGGGGGGGGGGGGGGTGTCTCACCTAAAATACTCTTAAGAACAGGGTTCCGAGAATGCAGGTTGATGGAGATCATTGTGAAGTTTTACGGTCGTCATAATGCTCTAATTGGGAATCAATCTAATTTGTGTCCGATACGAAGTTACACGTGTTTAATACTCGTTATTATGAATGTCGGTTCTGTTGTTGCTTACCGTGTTCTGAATTGGGACTGTAACGTTACTTACATACATATATGTAGATAACCCATAACAAGTGGTTCAGCGAGGATGTAGAAGACACTTACCATTTCTACTCTTCTTGTGGTTTCTCAAAGTGTAAAACTTTCCTGAACTTTTTTTCGTTTAAGTTTGAATGAAGATGAAGACGTAAATATTTCATTTTAACATCCCTCTGTTTTATCCTTTAAGAGTCATATGAATTGTGCTGTTTGCTACACGCCAATCTCTAGTTTTTTAGGGATATATTTTTCTTGTCCGGTCTTAGAAAGTATTATTGTCATAAACTTTACATCTTTACAATATTGTGCATTAAACTGGTCCGACTTCATATCACACAGGGGATTTTTTCCAATGAGATCATTGTGACGAGGGTAAAACTTTCCTATAATTTTCACCTTCCAGAAACCCTCTATTATGAGTTTGTCAGCTGCCGATATCTCGTATGAGAGTCGTGATCTCGGGAACAAGCTCTTATCGCTTTGGAGGTAGGAATGTTAGTTCTATGAAAGTATTCGTACAGTAAAAACTTAATCGTTGTATCTAAATTACTTCTCAGTTCTTTGGAGAAAATGATTCCTAGAAAATCGGAAAAAACAAGAGGTGATTCATTTCATTTTTATAAAGTAATATATATACATGTGAGAGAAAGGTATGGTGAAACTTTTTTATCTGCTAAATGATAGAAACTAGACAGCTTTATACTCGAATAACTCCCGGTCTCTGGTATAGATTTTCACATCCATCTCTACATCTGTTCTCCGAATACGTCCGAATGCGTTGTGATTACGGAGATAAAAGCAAATTAATTCAAACAGGAGTGTACCTAGCTGTTTTATGTGCTTAGAACCTAGAAGCTAATCGCCACCTGTAGACATTCTATGCACTCATTCGTGCCGCTTGTGATGGCGGATGACAACGATAAAGAACTACATACACATTAATGCCTAGCTTACTCTAAAGGTATGCACAGGAGCTGGCAAACTACATCCTACTATCTTGTTCATTCAAACATGTACGGGAACGCCAAAGCTGTTGGTCTAGTACATGACATAATACAGAACCGTTCGTTGGGCGACAAGATGCCACGTGGCAATGCGTGTATATGCATAACCGGGAAGCGTAATCATTATGCAAATAGATATTTCAAAATTTCTCACCTGCACTGATGTTACCTAAAGATCATTACTCATTCCTATGACCTCTTGCTTAAGGTTTGTAGAGAAGGTTGCAAATAATTTTCAATTAAAAAAAGTCGACTCCAATTATTTGTTTCCCTACAGCAATATGAATTACTTGCACGTTCCATTTTTTGTGAATACCTAGTTTACATTTGTTGCAGACATAAAGAGATATAATAGGTACATGCATCTTTGCTTGGTTAGAGACAAACACAAGTGTATTGTATGTAAGTACGGGGAGGAATGGGGATATCATGTATAAGTAAACCGTCAGATAGAGTTATTCAAGCATACAATTGCTAATGGTTTGTAGGTAATTTTTACCGTGTAACAATAGAACATTTTTCACTACCTTGTTGCCCAAAGACGATATAGAAATGATATGGAATTAAGATATTATGACTTATTGCAATTTTTTCATTTATGCAAACTGATATCCCCCGATTCATAAAACATGTACATGTTTGATATTCACCAGGAAGCTAGTATATGTATTAAAATGTTATATAAGGTACGTGTTTTAAACTACATTTTGTTGTCATTAGAAGCAAAGATATGTCATCACGTTTTTTTTCCAGAATAGTTCTGCTATTATTAATGTCAGTCACGTGATAGAACATGTGCAGCTTCGGCTGATAAAACATGTTAAATTCGGTATGTCTCAAAGCCAGACGGCATGCCCGGACTAGACAACACTTAGCTTTATGTTCTAAAACAAAATTTCTCAGTAACAAAGGAAGAAATGTGATGAGTAGGACACTCCTAAAGTAGGTCGGATCACCGTACACAACTGGTAAGACCTATATACAAACAATGTAGGTAAAGCACTATTGCATAATGTGAATAGATGGACTGTGTAACACACATTTGGTTGAACCTAGTGGTGTACCTGTGTCAGTATTGTCTTACTCGAATTTACATAAGAACTGACTTCCAGATCATATTTACCCTGTATTTATTTTACTGCACGCATATGTCTAGAAATCAGGTTGCCGTGTCAGATTATATAACCAAGGACAAGATCTGGTGGTTCACTAATGCACTACAATCTACTTATCGTCTTACCATGATGATTCATCGCAACAAATCGTCATATCAACACGACTTTTCATGGTAATATCGAGCTAAGACATCTTATTAAGTCGAATTGTCGTGATAATTATAATGATAAATTGATCTCTAAGTCGACCTAGGTATCATGACAACACCCATTTTTGTCGCAATATTGCTGGAAAGTGACATATTTTGAAACTTTTCGGTTACCTTTAGTATTTTGGATTTCGGTGGCGAAGAGAAGAAACGCCAGTAAGTGTGGGGCGATCACCTTATAGGTAATGCACTTCGGTATAATATAACTTACTGAGGTATCCCGAATAACGTGTCATTCTATTTTTAGAGAAAGTTACTTAAAGATCAATTTCTCGTGATGTTTATCACGACTAGTCGACTTAATAAGACGTTTTAGCTCAATATTTGCATGAAATTTCGTGTTGATATGATGATATATATGATGATAAACTACCATGACAACAAGACAAATAAATGGCAGTTACATGCCACCATAAAGTATAAGAAGTAGCGTGTGTCTTTTATGCATTTTGGTGACAACATATATTTATGGTGTTAGTGTGAAGTAATTTCGGCCCAAATCTATGGTCTCTCAGTGTATCTAAACCTGTCGTCACATTTGGTTTTATTACACATATGTATTACGCAATATATTACACGGGTATATTTAATGTCGTGTGATAACGCAAGACTCTTGAATAATTATGTATATGTGTAGAATGGAGATATTCCGCCAAAAGCTCCCAGGAAATTTCAAGAATTTTAAAACATGAATAAAATTGAGCTTTATAACCTAGGTTTCTCAGGCCTGGATATAACGACTGATCAACTTTGGATGAGATATGTAATTTGATCCCATGCCTCAGATCACCGTGAAATTACAAGTTCGGTAGGGTTATTAGTTCCCCTTATTAACACTGGCAGACTGTACAAAGGACACACGAATGAATAGCACTTTTCAAAACAAATTTACTGTTTACTATCTATTACTTACTGTCTACTGTCCAGTGTCTTCTGCTAGACCGAATTATATCAAAACACCTCAAATTGAGTAGTAATTAGCATACATTTAAATGATAAACAAAAGATAGAAAAAGCGATGCAGAAGTGAGTTTGAGCGATTGAAAACTACACAGCAAACATTTACAGTTTCTTTGTCATTGAGTCACTTTTACAATACCTTTACCTCTAACGGAAACGAAAAAGAAAATTCCTCCTCACATATCCATGTATATTAAAGCTTGTTACAGTAAAGCAGAAGGAAGTGTACAGTGGATAGTAAGCAGAAGGCAATAGGCAATCAATATATCGCAGGAAGCAAGCAGTAACAAAAAGGGATGTGGTAAGTAGGAGGTAACAGAACATTACAAGCAGTAACAAAAAGGGATGTGGTAAGTAGGAGGTAACAGAACATTACAAGCAGTAACAAAAAGGGATGTGGTAAGTAGGAGGTAACAGAACATTACAAGCAGTAACAAAAAGGGATGTGGTAAGTAGGAGGTAACAGAACATTACAAGCAGTAACAAAAAGGGATGTGGTAAGTAGGAGGTAACAGAACATTACAAGCAGTAACAAAAAGGGATGTGGTAAGTAGGAGGTAACAGAACATTACAAGCAGTAACAAAAAGGGATGTGGTAAGTAGGAGGTAACAGAACATTACAAGCAGTAACAAAAAGGGATGTGGTAAGTAGGAGGTAACAGAACATTACAAGCAGTAACAAAAAGGAATGTGGTAAGTAGGAGGTAACAGAACATTACAAGCAGTAACAAAAAGGGATGTGGTAAGTAGGAGGTAACAGAACATTACAAGCAGTAACAAAAAGGGATGTGGTAAGTAGGAGGTAACAGAACATTACAAGCAGTAACAAAAAGGGATGTGGTAAGTAGGAGGTAACAGAACATTACAAGCAGTAACAAAAAGGGATGTGGTAAGTAGGAGGTAACAGAACATTACAAGCAGTAACAAAAAGGGATGTGGTAAGTAGGAGGTAACAGAACATTACAAGCAGTAACAAAAAGGGATGTGGTAAGTAGGAGGTAACAGAACATTACAAGCAGTAACAAAAAGGGATGTGGTAAGTAGGAGGTAACAGAACATTACAAGCAGTAACAAAAAGGGATGTGGTAAGTAGGAGGTAACAGAACATTACAAGCAGTAACAAAAAGGAATGTGGTAAGTAGGAGGTAACAGAACATTACAAGCAGTAACAAAAAGGGATGTGGTAAGTAGGAGGTAACAGAACATTACAAGCAGTAACAAAAAGGGATGTGGTAAGTAGGAGGTAACAGAACATTACAAGCAGTAACAAAAAGGGATGTGGTAAGTAGGAGGTAACAGAACATTACAAGCAGTAACAAAAAGGGATGTGGTAAGTAGGAGGTAACAGAACATTACAAGCAGTAACAAAAAGGGATGTGGTAAGTAGGAGGTAACAGAACATTACAAGCAGTAACAAAAAGGGATGTGGTAAGTAGGAGGTAACAGAACATTACAAGCAGTAACAAAAAGGGATGTGGTAAGTAGGAGGTAACAGAACATTACAAGCAGTAACAAAAAGGGATGTGGTAAGTAGGAGGTAACAGAACATTACAAGCACTAAGCATTGAACAGTTAAAATATAGTAAGCCGAGGACACTAAGCATCGCCACGGACGCATCACTGCAGCACAAGGGGACTGTTTCTTCTCTTCCTGCGGAAAAGCAGCCACTCTTACTTATTTGATTATATTTTTTATATTTGTATTACATGTACATGTATCAATTTAAAACGGCTGGTTTTCTTACCTTTAGGTTTCTTGCATGTCTTTTATTAAATAGAATCATGTTATTTCTGTAATAAGATAAATCGGTATTGTTTTAAAAAAAGTCAAGCTCTTTCATGCGTTAGTAATCAAAACTTTCAATATATTGGAAAGTTAATTGTAGCAAGAATTGAATATTTTCAAAACTGCTTTTTTCCGTGTAGCACTGACAACATCCCTTTGCGTTGAACAGCAAATCAGTACTTTGATGTCGGATTTCATAGTACGATAGTAATATCTATAGACTGTTTGAATTTTGAAACGTATACCAAAAATACGATCTACATCTTTTATACTCGACTTACAACATCCAGACAATAGCTGTGATCCAATTTGATATAGTTGTTGTGTAACAATATAGAAAACTACAGTAATTGAACATTCTATCAACATATCGTTCAGTAGGGTTCACCTATCCTGTTTACTTCCTGAATTTTTTCGTAAATTTGAGTTTTATGATATTAAAGGTGAAATATTGAGTTTTCAGCTTTATGGATATTGGGTAAAGTTTAGCTCTATAACAAAATATGTAAATGGAAATATTTTATAGATTTATTACAGTGTCTGCCGCGTCCCCGTGTTCTATTTATCGTTATATATATTTTCATCGGTTCTTTTTAAACGTATAAATTTACAAATGATCATATCACTGGTGTTTCATGCAAATTTAGAAAAGAATGTTTGAAACGACTCTATAATGTTAGAAACGACTCCATAATGTTAGCAACGACTCCACAATGTTAGAAACGACTCCAAAATGTGTTCAGTGGAATTCCATTAATATCCGTTACAGCTGAGGTAGGCTAAAAGGTTAACCTATATATATCAGTCGATGGATCCGTAAACCAACTAAAAACTTTATATCATTGTTCCAGCTAAGTATGTCATTTCCAAGAAGGTCCTGTGCTATTCTCACCTTTAGAAGGCTACACAGCATACTTGAATTGGCAAAATTTACATCGCCGGTGTCGTAAACGAAGCAGAAAATGTAAGATTACCCTATTGGAAGACCTTGTATGATTCTCCTTGTAGATTCTCAAAGGTGTCCGTGTATAAATAATATTTTGCCCTCGTTTATTTATTTATTTATTTGATTCATTATTATTTTTTGTTTTTGTTTTGTTTTGTTTTTTTTTTTTTTTTTTTTAGTTTGAAAATTTTAAACATGTAAGTGTTTGCTTATTTCCAATGTCCGCACAGTACGGTGAAATGGGATATGTTATTCTTGTTGAAATACATAGATAAGAAGACACGCTGATTGGTTTAAGTCTTTATACAAAACTCCAACGTGAAAACTTACCAGCACGAAAAAAGACATAGACACAGCATGCCGTAAACGTGTTAAATATGGCGTCATCAAATTTCAGCACAATATATATTTTTTGGCAGATGAACACAATGATGAATAAGAGCATCCATTATTATTGACATTGAAATGAACCTTTCTGGCTCAATATTTTCAGCGTTCAAATGATATTACCACTAATGTATGTCAATAGTATACAAAGTAATGATAATTTTCACAACAATATATATGTATATTATAAAATATACATATAGAGATAGGGAAACATACGTCATATATCAAGTAATGAAAATATACATTATATATGTATATACAAATATATACTTACAGCTGTTTCTTCTTTCAATGTATCTTTAATGATGACGAATTTTAAGTGAAGGTAAGAATTTAAGAATATCAAAACTGGATATAGATTGGATAGCAATCAGATCACCTTCACTCACTTCTGAAGAACATAGATATCTAGGAAATGATAATGATTATAGTATTATAAACAAAATCAATAAGTAGATAACATTCCCTCACTTCTGAAATGATTATAAACATTGAAAAAAGAAATCAGTTATCATATTTTATTCCCATGTTAGATGAATTTATTATATTCCCTAGTAATCACTCGATCAATCCAGCTGTTGTGTAAACATAAATGTTATACCATATGTGATGTAAACTATCAAATGTTTTGATTGGCTGACAATGTGAACTTTGACCGAATGTTTATTCCTTATGTTAGGAAATAGGAGTATATATGACGTCCTTCCTTATGTTGTAATTATATATGAGGCTATGCCTTATGTTAGATGTATATCTGAGATTATCTGAGGTTGATCTTTATGTTAGAAGTATATATGACGTCATTCCTTATGTCAAAGGTATATCTGAGATCGTTCCCTGTGTTAGGGGTGAATCTGAGATTCTCATAAAGAGGGGTGTTAGTGTTCATTTAACCCGGTAGCTGTCTTAGCAGCCTATGTGAACATTTGGTTATTCCCAACGACAATTCTAAGAAGGAGGACAAGACTAGTTTCGAAGGATATATAAGATTTTATTTGCCATCTGCTCTGCTTTTTTACGTTCAAGAGACACCCACATTAAAGGACATCGCTGGGCCGTGTATGTAGAGAAATGGACCTTTACCTGTATTTAGTAAAATGTATTCATGTAGGTCCACATTTAATCGATAATATGTTTTCGGTATAAGTTAAAAATGATATTTCAAAATAAATTAATTGATCTGTGTTTATAAAACAAAGAACTGACAAAGTTTGATAGATAGATTATACCATTAATTGTAGAGTCCGTATATTTTGTTACATTCTGTATAACAGTATGCCTACATTGATTTTTAGACAGTACTTTATAACAATTTCCATAACTACCTTGCCATTTTTCATTCAACGGAATGGTTTTTTTCCGAGATTTACCACTGTATCGTCGTTTTGTTATCTAAATTGTGTAGCTAAGAGAGTGAGAGACAATGTCTTCTTGTTAATAGATTACCAAGGCCACTTGATGTCAGTGACAGTAAACAGAAATTATGTATAGATAGACTTGTAACAAACATAAAAAGCTATTTTCTAACATGGCAAATGTAAAGCCAAAGAAGCTTATCTCGGCAGGAGTCTTCGTCAAAGAAGCTACCTTCATCGCCTAGAAAGTCATAAAGTAAAACCTGTATTTATATTTTTACAGTGTGTTTTATTTGCAAAATGTTTCATATAACGTAGAAATTGTGTTTAATATTTCACAATCTTGTGATTTATATTTGATATATGTGATGTATATTCGATATATTTGAAACGGGGGTGAAATAATATAAACTGTGCCACAAGAAGGTACAATTTAAAGTACAAGGCTGAAGAAATAAATTACAGGTTCAAAATATGGAGCAAAACATCTTGAATATGAATCACAATAATTAGAATATAAAATACGTTTTATAATATAAGTCACACTGTTTTTCGAATATGAAATATAAACCTCAAGATTTTGCATATGAAATGCATAATTTAGGATATGAAATACAGGATACAACATAAAACAGAACATTTTGAATATCAATGACAAGATGTTGGAATATTACAACATTTTACACGCCTGAATCGTCCAGTTACAGTCATTGACCCCAGAATCGACATCTTTTAATGCGAGACATTTGGTAACCATTAAGACAGAGGTCGTTTATCGTGTTTCCACTTCCTTTAACGAGAGCCCATATTACTGACCAGATGAGTAGCCCGTTTGAACACGTGCTTACTGACACTCTAACATTATTTCAATACTTATCAAAGTACTAGTATTCCTCAGAGAGCCTCAAGTTGGTCCCCAATTCCGTTTTCAGGCTTTGTAGGTTTTAACCCATTAATGTTATCTTTCTTGTTTATGTTATTTTACAAGCGTTTAACACAGAATGGGAAAATGGGTACTACTAGACCAATATAGTTTTTTCAGTTCAGAAACAAGCATCTTTTGGATCGTACCCCATTTGGTCATAACGATGAAAATAGACAAAAACAAAAATGTTCGCAATTGGTGGGCATCTATATATATATAAAACATCAACTGTTGTTTGAATTTTATTTCGTTAGCTGCTCATATGACTGAGTAAATAGATGTTATACATATGCACAAAATATTATTCGTGCCATTTTTAAAACGATGTTTTATATCTCGTATGACTTTCCGTCTGACTCGAAAATTGCTTATATCGATAGTACGCTTGTTTATGTTCTACAAAAAGAAAGGAATAAACTTAATGTAATTATGCTTTATAAAATATCTTTTAAAAACGATAAAAGTGACCCTAGTAAACTCTGCTGTCCGTAGCTGTTTTAGAGAGGCGATATTAAGATTTATTTTCAAATCAAGATAACCCTAACTACACCCTCTCTATGTTCATTTGTACCTATCTAGAGTAAACTGACCATCCACCAGCTGTCTTGAACATATCTAGGGTAAACTGACTATAAATCAGCTGTCTTGAACATATCTAGAGTAAACTGACTACACATCAGCTGTCTTGAACATATCTAGAGTAAACTGACTATACATCAGCTGTCTTGTACATATCTACAGTAAACTGACTATACATCAGCTGTCTTGTACATATCTACAGTAAACTGACTATACATCAGCTGTCTTGTACATATCTAGAGTAAACTGACTATACATCAGGCTTTTGTACATATCTACAGTAAACTGACTATACATCAGCTCTCTTGTACATATCTACAGTAAACTGACTATACATCAGCTGTCTTGTACATATCTACAATACACTGACTATAAATCAGCTGTCTTGTACACATCTACAGTAAACTGACTATACATCAGGCTTTTGTACATATCTAGAGTAAACTGACTATACATCAATTCTCTTGTACATATCTACAGTACACTGACTATACATCAGCTCTCTTGTACATATCTAGAGTAAACTGACTATACATCAGCTGTCTTGAACATATCTAGAGTAAACTGACTATAAATCAGCTGTCTTGAACATATCTAGAGTAAACTGACTATACATCAGGCTTTTGTACATATCTACAGTAAACTGACTATAAATCAGCTGTCTTGTACATATATACAGTAAACTGACTATACATCAGCTGTCTTGTACATATCTACAGTAAACTGACTATACATCAGCTCTCTTGTACATATCTAGAATAAACTTACTATACATCAGTTCTCGTGTACATATCTACAGTAAACTGACCATACATCAGCTCTCTTGTACATATCTAGAGTAAACTGACTATACATCAGCTCTCTTGTACATATCTAGAGTAAACTGACTATACATCAGCTCTCTTGTACATATCTACAGTAAACTGACCATCCACCAGCTGTCTTGTACATATCTACAGTAAACTGACCATACATCAGCTCTCTTGTACATATCTAGAGTAAACTGACTATACATCAGCTCTCTTGTACATATCTAGAGTACACTGACTATACATCAGGCTCTTGTACATATATACAGTACACTGACTATACATCAGGCTTTTGTACATATCTACAGTAAACTGACCATACACCAGCTGTCTTGTACATATCTAGAGTAAACTGACTATACATCAGGCTCTTGTACAAATCTACACTAAACTGACCGTACATCAGTTGTCTGGTACATATCTAGAGTAAACTGACTATACATCAGCTCTCTTGTACATATCTACAGTAAACTGACTATACATCAGCTCTCTTGTACATATCTAGAGTACACTGACTATACATCAGCTCTCTTGTACACATCTAGAGTACACTGACTATACATCAGGCTTTTGTACATATCTACAGTAAACTGACTATACATCAGCTGTCCTGTACATATCTAGAGTACACTGACTATACATCAGGCTTTTGTACATATCTACAGTAAACTGACCATACACCAGCTGTCTTGTATATATCTAGAATAAACTTACTATACATCAGTTCTCGTGTACATATCTACTGTAAACTGACCATACATCAGCTCTCTTGTACATATCTAGAGTAAACTGACTATACATCAGGCTTTTGTACATATCTACAGTAAACTGACCATACACCAGCTGTCTTGTACATATCTAGAGTAAACTGACTATACATCAGCTGTCTTCTACATATCTAGAGTACACTGAATATACATCAGCTGTCTTGTACATATCTAGAGTACACTGAATATACATCAGCTCTCTTGTACATATCTACAGTACACTGACTATACATCAGCTGTCTTGTACATATCTAGAGTAAACTGACTATACATCAGGCTCTTGTACATATCTACAGTACACTGACTATACATCAGGCTTTTGTACATATCTACAGTAAACTGACCATACACCAGCTGTCTTGTACATATCTACAGTAAACTGACTATACATCAGCTGTCTTGTACATATCTAGAGTAAACTGACTATACATCAGCTGTCTTGTACATATCTAGAGTAAACTGACTATACATCAGGCTCTTGTACAAATCTACAGTACACTGACTATACATCAGGCTTTTGTACATATCTACACTAAACTGACCGTACATCAGTTGTCTGGTACATATCTAGAGTAAACTGACTATACATCAGCTCTCTTGTACATATCTACAGTAAACTGACTATAAATCAGCTGTCTTGAACATATCTAGAGTAAACTGACTATACATCAGCTGTCTTGAACATATCTAGAGTAAACTGACTATATATCAGCTGTCTTGTACATATCTACTGTAAACTGACTATACATCAGCTGTCTTGTACATATCTAGAGTAAACTGACTATAAATCAGCTGTCTTGTACATATCTAGAGCTGACTATACATCAGCTCTCTTGTACATATCTACAGTAAACTGACCATACACCAGCTGCCTTGTACATATCTGGAATAAACTTACTATACATCAGTTCTCGTGGACATATCTACTGTAAACTGACCATACATCAGCTCTCTTGTACATATCTAGAGTAAACTGACTATACATCAGCTGTCTTGTACATATCTAGAGTAAACTGACTATATATCAGCTGTCTTGTACATATCTACTGTAAACTGACTATACATCAGCTGTCTTGTACATATCTAGAGTAAACTGACTATAAATCAGCTGTCTTGTACATATCTAGAGCTGACTATACATCAGCTCTCTTGTACATATCTACAGTAAACTGACCATACACCAGCTGTCTTGTACATATCTGGAATAAACTTACTATACATCAGTTCTCGTGGACATATCTACTGTAAACTGACCATACATCAGCTCTCTTGTACATATCTAGAGTAAACTGACTATACATCAGCTGTCTTGTACATATCTACAGTAAACTGACTATACATCAGCTGTCTTGTACATATCTAGAGTACACTGACTATACATCAGGCTTTTGTACATATCTACAGTAAACTGACCATACACCAGCTGTCTTGTACATATCTTGAGTAAACTGACTATACATCAGCTCTCTTGTACATATCTACAGTAAACTGACTATACATCAGCTGTCTTGTACATATCTAGAGTACACTGACTATACATCAGGCTTTTGTACATATCTACAGTAAACTGACCATACACCAGCTGTCATATCTACAGTAAACTATATACATCAGCTGTCTTGTACATATACAGTAAACTGACTATACATCATCTGTCTTGTACATATCTACTGTAAACTGACCATACATGCTCTCTTGTACATATCTTGAGTAAACTGACTATACATCAGCTCTCTTGTACATATCTACAGTAAACTGACTATACATCAGCTGTCCTGTACATATCTAGAGTAAACTGACTATACATCAGCTCTCTTGTACATATCTAGAGTAAACTGACTATAAATCAGTTCTCGTGTACATAACTACTGTAAACTGACCATACATCAGCTCTCTTGTACATATCTACAGTAAACTGACCATACACCAGCTGTCTTGTACATATCTACAGTAAACTGACTATACATCAGCTGTCTTGTACATATCTACATCAGCTCTCTTGTACATATCTACAGTAAACTGACCATACACCAGCTGTCTTGTACATATCTACAGTAAACTGACTATACATCAGCTGTCTTGTACATATCTACAGTAAACTGACTATACATCAGCTGTCTTGAACATATCTAGAGTAAACTGACTATACATCAGCTGTCTTGTACATATATAGACTACACTGAATATACATCAGTTCTCTTGTAAATATCTAGAGTAAACTGACTATACATTAGCTCTTTTGTACATATCTAGAGTAAACTTACTATACATCAGATCTCGTGTACATATCTAGAGTAAACTTACTATACATCAGCTCTCTTGTACATATCTACAGTACTGACCATACACCAGCTGTCTTGTATATATCTGGAATAAACTTACTATACATCAGTTCTTTTGTACATATCTACAGTAAACTGACCATACACCAGCTGTCTTGTATATATCTAGAATAAACTTATTATACATCAGTTCTCGTGTACATATCTACTGTAAACTGACCATACATCAGCTCTCTTGTACATATCTAGAGTAAACTGACTATACATCAGCTGTCTTGTACATATCTACAGTAAACTGACCATACACCAGCTGTCTTGTACATATCTACAGTAAACTGACTATACATCAGCTGTCTTGTACATATCTACAGTAAACTGAATATACATCAGCTCTCTTGTACATATCTACAGTAAACTGACCATACACCAGCTGTTTTGTACATATCTACAGTAAACTGACTATACATCAGCTGTCTTGTACATATCTACAGTAAACTGACTATACATCAGCTGTCTTGAACATATCTAGAGTAAACTGACTATACATCAGCTGTCTTGTACATATCTAGAGTAAACTGACTATACATTAGCTCTTTTGTACATATCTAGAGTAAACTTACTATACATCAGATCTCGTGTACATATCTAGAGTAAACTGACTTTACATCAGCTCTCTTGTACATATCTAGAGTAAACTGACTATACATCAGCTCTCTTGTACATATCTACAGTAAACTGACTATCAATCAGCTGTCTTGTACATATCTCGAGTAAACTGACTATACATCAGCTGTCTTGTACATATCTACAGTAAACTGACTATACATCAGCTCTCTTGTACATATCTACAGTAAACTGACCATACACCAGCTGTCTTGTACATATCTACAGTAAACTGACTATACATCAGCTGTCTTGTACATATCTAGAGTACACTGACTATACATCAGGCTTTTGTACATATATAGACTACACTGAATATACATCAGTTCTCTTGTAAATATCTAGAGTAAACTGACTATACATTAGCTCTTTTGTACATATCTAGAGTAAACTTACTATACATCAGCTCTCTTGTACATATCTACAGTACTGACCATACACCAGCTATATATCTGAATAAACTGACTATACATCAGCTGTCTTGTACATATCTACTGTAAACTGACTATACATCAGCTGTCTTGTACATATCTACTGTAAACTGACTATACATCAGCTGTCTTGTACATATCTACAGTAAACTGACTATACATCAGCTGTCTTGTACATATCTAGAGTACACTGAATATACATCAGTTCTTTTGTAAATATTTAGAGTAAACTGACTATACATCAGCGGTATTGTACCTATCTAGAGTAAACTGACCATACATCAGCTGTCTTGTACATATCTAGAGTAAACTGACTATACATCAGGCTCTTGTACATATATACAGTAAACTGACTATACATCAGCTGTCTTGTACATATCTAGAGTACACTGACTATACATCAGCTCTCTTGTACATATCTAGAGTAAACTGACTATACATCAATTCTCTTGTACATATCAACAGTAAACTGACTATACATCAGCTGTCTTGTACATATCTAGTACATATCTAGAGTAAACTGACTATACATCAGCTTCTTGTACATATCTACAGTAAACTGACCATACACTGACATACATGCTCTTGTACATATCTACAGTAAACTGACCATACATCAGCTGTCTTGTACATATCTACAGTAAACTGACTATACATCAGCTGTCTTGTACATATCTACTGACTATACATCAGCTGTCTTGTACATATCTACAGTAAACTGACTATACATCAGCTGTCTTGTACATATCTACAGTAAACTGACTATACATCAGCTGTCTTGTACATATCTACTGTAAACTGACCATACATCAGCTCTCTTGTACATATCTAGAGTAAACTGACTATACATCAGCTGTCTTGTACATATCTAGAGTACACTGACTATACATCAGCTGTCTTGTACATATCTAGAGTACACTGACTATACATCAGCTTCTTGTACATATATAGACTACACTGTATACATATCTATCTAGAGTAAACTGACTATACATTAGCTCTTTTGTACATATCTAGAGTAAACTTACTATACATCAGATCTCGTGTACATATCTAGAGTAAACTTACTATACATCAGCTCTCTTGTACATATCTACAGTACTGACCATACACCAGCTGTCTTGTATATATCTGGAATAAACTTACTATACATCAGTTCTTTTGTACATATCTACTGTAAACTGACCATACATCAGGCTTTTGTACATATGTACAGTAAACTGACCATACACCAGCTGTCTTGTACATATCTAGAGTAAACTGACTATACATCAGCTGTCTTCTACATATCTAGAGTACACTGAATATACATCAGCTGTCTTGTACATATCTAGAGTAAACTGACTATACATCAGCTCTCTTGTACATATCTACAGTAAACTGACTATAAATCAGTTCTCGTGTACATATCTACTGTAAACTGACCATACATCAGCTGTCTTGTATGTATCTAGAGTAAACTGACTATACATCAGGCTCTTGTACAAATCTACAGTACACTGACTATACATCAGGCTTTTGTACATATCTACAGTAAACTGACCATACACCAGCTGTCTTGTACATATCTAGAGTAAACTGACTATACATCAGCTGTCTTGTATGTATCTAGAGTAAACTGACTATACATCAGGCTCTTGTACAAATCTACAGTACACTGACTATACATCAGGCTTTTGTACATATCTACAGTAAACTGACCATACACCAGCTGTCTTGTACATATCTAGAGTAACTTGACTATACATCAGCTCTCTTGTACATATCTACAGTAAACTGACCATACACCAGCTGTCTTGTACATATCTAGAGTACACTGACTTTACATCAGCTGTCTTGTACATATCTACAGTAAACTCACTATACACCAGCTCTCCTGTACACATCTAGATTACAATTACCTTCTCGTACCGTTTCATGATATTGGCTATACTATATCGCCTGTTACAGGTTAATAAATCCACTGAGTACACACTTTGAATTCTTTAAAGGTGGCTATCTTGTTGCCTATTATACACTATAATTTGTTGTCTCTAGCTTATGACATAGTTTACAAGCTCATCGGTTAAAATTCGCGTCCCAGTACAAAACAAAATTTGGGACGAGTTATGAAAGAAAACCTATACATCTCACACCTATCTTATATTGTACTACATCTCGACTATGTAATGCCTTGATTTCGGGGATTTTTGTTTAGCAGTCTTCGAATATGCTATTTGGCATACACTTTCATCTAGGAGTGACCATGATGTTAAGAAATGTTAATATTCAACTGCATTTATCTGAAATTTATCATTAGACTACCCATTGTAATGGTCTGTTAACTGTAAGTCAAAGTTTTTTTTTCAAATGACATCCACTGTGTCATGCTTGTCTTTCCTTAATTTTTTTCTAAGTGGACTAATGATAAAAAGAATATTTTAGAGTAATTCTAATACACATGTATGCAGTCTTCCATAGCGTGATCAACGACCCAGTTAATTTCTAAACCGGAATAACGACTTGAACTGTATTGAGCTATGACACTCGTTTTATCGAGATTATAATTTGAAACGAAAAATAATTTGACGAAAAAAAAAAAAAAATTCTCAGGCGCAGCGAGTGTGTCCATAACATATAAATCGTTCGATGCCTACTCCGAGGTAACACTGAACTTTGCGCACTTGTCCACACAAACAGGTAAACAGCGTTGCGGTTTTTACGCAATATGAATAGCACAAGATACTTGTTGACACACAAATGTGTGTAATATATATATATATACATTGGATACATCTGTTTCTACATACTAACAGTTCTGTAGTAGTACATACACACCGCATTTCAGAAATAACCTTCTTGTTTTATGTACAGCACAATATCCTCGGAGACAGCCAGCGATGTTTCTTCATAGTGTTCTTCAACTCTACAAATAGAAACACACATGTCGCTTCAGCACAAGTAAGAGCTGATCGTTTTTTATAAATTTACATTTTATCTGATAACACACATCGTATTTTCTGTTTATTTCTTTCAAATCATATGTAAGTAGGGAACGTGTGGAAATAACTAGAGGAAAACCAGGAGAATTAAAATCTGCCTAAATTATAAAAACTGAGTATAATAGATGAGGTCAAAATACTCCATGAAGTATTGCTATGTATACTTGTATTCAAAACGATTTACTCTGATTGTAATTACGTATAATACTTGTTTTCATAATATTTTATCTATCATATTTTCATTTCCTCCAGTTTAAAAATATCTGTTGTAGTAACCTTTCTGCACTATGTAGTATCATGTAGATATGGTTCTTAGATTACCCGTAGTGGGATCGATACAAACACACCACTACATCGTGGTTTACGTAACATACACTTCCAATGAAGCCATTGTTAAACATTTCTTTGAGTGAAATTTCCAAACCACAGTCGACATGACAGTGAAATTGATTTTTTTTATATATAAGAAATACTTTATATACCCGTAGACTATAGCCAGTGAAGGAAATATTGATTTCTTGAAGAATTGAAAACCATTTGCAATATATTTGTGTTGAGTGTAAATCTACCGAGGATGACAGGAGATTGGGTGACACTATCTGCACGCAACAGTTTAAAGGTAGATACTGTCAGTAAAATCGAAACTCTGGGTCACTGTTCATCATGTATTATACATACATTGATGAGAGAGATGAGAAGGCTTGGCATCTACAGAAAGTTATACTGTATATGATTTCAAGGAGATAGGTAAGATGAAATATCATGTTCTTTGCTGACCGCCCCTACAAAAATCAGTGGCTTTTAATAATAAATGTTATTCACATAAGTATCCCATTACAATTATCTCCAATATAATTAATTCTACAAAACTTTTATTCAAGTTTCTATAAGGATGCAAACGGATAAACAGAAAAACATGCAATTTGAACTGAACAACACATTTATGATTTAAGATACAACTGTTTGTCAACATGTGACTCGTCACTGTTAATGGGGCTAGTAATGAAAAGAAGTTGGCTTGTTTTGTTTTTATATTTTTAAACTTAATAACATTTTCGTATGTTCTATTACACCATAGCATTTAGAAACATATGCACTTAAGTCGATTGAAATTTTTCCAGGTAAACCAACAACAATATGATTCCACTCTTCAAACACCGAGATTTTATGCATCATTCTGTGACAATTTTAACAAAAATGGCCAGTTTTCGTACTAAATACTGCAATTAAAAGGGATATTCAATCTCGTTAGGACCTGCTCCCAATTTGCTTTTACTTTGTTATCATAACTGTTCGTGATGATAGTTTCCTATCTAAACTGGACATCTGTTGTTATCAACTGATATAAACTGAATATATTATACCTACGTATATACCTGTATATTTTAATTTGACAAACATTGCCTGTAATCTAACATTCCTCGTGGTATTTCTACCACAATGGGTGGGTGTTATTTAACTTCAAAGTCATCAATTAATCATTCCAACTGTTATTTAATTATATATGTTATACCACATATTTTGATTGGTTGAAACGATGAACTTTGACTGAAATATCACTTCACACACTCATGAAAATTACAATGCGTTGTAAATAGTATATCCTGATTTGATTTCCTGTTTTGATTTCTATTCTTTTTAACATCACGTAAACAATCCATCTTTAGAATATTTTTATTGTATTAGAAACAGGATGTTATGAATAATTCTTCTTAAATTTCACGTTATTTTTTTTCCAAAAGGTTTTTAAAAAATGGCTAAAGCTCGTGTTTCCATAATAATCGTTACGCAGCTGTCAAGCGAAACATGGGTATTTGGTTATGGCCTTGGCACTGTTTGTATTGTCTTTTGTCTAGCTAGCAATAGGTGTGTTTAAGAAATAAGCTACCTATCCGTTTGTGCTGCTTGCTATATTGATGTTGATAATGATAGTGATAATCTTAAACTGTATTCCGTATTTACATAGCTCTAGGCACTAGCAGAATAGAAAAGTCTTAACACGGTAATACCCAATGTTTTCTCATTCGATATTTACTGTATTTGATACCAGCTCTATTTTTCTATAGTATATAAAGAATGATGAATATGACTCCAAAGTTCTAATCCTTTCCATCTCATGCTGTAAACATTAAAGGTCAACGTCCCTTTATCTATAGCAGATGGGTACTCGGATTACCAAAGAAACGGAAACATCAAAAAACAACTTGAATTCCTCGGGATAACACCGCCATGGGTAAGTTATGTCAATGGTTGTCGACATCGCGGAACTCCATTTCCTTGTATGATAATTCTGGTAAACTCAGGATGTAAACATTTACTTGATAAAACAAAATTGGAAATATACGGACATTAATTATATTAGTACCAGTCGCTTCTTATTTTTCTACCTCAACTTCACATTTCCCCACTTTAGGCTCCTAGCACCTTTGATCAGAACGAATAAATAACTGAAAGATGAAGTTCACTTGGTTATTTGGTTTTGATAACGTCCGAAAAAGGCCTTACAAATGGAAATTTGACAATCATTGGACAAAATCTAGATCAGAAAGAGAATCAATGTGTTTATATGAAGACCACGTGACGAAACCCTCACTGGCAGCTGTATAACGCGTAACATTCATTCATACAATATGTATCTCCCGTTCATGAATTAACAGTGTTAGTAAAGCTGGTCCATCCCATGTTTTGTCATACAATGGACTTCATTTTCTGGTTCATTATGATTTTGAGAAACGTATAGTACATCTGCCAACCCGACTCGCCTTTGATCCTTTATTTAACGTTTATGTTAGAAGTTGGTGACCTCATTTAATTATGAGATAATTGGAAATTTCTAAATTAAGAAGTCATGCCCGAAAGAATCTTTTTGTGTTACACAGGCAAGTGAGTATCCAATTCCACAGTGCATACAAAGGAAGAACTTAAGTATACATACCTATGATATAAACTAACAGATGCTTTATATATAGTACTTAATGTCTCCGTGCCAGTGTGAAGATTTAAATGTCCAAAATTGCCAGGAATTCGGAGTAAATCTTAGGTACACCCTAGCCATGCATATTGCAAATTTACCTTGTTCTTTCATCATAACTTAGTCCAAGCTCTTTAAAAGGAATATTTGGATGGTTTGCAAGAAAATATTTGCCCACTTTATTCTAAAGGAAAAATGTCTCATACTTTTTCTTCTAAAATTAATGATAACACCTTGATTGGTCTTTTTTTTTCTTCTTCTGAAATAATCATTATTAACACCTGGTGTTTATAGCCGGATATTCATCCTTTAGTTACAATTTATTACAAGAATGAAACAAAGTATTCCGTTTACATTTTATTTCTAGCCAGCCGAAAAGTTCAAAGGACGAGCCACTGCTGATTTTAGCTGAATTGAATATGTAGTTACCATCATAACCACTAGTACCATATCCCTAGTTGATGTAACTGCTGGAAAAAACATGTTAAATAATGCCGCTTTACTTCTGGCCTTACGCAATATATTCCGTTGTCTGTTACAGATTTCAACAGTTGATACAGAATACCAATTAAGATATTGATCATAAAGTATTTTACAAAGTAAATAAATACATGCAGTCGACACATCGTTCAATTGATGTATCCCAGTTCATTGTAAACATGGAGACTGGTGTCCTGAGTTTAACCTGATAAGAGGGTACGTCCTCATGGTATTACCACTTTCATGTAGTATGATGAGAAAACATTTCATCGTAACGATTTTTTGTTTGGCTGAACGTTTTTACATCATTATTATTGTAGAAAAAAATTACAAAACAGCCTATAGAATATATAGATGTAAATTTATTGATAGTTATGTTATTAAAACTAAATATTACTACTACATAGTAAACTGTACATTTTGATGTATTGTCAATACCTATACAATGGAAATTATTAAGCAGTCGTGACAGGGTCATTATTTAGTTATAAATATTGGCATATTTCATCAATATTATTCATGTCAGATATATTTGTTGAATGATATCGACACCAGCAAACTGTTGCTGAACACCAGCTGGAGATATTTTAATAGATCAATGGTAATCAATATAGCTTGTAATTCTGTGCTCAATTAGATAGTATTGTCACATCTCTTATCTTTACTTATCTGAACTCTCAAAAGTTCAATATTATAACTTATATATTATAGGTGTTCCGTGTACATGCCTTTTATGTTCCTAATTAGAACCACAGCACCATTTCGTAGTGGTCCAATTTCGTCCATGGTTATTTCACAATTGTATCCGTAGGTTTCAAGATGATGTTTTCTCATTTCAGCTGTTTTCATATTACATCGTGTTTAATCAACTGCTCCCACAATCATAATTTATTATTTTTCATAGTATGTCTTTGAATTGCATGTTGTTCTAGGATTTACACATGAAGTCATATGCGTAAAGTTTGTTCTCTAAAACTGGCCAGCAAATTAGATAATTGTATGATATGAAAATGTTCAAACATGAATAAGTTCGCGTCTAAAATTAGATAAACTTCCAATTTGAAAATGCTTTAAAAACAGTGTCTGATACTGATCGTATTAACTCGTTTGGGCATTAAGGTATAGAATGGTAGTGGGATAACATATATTAAGAAAGCTTCCAGAGTTATCTCCCTTCAAACGATATTAAGTTTTTAAAGAGTTATCTTTCTTTTTTTCAAAATATGTTTAAAGATCGACTATTAAAACAAGCAATATATTTATTACACATAACAGCAATCTTAACCCTAATTCAAAATAGATAAAAAAAAATGGAAAAATTATGAATTAAAGAAAAGATGGTCACAGAGACACATGGCAAAGGACAAGGACAGCGGCACCTGACATGTATGTTGAATTAAGGTAAGTAATATCACATTATGAAATGAGAATAAGTTAATACCAACGAAACCACCAGACATACTGAGGAGTATCAAATACAACCAACTTTATGTCTGACAAGAAATTAGAACATTTCTTAATGACATTATGATGGCAATCATAAATCTAATGATGTATTTACCTGTCAGAAGTCGAAATCTTTCAAGGAAACTATGATATTGGGAAGAAGAGATATTACTATTTAGAAATGATAAAAATCCCAATAGGAAACTCAGCACACTAGTTATACAGTAAACAGTGGAAAACTGTGTTACTGTGATATGGTTATCAGCTGGTGATGCGTGAATGTTGGTTATGTCCTTTATTTCACATTCTGGTGGTGTGTACGATAGACATAGTCGATATTTCCTGTAATTAACACTGACGTTGACAGACTTCACAACGTCATTATCATCTGTTTTGAATTCTTTAATTTTGATGAACTCGTATATCATCCTTAAATTGAAAGAAAACTGTTTTAAAAAATTTCAGATTTCTATATTTTCTGTGATTGCCATTAGTAAATGTACGAAGTGTTTGCATAACAACATATATATTCTGTTGTATATGATTATATACACAGAAACATGGGCAGCTCACAGATTTTTCCAACATTTACAAATTTTCCTTAAGTCAGTAGAAATATGTTTTATTGATTTATCCAAATTTTGCATTAAAAATCTGCCGTAATAGTTATTAGAGTAACTTGACATTACGATCTCCGTGAATGTCACCATCACACACAACCCAGATCATCTTCCTCGTGATTCTCTTCAGAATATATGTCTCACAAATGGATTAACACATTGTTGAACCAATCTAACGCCTACTGCAGCAAAAACAGCTTTGGTGGTACTGAGTAGTGATTAGAGATATGTTCCTTACATGCGGTATGTCTGGAGGTTCCGTTCTTGTTTACCTTGCCTTATTCGGGAACATGACATTACCTGTACTTATTTTGATCGACCAAGTTTTGAACATGTTGGGTATCTTCGATGAAGAAGACGCCTACCCTTCCGGAATTCCTGGTCTTATTTCCGTTATACGTTTTACATCTTTTGTATTGTTTTACTCTGTTAACCATCTCATCACATTATTTTTGACCTTAGTGTACATAGAATTGTAGTAGGTTGATTCTTTACTATCGCGTACACTTTGTACGTCAGTGCTAGTACGTTCCACAATTGTCTTGTGTCTGATGAGGGTGACTATGTTGTCATCGAAACGTCACACTCAAATCTTCTGCTTGTGAGAACTTCTATGTTGTTGACATTACCAGCCCGAAGAAAATGTTCCAAACTACCTGGTATACCTTTGTATCCTATAGAGAGTTAATAACACCAGCTGTAGCTGTTGTGCGCGGTCCTTATATTAATTACTATTTTATTAACCTCCTTGGTTGAGTTTGGTTTACAGCTGAAGGACACTCTGAGCGAAGTTTAACATATCCGGTTTCTCCTTGTTCTGTATGTCTGTTGAGGAAAAGTCTTTACAATGGATTTAACTCATGCATGTAGACTCCTACATAATCTGTGATTGACACTTTTATTCCGTGTCATTGTTATATTAGAAATCACTGCTGACGTTTCTACACAACATAGCTTTAATATACGATCTTAAGTATCATTGACCAAAAATGGAAATGCAGTATTGTGTTTTGATGACATGGGTTATAGTTTTCGAACGTTAATTATCGCTAGAAAATGGTCGTTTTCAAAATATTGAAACTACGGTTGCGTAAGAAAATATTTTATATGTTTAGTATATGACATACAATAACTTTGATACATTCTAAACTAAAAGTTAATAAATAAATAAGAATAGAACATCGATATCTCGATTCCATGGTTGTCCATTTTTTCTGTAAATCGAGATATTGATGTACCATTCTTTTCAATCACGGAATAGATATATTGATGTTACATTATATTAACAATGGTGTGGAGATATTGATGTACCATTCTTTTAACCACGGTCTAATTAATAACTTCTCTTCTATCGACATAACTGAACAGGGCATTATTGACCAACTTCTGCTTCTAAATACTAACAAACCTGCAGGCCCTGATTCAATCCCTCCCAAATTCATAAATGGAGTTTCTCAATCCCTTGTCCATGTAACACCTGTATATAAAGAAAAAGGAGGAAAAAGTGACCCCTCCAACCATAGGCCAATCTCTGTAACTCCTATCTTCAGTAAAATCCTTGAGAAAATTGTTTTCAAATATTTGTATAACTATCTTTCAAGATACAATATTATCTCTAGAAACCAATCAGGTTTCTTACCGAAAGATTCTACTGTTAATCAACTTTTAATTATATATGATGAAATTATTAAACATTTGGATAAAGGTAAAGAAGCAACAATGATATTTTGTGATATATTAGCAAAGCGTTTGGCATGATGGGTTAATTTACAAATTGAAAAAAAATGGTATTAGTGATAACATGTTAAAGTGGTTCGTATCTTATTTATCAGGACAAGACTGAATCCCTACTTTTTTCAAGGCGAATAGATTCTGAAATGTTGCATCCAAACCTGTATTTTAATAACTCAGCTATTAGAAATGTTACCTGTCATAAGCACTTGGGTCTAATTTTAATAGTCATGCTAATTGGTCCAACCACATAAGCTTTATGTATGAGAAAGCTTATAAACGAATAAATATTCTTAGAATGTTAAAGTACAAAATTGACAGAAAGTCACTTGAATAAATATATATTACATTTATTCGTCCTATTTTAGAATATGCTGATATTGTTTGGGCTAATTGCACAGAAAGGGAATGCAACATCTTAGAATCAATTCAACTAGAGGCAATTCACATTATTACTGGTCTGAGACGGGGCACCAGTCATGCTATCCTTTAAAATGAGTCTAGATTAATACCATTAGCTAAACGAAGACACCTACATCAAAATATCCATTTTTTAAGGTTTTAAATAACAGATGCTCTCCTCATGTAACTGATTCTATCCAGCCTTTTATCAACAATAATACTGCTCATTATCCTCTTCGACACAATAGGTTGTTTGATGTGCCCCTTTCAAGAACTCGTCAATAAAGCACTAGTTTCTTTCCAAAAGTCATGACTGAATGGAATGATCCATCCTGTCTGTTTCCCTCATTGACATCCATTTATGCAATAAAAAAAATTGTCACAGCCTGTTATCTATCAACTTTTGTAATGCACTGATATTTTTAAATATTACGGTAACAGAAAGGCAAACATAATCTTGTGTCAACTAAGAAACTGCAAGTAATCTGAATTTTGACTTATTTAATTCCCACCTTAATGACAACCCAGCCTGTACTTGTGGCCACCCAGTTGAAGATCCTACTCACTTCATTTTCCATTGTCCCTTCTTTACTATCCAAAGACAACACCTCCCTAATTCTCTTTCTACTCTTAGTGATTCTTTACCTCTTACCACTGATAAATTTCTAAAAGGTTCTCATACACTTGATGCAAATATAAATAAATCTATTCTTGATTTGGTTCAGAGATTCATAACTGTTACCGGTCGTCTGTTTAAGCCTCAGTTTACTTATCTATACATGTTTCCTATTTTTAATTTGAATCTGTTATCTTGAGTTTGGTCCGCCTGTCAATTTTAACGGACTCTGCTCAGGATTGTGGGTATATGGACTGTTTGAACCTGCAGCCTGTGCCGTGATCAATTGACAAACTTTGACCCCAATCTTGTTATATATAATTATATTACCTTTCTAATCTTACTACTCTCTAACACTATAATATAAATGATGTTAATGCTTGACTTACATTTCTGTTATTCATCTGAATCTATAGTCTTAATTCTTATTCCTGTAATGCTATCATTATTATTTAATATCTTAAATTTTGATTGATGTGTCTGTGTACTGGTTTAAGTTGTATGGAGAGGGCTTTCATAGGCTCTGCCTGTTGCCCAATTCCATTTGTCATCAACATCAAGATAATAAAATATTCTGAAATGAAATGAATACCCGGTATTACATTATAATATAGTTCTCCGTTAAAGATTACTTCAACAAACCGACTACCGAGCTATTTTTAAATTTCTATTGTATAGCAAATAATCATAACTATTCGGATCATTGCCAATACAGGATACTTATAAATTACAAATCAAACTGATGTTATTTAGCACATATCGGCGTTTAACGATGTGTAGACTGTTATCTCGTAACTGTTATCGCTCAAAGGAATTGAGACTAACTATTGTTACCTCCCTTTGAACGGTTTTCTTCACAATTTCCTGTATGTTTGCTTATGCTATTTTTGTAAAAATAAAAACCACGTGCAATACCAATGTTAACATCAGACTATTGAGGTAGTATATCGTACATTTGCTCACTTGACCAACAAGTGTTATCTGTGGTTAACATATTGCACAATGAACAAGTATTACAATGTCCTTATTATACAAACGGTACATACAACAAACGGTATATAAATAGCAGAAATAAATGAAATAATAATTACTGAATTTGTATGTAGAAATACGTGATCTAACTTGTAAACAATAAAATAAAAACAAATTGTATCCTATTTAATATCAGACGTTATTTGCCAGTTACATCATGATTTCATATATGTTTTATAAGAATTATCTAGAGACAGCCGAATGGATGACATGCAATTAAGATCAATATTTAATCTACGTATGTTGTAACAGAAATATTGTATACAATCATAGATATTGACCCTGATGGTGTATATGATGTCCAAATTACCTAGAGAATCCCACACGGGCGTTCCAATACTGTCAGTTTCAACATCTGTTTACTTGGAATAGTCATAGTTCTGTTAAATATCACTGCGTCCAAACAGCAGCATTCAATTTTGTTGTGAGTATTGGCCAAATTATTATACCATATATATACCAAACTTCAGACTAATACAATTACTATATGCTAGTAGATTAGATCTCAAAATGGTGTTTTGACCACATGCAACTATTCTGAATGTTTAATTTTTTAACTAACTTTACTTACTTCCCTTAAACATAAAACGTCACATTTTCTTGCTGACTATTCAATAACATCTAATTAAAACTGAAAATGAAGTACCCGAATGATATGGAAATTGAAAAACGCCAAATGAAGGGAAAATATAAAAGAAATAGAATACCACCGACTATATGGACAACAGAGAGAAAACAGTTACAGAATCCTCTTAGAAATCCTAGATAGAGGTGAGAAAAAGAGAATACAGCTTCAGAGACGGCATGGAGACTGCAGCTGCTGGAATGGTGGAGGAACATAGTTGGAAGGCATAAAAAATAGCACAGCTTCAGGGACAACAAGGAGGCCTCAGTTGTTGGAATGGTGGAGGAACATAGTTGGAAGGCATAAAAAATAGCACAGCTTCAGGGACGACAAGGAGGCCTTGTTGGAATAGTAGAGGGAACATAGGTGGAAGGAAGAAAAAGATAATACAGCTTCAGGGACGGCACAGATAACACTAGTGTAGAGACAGCAACGAGATCACAAATGCAGAGAAGAAAAAGAGAACAAAAGTGCAGGAACGGCAAAGAGAACTCAAATACAGGGACGGCAAAGGCAATATAGCTGCAGAGACGTAAAGAGAACATAGCTGCAGGGACAACAAGTAAAAATAAATACAGCTGCAGGGACTACATACAATTGTGTTTTATGGACATGAATATGCATTTAATAGATTGATATCATGATTGATAGGTATGGTTATTCATAATGTTTAAGTGAATAAAGGTATACAGGTGTAAAGCCCTAAAACATATATATATATATATATTACGATTTAAGACGTATAACTGACGAATTAAGAATTTATTTCTTCTAAGGTGAGGTCACGAATGTTAATATTTTGCATAACCAGTCGAATTATTTGTGTTGCAACGAGGAAAAAAATCTTCATGTATATGACATTATAGAAAAACAGTTATAAGGTAGAGATTACAAAGCTAACAGGATTACAAAACAAATTTACAATTACAATGCCAGCGAAAACAACTTCTGAGACTGAAGGATGGATAATAGCTAGCGGGACGGCAATGTAAAAGTACAGCTACAGGGGGGGGGGGGGGTCAAGGATAAATCACAACAACAGTTAGGGCAGAGATCAATTAGAACAACAGGGCAGCAAGGATTTATCAAAATAACAGGGAGGGCAACAATAAATCATAACAACAGGGAGGGCAAGGGGAAATCAAAACAACAGGGAGGGCAAGGATAAATCAAAGCAACAAGGAGGGCAAGGATAAATCACAACAACAGGGAGGGAAAAGATAAATTACAACAACAGGGAGGGCAAGGATCAATCAAAGCAACAAGGAGGGCAAGGATAAATCACAACAACAAGGAGGGCATAGATAAATCACAACAACAGGGAGGGCAAGGATCAATCAAAGCAACAAGGAGGGCAAGGATAAATCACAACAACAGGGAGGGAAAGGGTCAATCACAACAACAGGGAGGGAAAGGATAAATCATAACAACAGGGAGGGCAAGAGTCAATCACAACAACAGGGAGGGTAAGGATGAATCTCAAAAACAGGGAGAGCAAGGGTAAATCACAACAACAGGGAAGGGCAATGATAAATCATAATAACAGGGAGGGCAAGGATAAATCACAACAACAGGGAGGGCAAGGATAAATCACAACAACAGGGAGGGCAAGGATAAATCACAACAACAAGGAGAGCAAGGGTAAATCACAACAACAGGGAAGGGCAATGATAAATCATAATAACAGGGAGGGCAAGGATAAATCACAACAACAGGGAGGGCAAGGATAAATCACAGTAACAGAGAGGGAAAGGATATATCACAGCAACAGGGAGGGCAAGAAAAAATCATAACAACTGGGAAGGGCAATGATAAATCATAATAACAGGGAGGGCAAGGATAAATCACAACAACAGGGAGGGCAAGGATAAATCACAACAACAGGGAGGGCAAGGATAAATCACAACAACAGGGAGGGCAAGGATACATTGCAACAACAGGGAGGGCAAGGATAAATCACAACAGGGAGGGAAAGGATAAATAACAGCAACAGGGAGGGCAAGAATAAATCATAACAACAGGGAGGGCAAGGATACATTACAACAACAGGGAGGGCAAGGATAAATCACAACAACAGGGAGAGCAGGAATAAATCACAACAAGGAAGGGCAAGGATAAATCATAATAACAGGGAGGGCAAGGATAAATCACAACAGGTAGAGCAAGGGTAAATCATAACAACAGAGAGGGCAAGGGTCAATCACAACAACAGGGAGGGCAAGGATAAATCAAAACAACAGGGAGGGCAAGGGTCAATCACAACAACAGGGAAGGCAAGGATAAATCATAACAACAGGGAAGGCAAGGATAAATCACAGCAACAAGGAATGACAAGGGTCAATCATAACAACAGGGAGGGCAAGGATAAATCACAGTAACAGAGAGGGAAAGGATATATCACAGCAACAGGGAGGGCAAGAATAAATCATAACAACAGGGAGGGCAAGGATAAATCACAACAACAGGGAGGGCAAGGATAAAT
This sequence comes from Ylistrum balloti, assembly GCF_031769215.1. Lineage (NCBI taxonomy): Eukaryota > Metazoa > Mollusca > Bivalvia > Pectinida > Pectinidae > Ylistrum > Ylistrum balloti. Next base: position 636,989 of record NW_026782403.1, on the reverse strand, counting down.
CACAACAACAGGGAGGGAAAGGATAAATCACAGTAACAGGGAGGGAAAGGATAAATCACAGCAACAGGAAGGGCAAGAATAAATCATAACAACAGGGAGGGCAAGGATAAATTACAACAACAAGGAAGGGCAAGGTTAAATCACAAGAACAAGGAGAGCATAGATAAATCACAACAACAGGGAGGGCAAGGATAAATTACAACAACAGGGAGGGCAAGGATAAATCACAACAGGGTGAGCAAGGGTAAATCACAACAACAGGGAGAGCAGGGATAAATCACAACAACAAGGAGGGAAAGGATAAACCATAACAACAGGGAGGGCAAGGGTCAATCACAACAACAGGGAGGGCAAGGATAAATCACAGCAACAGGGAGGACAAGGATAAATCACAGCAACAGGGAGGGCAAGAATAAATCATAACAACAGGAAGGGCAAGGATAAATCGCAACTGGGAGGGCAAGGGTAAATCAAAACAACAGGGAGAGCAAGGATAAATCACAACAACAGGCAGGGCAGAGATAAATCACAACAACAGGCAGGGCAGAGATAAATCACAACAACAGGGAGGGCAAGGGTCAATAACAACAACAGGGAGGGCAAGGATAAATCTCAAAAACAGGGAGGCCAAGGATAAATCACAACAACAGGGAGGACATTTATTAATCACAAATAAGGATAACAAGGTTATTATACAACCTCTTGTATAGAAAAGAGGCTGGGCAGACACAAAGATTGGAAAACATGAGGCAAAATATTGAAACTGTAATAACTTCATAGCAGTTTTATTTTATATCACTAAGTAAATAAACAAATCGGCACACTAATGTTGTGTCACTTGATCTGTTATAACATTAACGAACATTTTCGTTTTTTTTCGACGTCTATATTGTGTTATGCTTCGTCATTTGATCCTGTCGGGAAAAATAGCATGTTATTCAATCAGGGAGCAATCTAGGTTTGCAAATGATTTAAAAGAAACTATTTAATTTAAGTCTGTTACTTTCTTAACACTCGAAAAATATCGACAGATACGTCTTTCTGTTTAAGGAAATCTCCCAATTTTATTGTGAAAATAATAGGTTATTTGAAAAATGTTGCTATATTTGTACAGAAAATCCGGAGACCGCAAAAGTAGACAACATTCCTGTCATTCCGTCCTGTCATAACGAAACTTTCAATTGGACGGAGGGCTATAAAAATGTCGGTGTGCTCCGTCAATCAATCCATTAGATAGTTTTAAGCAATGCAAATTTATTTAAAATATATCGCTAGATTTCGCTTAGTCAGTGCTGATATTTATGGATCAGATCAGCGGCCCTGTAGGATGACACGTGGTCTGTTTTTTTTATTTTCCGTTATACTGTGTGGTAAAATTTCACTTGTTTCCTCGTCAGTTCTTTAATCTACCTTATTTGTAAACTTTGAATAAAGGTGGATTTAAATTTCTTGCAATCAGATAGCATTCGCTTTAAAGAAAAACATGTTTACCAGATTTGATAAAAGAATGATTAATGTATATACAGTTTTTAAAAATGGTTCGTAAATGTCAGCGGTACAAAAATATCATTGGGTTTAATATCCGAGCAAGTAACGAAACTGGTTTATTGAGAAAGTCATGCTGCAACTTTCCTAAAACAGATGTGTGTTTTGTCCACCAAGATGAAATATTCTGGTGACGAATTTCATTATAACATAGAACTACGGCTACCATTTAATATTCTACCTCCCAAGTTCCGTGATACGTCAGCAAAAAATATTTTTACCAGAAGCCAGAAATAAAGGAAGAGTTGAGAGAAGATAATGGGTTTGTCTATTGATTTTCTTTTTAGGATATGAAGCTTGTATGATTGTATTCCATTTCGGAAAACATACACTAAAAAAACTATAGAATTATCACGTGGTCTGTATTGCTTATCAACTTAAACGGTTTAATATAATGGGTATTATTGTCAAGATATCATACTTATGATATGGTTTTGTAATCCGTCACCCAGAATGAAGAAACTTGGTTTGATAGACCTACACGTAAACTTACATAAAAAAAAATGTTATCGAAAAATCTTAAAACAAATCTCGTCTATTTCACCCTGTCAATATAAGCGCTGTTTAGTACATTAAACATTAGATTTGCTATTGTCTGTTTTAATTACAGTAGACATAGCTTCATCTTACAAATTCCTCCTGTCAAAATTCAATTATACTTGTAGGTCAAAGGTGTTAGAAAAGATCGAGCTAACATGCCAGGTGATACGTTACGATGTGAATTGATGAGCGCCTGGAGTTGTAACCAGACTTCCTCGAAATGTGGCTTAGCAGTGAACTATCATTATCATTATTTGTTTCTTTCTCCGTTTTTTCATATTCTCCATTTACCCATGAGATTGACCTTTGACCCAGAAAGCCTTATCAAGTACAAAATGTATATATATTAATATCAAATATATATAATTTATACCAAATAGTCATTTATCTGTGCACGTTGTTAAGCTAAAGATGAGCTGAGACAGACATTTGTGGCTGAATTCGAAAAGGGTTGACACGCATTTTTTGCAATTTTATAAACGCATTTATAAATCACCTCATTAACGGGAGAAGGCTGGGGTACAATGCCTAGACGATTCGTGGTTTATATAGCTAGACATTTGACAGCTTTGTAAATATATACTGTTGATAAACGCAAATTGAAGAAACACAATGAGGTAAAGTACATTTAACCTTGGACTTCTGAAGTATATTTCCGAATTCGGCATTATTGTAGGATAACTGAAGAGATAAGACGTTTCACAAATATTCTGAATTCTAGATTCCTAAATAGAACGAATTCCACGCTTTCATTCACCGTCGTGAATCCATTTATTCGGAATACGGTATAGAACATAACTATTAATGTGTATTGACAACAATGGGGTGTTATAGAAATAGCTACCCCTGACGATAATCCCAGGTAGTAAGAAAAATCCTTAGTCATTCCAGCCAAGGGAGATAATTGGTGACTTACGTGTCATTAGTAGCACCCCGCTGGGATACAGGGCGGAACATTTTCAGAAGAACGTTAAAAATTGAAAGTGGACGAAAGCATTTAATTGGCTAATGTAGGAAAGTAGTATTATGGGATATGAATAGATTAAAATGCGTGACTCTGCTGTATTATAGACCACGATTAAAGCCATGCTCAATAAGATTTGTGACGTAAGCAAAGTACCTCTCATCTTGTTACAGTTACAATGAATGACCTTGACCCCGAATGCCAAATTATTCTTAATGTATCGAATACATCGAAGCTCACCGACTTAAATGTTCTACTGGGAAAAATATATCACTGCAAAGTGAATTTAGCTTACAACACCAAAGTGGTGCAGCATCGACATTTTGCCAAAGTAAAACTATTGTAATTTTGACAGCACAGACTGCCATGAACTGAGAGGGATCCGACGATGATCCTTAATGTCCGATTTTGCTTATCTGGTATTAGTGTGGCTATTTGCCCTGGTTATGATTTTTTGAGAACGTCACAGGTGTCAGGGTATCACCGATAAAACCGATTTTAATTGACCCTTCCGGAACACCTAATCTGACATTTCTTGTCCTTTTTTTATCAGTCTTTGCACCTTTTTTGTCCGTGATTTTAACTCATTCATTTTATAGAGATGAAGCCATTCTTTTGTTGAGGTGTGGATATCCTCCAGGCCCTGGTTTGCTTAGTTAGAGTTAACTGATGGCGAGTGCAAAATTCTAGATATGAATTAAAAGAAGATTCTGTAATATTTCACAGCTGTAGGTTTGTTTATACAGGTCAGATTGATATTTCTGAGTGTCGATTTTGATTTCTTGTCAATTTTTTTTCACTAACCACTGGTCATTCTGATCTTCCAGAGTTACTGCCCTTCCTCTCGCTCCGTCAGAAGTAGATGGTACATCGATAAACTTGACAGCTGATGGGAGTCGAGAATACCACTGATTAACTCTAACCCAGTTTTGAGCAACTGTAGTCAGGTGTTTTTGGTGTTCGCTTTCCATTCAAAATAAAAAATGTATCGTATAATTATATATTGTATAGCCCTCCCCTTTGTTATCATTTGAACAGTTCAATAATATATATACTTCTCTCTTTCTTTCTTTCTTCCTTTTTTTTAATATCCCTGACATTTATTATCACCGAAAATTATTGGTTTCCGTCATTATCCAACTAATATGCAGATGTTATTCATACGTATATCCGTTGTATATTCTTTTATTAAACAGGCAGACTTACTTTTGCTGTGAACTTTCATATTAATTTTGAATATATATATATATATATAGGTAAATTATGCATGTATTTAGTACGATCTAGTTAAATATTTAATTTACAACGGAAAATTAATATTAATGTAGGATTAATGTGCGTCTATTTCAAACTACTTGTATAGACACGACATGTGGAAAATGTATCACAGTCCCTTGCCATAAACTTTCAATATTCATATTAACTTGTATGTTGAACTGTTAATAACTTAAAACATTAAGTGGTTTTGAAGTCCTTATACATACAGATATCTGCCAGTATTCGGTGTCGCGTGTAATCGGAACCATTCAAATTAGATTTCAAATCGTCAAAATAATTTTGAAATTCTAGATTTTGACGATTGGCACGAGATAAGCTTGATTATTAGAATATGTAACATTTCATTTCTAGTGTCCAGATGACTCTGTCTTCGTCAACTAAACAGACTGCAGGACAAGTATTGTGTTATGTCTATATTGATTCAGACACTAAAACAAAGTTTGTGTTTCAAAAGATTTGAAAGGATTCCTCAAAATCACGAACGCAAATAACATTATCACAACATAATTATTTTTGAAAATAGAAATGATTTTTGAATTCGACAATTTTTCATTAAGCTTGTGAGACATTGCTTCAAAGACACTGTATACTACGTATGGTTGAATGTCACCCCAGCTCAGAACATATACAAATGGTAGATGGAATTGGAGACTTAATGTTAGGTAATGCGCCCAATATCTAACACATGACACTTTCAGAGTCAAATGAGAAATTAAATTGAAATACTCTTTATTTGATAATATAAATTAAAAAAATAGTAAGAAATAAGTTATTCAAGAGTCAATAAGACCGTCAAAATTAACAAAAAGTATTTTAAATGTTGTTTTGTATTTTCAGTAGGGCGGACGTTTTGAACACAGCGTAATTATAGAAATATGCGGTATTACCTGATACAAGTGTTACACAATGTGATGGACATGACATTCACACTATTAAGCACGTAGCACACATATTTGCATCAAATTTCAGTTTAACTCTTAAATTTGATTTACGGATGTCTTTTAATGAAATATTGTATAGAACATTTACACTTTGATTATTGTCGGAAACCCGTGAGACACGATTCAAACCAGAGTTTCATAGGTTTCCAAATGAGGAAATACCTAACTTTACAATTTTTTATCGGTATCATCGGTTTTGTAGCCGGTGTATCGCTTCAGAATTTTGATAGAAGATGATAACTAGCTAGATCAACTTCAGATTATTTATCAGTTGGAAATACCCATAAACATTTCAATATGTACTTAAAGTTTCAAAATAAGAAAATGCCAACTGCTTCAAGAATTCAAAAAAAAAATATCATGCGTTAAGTAATAGCTTAAATGTTCAAAACAGTAATAATGTTATGCTGTACACGAAATGGACTTCCGGGAATTAAACATAACAGGATGTTGAAAGTGCTTGTAATATTGAGGATTTTCTCATTACAACGATAGAAATTACGAATAATAAATCATGGAGGTAGAGTTGCTTAAAACGTGCATGTAAGTGTAATACATTATATCTACATGGCATTGAATACATCTTAGCCTTCAACGTGATATGAACACGGACAGATTAGCACGTTCAGATACACGTGCTCTCAACATAGATATAAATTACTACAGAATATCCCCCGTACATCAATCACACTACTAAACGTTATGAAACTAGTTCATTGATTTAAAGTTCAAAGATGTTCTCGGTGGTGATTTTTTCGAATGATGCTATACACACTGTGAATTCTGTTCAATTTTCAGAAGCTTCACTACTTTAAATATTCTTGCTGTGTAATTGACTGGCCACCGGAATCCAGTATGCATTAGTTCCAAACGTTTCTGATTACAATAGGTTATATAATGTGTATCTACGGTCATGCAATTTTCTATAAAGCACTGATCACCTTAATACATCACAGGTAAACACTAGCACACAAAGGTGTTTATATCATAGTCTTAAAGTACATTAATATACTTTTGTACCGTATAAAATTATATAATTTCACATGTGTATCTTTAGATATGTTTTGTTTTTAATTTTGAATCAGAATTATAAAAACCCATGTAGTAAACGTATATTATTCCTGAGTTTCTATCAACAACTATGTATATTCGGTGCCATTTAATTCATTATTTGGGTCTTCTGTATATATCTACAAATTTATATTGAAAGGTGCTTTTTGTGTTATCTTCAATTATATAATAACGGGATGTAGAATGATAATTCCTATTTTGCATCCCGTACCTATTTATGACAAGTTCTAGCTAGTAGTGCTGGCAAGTATAATATTAATATTAGCACAACATTAAGCATTTCTTCTAACAGTGGTGCCTGTTTTGACCTCAAACATCACAGCAATATTTCAGAATAAATCCTGAATGACTATGGATGCCAAATGTAGATAACCACGTTTCAAAAGTTAAGGAAATAGTTTCGGCTTGTTTACATGATGAAAAAAATTGAAATGTGTCTGGTCTGGCTGCATCGATTTATCTGCATTCAAAAAATGCCACCATTGTGCATCAAAATGTCCTCTTGCAAAACTATACAGCAATTGCGATAAGAAATCACATTTGTTTAAAATAAATCTACATTAAATGTGGAATCCCATTTGACTGTACATTTTATCAAGTGATCCAGCTCGTTGAATGTACCCCCTTGGAGTTTTCTTCAGCCATTAGTCTACCTAAATATGATCATTTGCATAATATAAAAACAAAATCAATGGAAATATTTCATTTGGAAACAAGTCTGGTATCAAAATATAATAAATTCTTCACTTCACACTAATGTATGTTTCTGGTAAAATGAGTCACCACAAGTGAAGAACAATATTAACCTTCTTCTTTCGAACCGCGATATTTTTAATGGATAACGAAGTAATGGAAACAGAACTCAGATATCGAATCAAAAGAGATAAGATTTAGCACGCGAGGTTTAGGCAGTAGGAAAGCAACTATCTAGAGATGGAAGATTCACAAGAGGATAATTTTTCTCCTTTCGTTTTTCCTACATCTCACTGATAAGTTGTCACCGATGTTTACGTTGTAACAATCTGCTAAAATACAGAACCTTATCACGCCTGACTGATTGTGCAATAGACGAACATGTGAATAGCACAATTCGATACGAATTTATAAACTGTAGAGAAACATAATGAATAAAATACATCGTACAGGGTTTTCTTTCTTCTAGAACCCGATAATAAAATGTCGGCTGTTGCAATCTGCTTTATTTGTGATGATGTTTAACATTGCGAATACTGTATAATTTTTAGATTTGAAGATGCGTCCGATGTAATGATATACAGTACATACATTCATATTGTATTTTTCACGAAGCTATTATTTCGTTAGAAATACCTTTTGTTAATCTGGGTACATGGCATTACTTACTTTGAATTGATCATGATCTACATGGTGGGTGTCATTAATAAATCAGCGGACGCTTATCCTTCCGGAACATTCCAAAGTCTCGATGTACATCTTGATTTTGTTTTTTTATTTTGCCTAGTTTTATCAAATTAAATTATCTGTATATATTTTTAAAATATTCATTCATGTTACTGAAAACACATTCATGGAAACTATTCTAGGCGATTGACTGCATTTGTTAAGAACAGTCTGAGTAATATTATATGTTCGCAGAAAGATATAGAAATGAATATATCAGGACCAAAATGCGTTTCCATAGAATATGAAATATCTGTTTATGCTGCAAAACACTAACGATGTATATATTATGACACCATTACACACATCAAAATACGGGACTACAACTGTATACATGTAAGCGTATAGAAGAGTGTCGTCCACACTTGCGGAGTGACAGCAGAGGGTGTCTACACGATGTATTTAACATCCTTAGCAAAGATAGCAGTTTGCTAAGAATTCAATATTTATTTCCATTTTTCCTAATTCGGCCATGAATAGAGCACATAAAACATATACAGTAAGACTCCCTCGGGGCCATAAATCTTTGGTGGGACCTTGTAGGTATTAGTCATCGGCTGGTTCACGCCTTCCTTATCAGTTCTCGTGAATACCCGACCCTAGAGGGTGCGTGTCCCGAAGGTAGCCTCCCTTCCATCTCTCCCAAATTGAGGCTGATTATTGGTGACAAGTCTGAAACCACACAGGCGTATCAGGCACGACTGGTAGTCCCATGGGTGCTACACTTTGATCTACAAGGCGGGTTACTCCATTAGGCGCAGATTCTATGAATGAATGGCTGCATCGTCAATGCTCCATGAGTATATACAAGTATACCGTTTACCATGATCGTGAAAACTTGTTTACATTTTGTCGTCCTTGAATGTCTCCGACAAATGCATTTGCTGTAGGACAAATGTTACTTTTTTGATGAAGTAATCTTATGCAATATGGTGGTTAGTACTATGTTTGTATGTACTTCTCATAGAAGGATATGCATTCAGATATGATCCAATCACTTACAAAAATTCCCAGTATCTCTCAGATTATACAATAGTGCAACGCAAAAGATATTGATTTAATTTGAAAGCTGTTTTTTCGATAGCTCCATGCCATTTGGAGTTGATGTTTAAATCATATGGCAATACTTATCATTAAATCCTTATATAAGAGTTTGATTTCTGTTATGATCCAGTCCGAGCGCGTGAGACGATAGCAGTGCTGGTGGGTATCCCCGTGAGTGGTCAATAGAGTGTAGGCGGTAAACATATAATATTGAATTATATCACTTTTAGAGACAGGAATCGATATACATTTACATTGTCTGACAGGGGACCTGGCATACGTACCATTGCCGTTATACCACAACTTATCAATGGAAGGAATCGTCAACACATCCCGACATTTCGAAGTTTCAATGGTCCATAACATGTGAAAGACATTGGTCTCAAGTATTGATTCAAAAACCTGGTTCGAAGCATTGTTCTTAAACATCTGCCTCAAGCCTTGGTCTTTAACATTGACAATAAGTATTAATTTCAAACATCTACCTCAAACCTTGGTCTTTAACATTGACAATAAGTATTGGTTTCAAACATCTACCTCAAACCTTGGTCTTTAACATTGACAATAAGTATTGGTTTCAAACATCTACCTCAAACCTTGGTCTTAAACACTGACAATAAGCATTGTCGCAAACATCTACCTCAAACTTTGGTCTTTAACATTGACAATAAGTATTGGTCTCGAACATCTGCCTCAAACCTTGGTTTTTAACATTGACAATAAGTATTGGTCTCAAACATCTGCCTCAAACCTTGGTTTTTAACACTGACAATAAGTATTGGTCTCAAACGATCTCACAACCAACAAAGAAAATACCGATGTGTCTGTAGTATCTTACTTTAAACCCGATTTAAAATAGGACAAATACGAATAAAAGAAATATTTGCAAGGAAACTCCTACCAGTACCAGGTGCCCAAGAAAAGAAAAAGTGTCTTCTTTATCGACGACACCCGCCATGTAAATCAATTCGCGTCAGTAATCTCATGTTAGCTTACATGTATGAGAAAAATGGTGTATACAATGGAACAGCTTCATATCATACAGGGAAATATGATGTCATTATTAGCACAGTACAGCTTTATTATAACCTGAATCAGTCTGCACCCCTCGAAAACCTATGCCATGAGTTTGCAACATTAGTCTTAAACATCGGTCACGTGTGTCATTTTGTCCTCCATTGACCTCGTAACATAATCATTTAACGTGGTAATCACACCAAAAATAATATCACGTGATCTTAAAATCTTTCAATTAATTTTCGGGATCATCTAACAAGAAATAATACAATTGACAAAAGATTTGATTTTAGGATTCCTTTAATAAATTGTACACTTAATTCATAGCACAATGTCTTCATAAAAACCAAGAAGTAGAGGTCTGTTGGATGTCAATCATAATTTTACAAAAAGTGTGAGGAAATTACGCCAGCTTCTTGTGGTTTTAGATGGAAATATGAATTAGCTATAGATCTGAGGATTGTAATTCGTTCTCGGATATACAAATATAAACAACGTGGGATAGCAAGCGGTATGCTGTTCGTTCGTCGATTAACAAATACATGTAGTTATGGTCATGTGTTCTTACAATGTAACAGACAATATACTTTTATTGGTGAAATCTTATAATGCTTTAAGAAAGTGACGCCGAGATGACTCTGAAGATGTTTACATTTCCGGAACATTTGCACCTGGCTCTACATCGAGGATCTGCGTGTAAATCCCTCTTTTGTTCATATTTTTTCCACTCTCATTGAAATTTTAATTATTGTTCTGTTGACCACACTTTATGTGTGACAACGTAACAACCTTATGTAACTCCACTAAAACCCAAATACACGAACTTACGGCTAAAGAATTCGTCCCCTGCATATGTAATGTTAAAGGCTTTTAAGTTACCATGGCCATATGGCATGTGTCTGGCCCCTGTGCTTTTGAAGTTATTGCAGTTTTTTTTTTTAGATATGTATAATGGATAGTGTTTCAGACGTGTGGGAGTTTAAATATGGCGTCTATTTGTCAGCTTCAGTAACCTGTATTATTTCATCTTCGCGTAACGTTATTGGAAAAGAAATGAGCCAATTTGTAAGTTTTGAAGAATCACAATAATGGGAGCGGCAAGACAAATTGTTACTGTTGCGAAGGAATTCGAATCTACATACTGAGTTATCGTCCGTTGTAGTTCCCCACTGCGCAGAACACTGATTGTGTGGGTGTCAAGTCGTTGTCCTTATGGATTTCACGTTCGTCTTTTCACATAATAGACTTCACTTGTCTCTCTTCTGTTTGATATTTGATATTTAGGAATTATTGCTCGAGTAGCATTTGTGGACCGTTTAGACATATATTCCGGCGAGAGTTGCGTTATTACCTTGTCGGAATAACCCCGGAAATTATTCCTATACTACAAGTTATTATTTTTTTTTTATTTTCTTCTCCCTTGTCAGATGTCCGCGAAAACAATCAGCGCTGTATGATGAAGTGGCCCATCCCGTCTGAGCTGTTCTAAAAGCGGGGATACCCTAGATACATAGAGCACGATATTTCGTGATTGTTGTTTCCAAACTGGCTGATTTGGTGGGGCATATTAACAAAAAAGAAAACGTTGTTCAAATATTAGTTAAACATATTTTGTTGTCTAAATAGTCAAAATAGTAAAACAATTAGAAAACATTTGTTGCTGAAAAAAACAAATCGGCAGACCTAGCGAAAGGCGATAGCGCCATTAAAATCTAACCAAGTCTTGCTTTCACATTCATAATATGATTACAAAATGTTTCGCCTCTGTTATCTTTTTTTTCCGCTATTAACATTCCCACGATGATACTGGTAAATAGTAATAAAATGATTATGTCAAATACAAAAACAGGATGTTTTCTACAACATTTGATTGGTCGAGTATTAGCAAAATGTAAGTAGAAACAAATTGTTGGACAAATTATGTCTTTGTCAGAAGGAAGTGACTAACGCCTTGATTACTTGGTAAAATTCTTTAAGGAGGAGATATTGTAAAGTCATAAAAATTATTGTTGGACAAATCATGTCTTTGTCAGGAGGGAGTGACTCACTCCTTGATTGTTTGGTAAAATTCTTTAAGGAGATGTTGTAAAATCTCGAATTAAGGGACACACTTTCACAGAGGAAATACCAGTAAAGCTGTAATGGGCACGATATTTATTGTCGCATTTTATTTTGGTACCTGTTATTTTCGGATAACAAACAGTTTGTGCCTTTTCTAATCCTTAGCTTTATTGCATTCAATAACACCCATCTTTCTGCCACTTCTTTGTATTCAGTAAATGACGTCACTTCTTGTCATATGTTTGTTAACCATACAGGAATCTTTTGTGTATAGGTATTTGGTCTGTAACACTTAATTACAAATTTTAATTAGAATACGGTTATATTTCAGGGATTGATTGTCGAAGTTTCCAGCAAATCAGTATTGGTAATCACTGGTTATGTTTTCTCTTGTTTCTGTCGCTCACCGCAGATTCTGTAGATTTCTGACCCCAGCTTTCCACAACATATTAAGTGACGTATATTTTCCTTTTCCAAAACCTCCACACCTAAAACATTCACCAAGCTAAGTCTGAAAATACTTTTACCGCATTTTAGGATAAGTACGTATCTCCATATCCTTTTTTCTTTTGTTAATTGGTGTCTAATGAACCGACTAAAACACAAAGGATTATAGATAATGAAATAAACTATTATATACAGACAACAAAATATGATTATCAAAAAGAGCAAAGTTTAGTGATAATGTTTTAAGACCGTTAAATCGATTATTTCATATCATGCTTTGATACTTTTCGATGTAAATTAAACTGTTTTGATTAAGATTCTCATGAAACGTCATCACGTTGGGCGATAATCTTAAATCTTTTATCAAAGTTGACTATTTCTGATAAACGATACAAATATTTGATATTGCCATTTCATGACTGCAATATAAGACATGAATGTGGTATATTTGTCCAGTCTGGTTAATCCCCCAGTTGCCATTGATAGCAAAACCATTCATCAACATAAGACTTTTCATCTTCAATATTTCTATCACACAAACGCTTGATCATATTTCATATACATATGACGTAGGTATTCTCGCTCATATTCATACAGAGTACGATTTATTTCAAAATAATGATTATTTTTGCTTGTAAGCACAATATAGTTATTAATTAACGTCGTTTTCCAGTGTAGTAAGATATTGGAGAGCGTGGTGTCAAACGTTAGGCGACATCGGTCGATTGAAGTGACAGATAAATATATTTAAAACAAGCCACACTGGCCCTGCTATTAGATAACACAGGTCGGATGTTTTGTGTGAGGATGGAGACAACGCCCGTATCACATCACTGTCAAGAAATTTCACTGATATATTTCAAAAAATATAAAGTTACACATCCTTAATCCTTTATGTAAAATAAATAATCTTATGATGTAAAAGCGCTTATGTGATTTATATCGTGTGTATATCAGAAGTGGCACAGAATGGTGTCGAGTAGCTTGTTTATATATCACAGACATTGTGGTTTCCGTTCCAATCCATCATGTGTCCGCTGAATAAGGTAGCAACACTATTACATATGACTTTTAAAGTTTCCTAATATATGCATTCGTCTGTTTATCTTACCTGCAAATATCACCTGACACTTATGCCGACCTTTTTGTATTTTGCATCTTTTTTTTCCTTTTGGAGAAAAAATATGTTCAGCGCGCAAAATGAAACGAATACTGATGTCTGAGAAATGATTGATATATACCGGAAGTAACATTGACGATCATCCTCATATTCATAGTTTTGGACTAAAAATCGCTTTATATTGATCGGTGTTTCCTGCTGTCTGAGGTAAAAAAAACATGATATAATGCGAAATTGCAGAATTGTCCCCTGACAAAAAACTGGCAATTTGAATAATCTAGATTGTGATTATACCACAGCGTCCCAAACGGATCGCTATATACTCTGCACACATAAGGTCAATTGTTACATGCATGACAAGGACAGGGTTTTAGAAATATCAAAACTCGTTAAACCACATATTGGAAAATAAAACTACCTGTACAGGTATAATTCCTGACATGTTTACATTAACAGTGTTATAATCAAGTTTGTTTAAGGGGAGAAGGTGCAGAAACATTGATAAAAACTGACATATCAACAGGTAAATTGTTTTAAGACAGTTTCATGAGCAAATGATTGAATTAATGTTTTTATTTTCAAATACATGTGACATTATATGTAGATGGCATACGTGCCTCTACACCCATAAACCACGTAAACATTTACAGCCGATAAAGATAAGGACATGACCTTATACTCTAGCCTAAACACATACAGTGTTGGTTGGTACTCTAGCCTAAACACATACAGTGTTGGTTGGTACTCTTGCCTAAACACATACAGTGTTGGTTGGATCTATAGCCTAAACACATACAGTGTTGGTTGGATCTCTAGCCTAAACACATACAGTGTTGTTTGGTACTCTAGCTTAAACACATACAGTGTTGGTTGGTACTCTAGCCTAAACACATACAGTGTTGGTTGGATCTCTAGCCTAAACACATACGGTGTTGGTTGGTACTCTAGCCTAAACACATGTTGGTTGGTACTCTTGCCTAAACACATACAGTGTTGGTTGGTACTCTAGCCTAAACACATACAGTGTTGGTTGGTAGTCTAGCCTAAACACATACAGTGTTGGTTGGTACTCTTGCCTAAACACATACAGTGTTGGTTGGATCTCTAGCCTAAACACATACAGTGTTGGTTGGTACTCTAGTCTTAACACATACAGTGTTTGTTGGTACTCTAGCCTAAACACATACAGTGTTGGTTGGTACTGTAGCCTAAACACATACAGTGTCGTTGGTACTGTAGCCTAAACACATACAGTGTCGTTGGTACTGTACCCTAAACACATACAGTGTTGGTTGGTACTGTAGTCTAAACACATACAGTGTCGTTGGTACTGTAGCCTAAACACATACAGTGTTGGTTGCTAAGCGGAATCAAGAGATTGTACCAATTATGACCAAGTATAATATTTGTCTGCATGCTAAAGGTTAATAAACTGGATATCATCAACTCACCTGATAGACTTTTCGGTTAATTATGTTCCGTATAGCATCGTTACTTGTTATAGTTGTGATTAATGTTTATGTAAAGATTCATAGTGAAATTAAATTTTTAAAAAGAAGACACGCTTATTTTTAGCACATGACGGTGCAGTAGAAAGCTATAACTATTTATTAATTTATATCTTATTTTGACCTTTTATCTAAAATTTCTATTTCTGTATATACAGATATTTTGTAATCCTCCACCCCAGAGGAAACCTAGCTTATGACATATCGAATTACTTAGTCGTCATGACGCTGCAGTGTGTTGTGCAGGGTAATAAGACATGTGCATCTCGTTTAGTTAACTACCTTGATATTTGATTAATGTGATTGCCACCCCCACATATAATACACTAACCCCTATCGTGCGGTCATCTACCCCGGGGCACGTTAACTTACAGTGCACCAGACGCCATCGAACTCTTATCGCTACCAAAGTGCCCTAACTGGTGTCAACAGTTTGCATAATTCATGTAATATACATTTCCTCAAAGATCATGAAATACGGGGCTATATAGTTAACGGGGAACCATGGCGATGCCGATAGTTATTTCTGTACAGCTAACTCGTATCACCGGAATCAAATTTAATCATCAAACTTGTCTTGTCATTGTCACATGTTCCCATATAGAGAGAGCATTCTACTACATAGGTGTATCTCGCCATATTTGTCAGTTTGGCTTATTCAATGCTTTAATTTAGGCTGTGTATATAGACACATTTCTTGTCAAAACATGGTAAATATATCGATACCTATATACATATATATATATACGTACATGTAACAGTTTATCTGTGTTAACGGAGTTTACTGTCACCTTTTTGTAGCATAAATTCTCTGCTCACACTTATGACGGTTAATAACTTAAGGAGTTATTAGATGGCGGTAGTGACAAATCACTACAACAAATCCTGACATGTAGCATCTACAAAATGTACTGTACAAATACATGTATATTCTGTGATAACGATGTACTAACAGAACCGGATTATACAGTTATGTACTTATGTATTGTGTTTTCCATCACCTATATTTCAGGATATTTCTCCGAAAATTCAAATTTCATCATTTATTTCTTAAGTTTTTAATCTTTCGTTTATCAGATTGACTTGACACGTCCGTGGTGAGAGTTGAGTATGAACAGCCCCTGGTGACTAACGACGGAAGTGTGAAAACCCTACCGACACATTAAAGAGTTCTCTTAGGGGCGGATAAATCACGATCCGGGATGGGATATCTTAAAGAAAACTTCAGGAATTGCCGGAAGATAATCACATGAGAATATGTGGACTGTGATTTAAATATGAGTATTTGTATATTTCACAATGATATGTTAAACGTCATAATTAGTCATTTTGGTGCCATGAAGTGTTACGAATATAGATACATAAAATAAGAGTACATTTAAAAACATTCGTATTATGTTAGGTCACGGCGTGTCATACGCCCTCTCTGCCAACTTCGCTGGGCCCCACACTGTCTTTACTATAACCCCTCTCCTTAACTTCACAACTCTCTCTCTCTCTCTCATATCTACTGCTTGTCACACGATAACACATTGGGGCATTTGATTTATCTCAAATAATCATTGATATGTATTTTGAAGTTTTATTGAAGGTAAATATAGTTATAGAAGGACGGAACAGCTGTATGATGATGCATGGTGGACACTGCTAGTGATCTCTCCGTTCCTGGTTTTGATTCACATCTTCACATCATGAAGTAATAGCAACAGCACGGACAAGCGAACGGTCAAATTTTCGAGGCCACCTGCCCCTTTATCAAGACACAATTATTACATAAATACATCACATACATAGAACACAAAACAAATATAAAGTTATAAATCTAAATCGAGAGCGGTTGTGTAAATTTAGGTGTCTCGTTATCGCTCTCGATTTAGATTTATAACTTAGTAAGAGCTAATATGAAATATATTTTCAGTATAAAGAATCAAGATGATATCTTGATTTTATTTTTGAACACAGCCAATTTGTTTTGTTCGTTTTATTTTCATATTCGACACGATTTGGTCCGAATTCATCTCAGATTTTTTTCATTATCATTTTAGAGTCGCGAAATCAGCTGAGGTACTATATGGTTTGGCAGTGAGATTGTCTACATATATCGACGGATGATTTGGGAGGGTGCAAGTAGGGTATGTTATCTTGTTATGCCTGATCATGTCTTTATCATAGATAGCTCGCGGCTAGGTCCATTCATACAAAATTTCTTCATAAATTAAATTCCTGAAATACTGTAGACTTCATTCACTAAATTCAGTCACGTTGATATGTCTGTGTTTAAATTCCAAGGACTGCTTTAATCGTATAGTTTCACTGGAAACGTCTCCTTCATTCGAGTATAATAAATGTCATTGTTCACAATCGGACATGGCGGCGAAAACGTGTCTTGAGTGTAGATGGAACACTCCCCAGAGAAGGAGATGCTAGACTGTAACGTAGGCAGTAGTTCGATATTCTTTCAGAATCTAATTTACTTCTTTTTGAGTTCATCAGAGGAATTAAAAAAAAAAACAATCTCAGCAATATTTACAGTTAACCTATGATTCAATATCAACAGTATATCGTGCACAATAACATAATAACACCAATATTTTAAATGGAATGATTGAATTATACATGCCCACCACTTCAGTTTGAAAAGGATTTTTCCAGCAAATCCAGTTATTTTAATTAAACAGTTGTTTCGCACGTAGAAATGGCTGTCACATGGTGCCATGTTTTTAATTTGATACTCATGATCTAACTTCCTTCAACAGGTGGTTCTATTTTGCCACTGAAATGTTACGTATTGAAGAATTTTGACCAAGTAGTTCTGTCGTGTCAGTTTGTTACCTGTACGTGCATGTGCTCGTGAACATGTTCACTTACTCGATATAAAAACAAACCTCATCACTGAGAGTACCGACAAGTTAACAGAATCTAAAATTCCGTGAAAATATGATAAAAGAAACTTTTAAACGAATACTCCTGAAAATGTACATGTAGAATATGATACGATCAAGTGTTGTGGAAGGGTCGCGTCTTCTATGCTATCGCCAACACCCGGCAACTACAAAATGTAAATACATGTAAGTAATGTCATGTTCCTAAATGAGATGAAGGTTAACAAGAAAGGAACCATCAAATCGCCAAGATCACGCAACCTCTAACTTAATTCTACTTGCAATCTGCAGACGAGAATTACATGAGGATGGTTTGTAGGACAAATGCATATGCACATGTTTAGATCTACCAATGAAAAGAGGCATTGCTTTGTGAATGTGGTAGACTGCCAATGGATCTACCAATGAAAAGAGGCATCGCTTTGTGAATGTGGTAGACTGCCAATGGATCTACCAATGAAAAGAGGCATTGCTTTGTGAATGTGGTAGACTGTCAATTAATGCACGAGTATATTATTTACCAATGAATGCAGCAATTGTTTCACCAACACAGCTGTATTGTGATTAGATATTAATGACAAGCTTTACACTCACTCATTTTGTAAATAAACATTAAAACTGGCAATCACTGTGTGTGTTTTTAGGGGCGTTTCTTGTTTCTTAAAACCCTTTATGTACGAGGTAATCAATCAGACGAAATGTCGCTTCGCTTACTTCCGGATTCTCTACAAAATATTAACTATTATCAAATAGTTTCAAGTGTGACATTTTTCTGCAATATACTTATCAAAAGGGTTTTCCCCGGGTACTTCCGGGTTTCATGCTACAGTAAAACCCCTCAATGGCTTTAATCTGCTAAACATTAATTGTGAGTTTGTTAAATAATTTCTTAGAAATAGTAATTATGTTCTTAAGATAGAAAATTGTTCCAGTTTGTGTTTCACACATTTGTCCTCTATGACACAGACATCCATGAATATTAACAAAGCAAGTTAAAACAAAATGAATAGATAAGTTAATGTGGAGGTTAGGAAAGAAATATTTACTTAATTGGAATACAGTATAGTATTGCACCTCGATTCGGCGTAAGAAAATATAAGTTCGTTTCCTTCGTTGATGTTTTTTTTTCTCTAGGAAACCATGAAAATATCAAACATAAAATGCTGACATCGTATTTGTCATCTAACTTGTTGATTGTAGACTAATGTCGTTACATTGTTTTGACAACGGTGTCAAGTTGCTTACTTTTATCACGTACAAATGTCTACATCTTTTTTACTGTTAATCCTATAGTTGTATAAACAAAACAATCTAGACACGAGGTATATCCTTTAGGAGAGGTTCGTCTATTAGTCTGGTTATGGAGATTGACCTGTGTTTGTCCTTGTTAGAGTTTACCTACGGTATTAGTTCTATCCATCATGACATCTTATTCGTGTACCAACAATCATTTAGATAGATCAATTAGGAAGTCGTTAGGGATAGTCAGGAAAATACCACAACGAGACACATCTACTGTGACTCCTACCATACTACTTAAACTGTAGCGTGACGTCAGGAAGTTATTCAGACATATTTCCTTGTAACATTTGTGCACATCGTGACAGCCATCACCACACTTTTGTCTTGTGGTGTTGGATTATGTTAAAGAAGGAAGTTGATTTAGTGTTTAATTTTCACTGAACTATGCTATGTATGCGGTCTTGATCCTGGCGCGGTAATCGTAATTGCATGTACAATGTTCCTATCATCATGGGTCGTTGTGTCAGTGTATTCAGCTATGATTGTCTGGTGTCTGAATATCTCACGATATCATAGCCTGGTGTCTGAATGTCTTACGATATCATAGTCTGGTGTCTTAATGTCTCACGATATCACAGTCTGGTGTCTGAATGTCTCACGATATCATAGTCTGGTGTCTGAATGTCTCACGATATCATAGCCTGGTATCTTAATGTCTCACGATATCACAGTCTGGTGTCTTAATGTCTCACGCTATCATAGTCTGGTGTCTTAATGTCTCACGATATCACAGTCTGGTGTCTGAATGTCTCACGATATCACAGTCTGGTGTCTGAATGTCTCACGATACCATAGTCTGGTGTCTGAATGCCCCACGATATCATAATCTGGTGTCTTAATGTCTCACGATATCATATCCTGGTATCTTAATGTCTCACGATATCAGAATCTGGTGTCTTAATGTCTCACGCTATCATAGTCTGGTGTCTTAATGTCTCACGATATCACAGTCTGGTGTCTGAATGTCTCACGATATCACAGTCTGGTGTCTGAATGTCTCACGATATCATAGTCTGGTGTCTGAATGTCTCACGATATCATAGTCTGGTGTCTGAATGTCTCACGATATCATAGCCTGGTATCTTAATGTCTCACGATATCACAGTCTGGTGTCTTAATGTCTCACGCTATCATAGTCTGGTGTCTTAATGTCTCACGATATCACAGTCTGGTGTCTGAATGTCTCACGATATCACAGTCTGGTGTCTGAATGTCTCACGATACCATAGTCTGGTGTCTGAATGCCCCACGATATCATAATCTGGTGTCTTAATGTCTCACGATATCATATCCTGGTATCTTAATGTCTCACGATATCAGAATCTGGTGTCTTAATGTCTCACGCTATCATAGTCTGGTGTCTTAATGTCTCACGATATCACAGTCTGGTGTCTGAATGTCTTACGATATCACAGTCTGGTGTCTGAATGTCTCACGATATCATAGTCTGGTGTCTTAATGTCCCACGATATCATAGTCTGGTGTCTTAATGTCTCACGATATCATAGTCTGGTGTCTTAATGTCTCACGATATCATAGTCTGGTGTCTGAATGTCTCACAATATCACAGTCTGGTGTCTGAATGTCTCACGATATCATAGTCTGGTGTCTTAATGTCTCACGATATCACAGTCTGATGTCTGAATGTCTCACGATATCATAGTCTGGTGTCTTAATGTCTCACGATATCATAGCCTGGTGTCTTAATGTCTCACGATATCATAGTCTGGTGTCTTAATGTCTCACGATATCATAGTCTGGTGTCTTAATGTCTCACGATATCACAGTCTGATGTCTGAATGTCTCGCGATATCATAGTCTGGTGTCTTAATGTCTCACGATATCATAGTCTGGTGTCTTAATGTCTCACGATATCATAGTCTGGTGTCTGAATGTCTCACGATATCACAGTCTGGTGTCTGAATGTCTCACGATATCATAGTCTGGTGTCTTAATGTCTCACGATATCACAGTCTGATGTCTGAATGTCTCACGATATCATAGTCTGGTGTCTTAATGTCTCACGATATCATAGCCTGGTGTCTTAATGTCTCACGATATCATAGTCTGGTGTCTGAATGTCTCACGATATCATAGTCTGGTGTCTTAATGTCTCACGATATCACAGTCTGATGTCTGAATGTCTCACGATATCATAGTCTGGTGTCTTAATGTCTCACGATATCATAGTCTGGTGTCTTAATGTCTCACGATATCATAGCCTGGTGTCTTAATGTCTCTCGGTAACATTGTCCGGTGTTTCAGAGCCACTTTCATCACACTTTCATGTAGGTGTCTCAGTGTCTGCCTGTCATCACCGTCCGTATGTCACAGGTATCTCAGAATTTCCTTCGTAGTCTATCAGTATCCCAGGTTCCCCCCGTCGCCATGCTCTGGTGTCGCAGTATCCCAGGTTGTTCCCGACGCCATGGCCGGATGTCTCAGTATGCCAGGTTCCCCCCGTCGCCATGCTCTGGTGTCGCAGTATCCCAGGTTGTTCCCGACGCCATGGCCGGATGTCTCAGTATGCCAGGTTCACCCCGTCGCCATGGCCTGGTGTCACAGTATCCCAGGTTCTCCCCGTCGACATGGCCTGTTGTCTCAGTATCCCAGCTTCTCCCCGTCGCCATGGCCTGGTGTCACAGTATCCCAGGTTCTCCACGTCGACATGCAATGGTGTCTCAGTATCCCAGGTTCTCCCCGTCGCCATAGCCTGTTGTCTCAGTATCCCAGGTTCTTCCCGTCGCCATGGCCTGTTGTCTCAATATCCCAAGTTCTTCCCGTCGCCATGGCCTGGTGTCTCAGTATCCCAGGTTCTCCACGTCGACATGCAATGGTGTCTCAGTATCCCAGGTTCTTCCCGTCGACATGCCCTGTTGTCTCAGTATCCCAGGTTCTTTCCGTCGCCATGGCCTGGTGTCTCACTATCCCAGGTTCTCCCTGTCGCCATAGCCTGTTGTCTCAGTATCCCAGGTTCTTCCCGTCGCCATGGCCTGGTGTCTCACTATCCCAGGTTCCCCCCGTCGCCATGGCCTGGTGTCTCACTATCCCAGGTTCCCCCCGTCGCCATGGCCTGGTGTCTCAGTATCTCAGGTTCCTCCCGTCGCCATGGCCGGATGTCTCAGTATGCCAGGTTCTCCCCGTCGCCATGGTCCGGGTGTCACAGTATCCAAGGTTCTCCCCGTCGACATGCAATGGTGTCTCAGTATCTCAGGTTCTTCCCGTCGACATGCAATGGTGTCTCAGTATGCCAGGTTCTCCCCGTCGACATGCAATGGTGTCTCAGTATCCCAGGTTCTTTCCGTCGCCATGGCCTGGTGTCTCACTATCCCAGGTTCTCCCTGTCGCCATAGCCTGTTGTCTCAGTATCCCAGGTTCTTCCCGTCGCCATGGCCTGGTGTCTCACTATCCCAGGTTCCCCCGTCGCCATGGCCTGGTGTCTTACTATCCCAGGTTCCCCCCGTCGCCATGGCCTGGTGTCTCAGTATCTCAGGTTCCTCCCGTCGACATGCAATGGTGTCTCAGTATACCAGGTTCTCCCTGTCGCCATGGCCTGTTGTCTCAGTATACCAGTATACCCGTCGCCTACTGCATTACTATCTAGACTGGCTTATCGTTCGAAATAGAAGGATACATTTTTGTTAACAAATTGAATCTGACATACAAATATTTGTCACGCTTTGCCATTTGCAATCAAGTAAATGTTTTCATTTTTATTATCTAATCTATCTCTATCTAAACACACACACATATATAGCATCAGTTAAATTGTAAGGATATGATGTTTTGCTTGGTTTACCTGCGGTTTATAGACGACAAAACATCTGTTATAGATGTAATTAGTGTCATTAATCAGAATTAGAGTGATCCAAATATTATGCAGTAACATTTCCTTATCAAAATATTTCATTGCTCTTGGTCTTCTTTCTTTTTCTCCTGAAAACACCATTCCTCGATTTATCGCTAAGTCAAAACAAGCATGTCTCTTGTAATGAAAAGAACGACACGCCTATTTCCCAAACCATGATTTTGAATAATTGAAAGATGTAAATTCTGACTAAGAATAGGAAACTTGAACACGTTGTTGTCTATGTGTGTTATTGATATCTATATATGGTGTGGTAACGGACGACTGTCAATAGACAATTACCATACAATATGTATCTTAGTTCTTTTCATAGGTTCTTTTGCGTCATTCATTGGTTTCTGACGCACTTTCCCTATTTAGACCACTTCCTTCTATCTGAACGATTTTAACAACTTTCATCTGTCATATCATCGTCTATTTTCGGTTTATCACCAAAATATTCCTACTTGAACACTCTGCTGACATTGCTTTCTGCTGACAATTAATGTACACCTTGCTGGTTGTGTGTTTGCTTTGTTATAGATTTCTAGTGCCGTTCTGATTATTTGTAGCTCTCTGTTTATATTGCAGCGTTTGTTTGATGATATTTTCGTCAGTGATATGCTGGATTCTCTTAATTTGATTCATCGAAGGTCTTTTATTTCAGTCAATATTTTGTCACTTTTTTCGCAGCAATTTTCCGGCCAGAACATGCTAAAGCGGAAATAACAGAAGTGATGGACTTGTGGTTTGTTCTTTACAATGTTTATTATGAGAAATAGTTTTAAATATTACCTTTGTCAGTATTAAAATTACAGAAAGAATAACCATGATAATAAAGTTCATCACTGCACATACACACAAAACCAGTCTATACATCGAGTTAACTACTGTGCACTTTTTTTCTCAAAACCACAATGATATTTGTTGTTGTTTGATTTATAGCAAATTAAAGTAGGCATGTTTATTATTACGCAATGGCCAACCTTGGAATGTGTCTATTTTCTTACTAATATGTTTTTTTGAATAATTGGCTGCATTAGACATTTCAATGGTAAACAAGTGTGCTGTAGCGCAGTCTGTCCCTGATCAATTTTCGTTTTTGATTGCATCAAATAAGCAGACCAATGGGAAAATGTTACAAATTAAATCGTAGGCGACGAATCTTTTTGTAGTCTTTGTGATTTTTTACTTCCTGTTATTCATGTGATGCTCGTTGTACAGATGCAGGTAAGAATATCTTTTCTGTTATCTGTTTGCTTGTTCACACCCTATTCAAATTTTGAAGGAAGGAGTTTAGACTGGTTAAACATTGTGATATTATTGCCGGTAACACCGATACAGGGTGGGCTGAGTTTTACGGCAGAGTTACTACAAAGGTCAAGGTTGAACCATTTGGTGTTACGAAAAAAACAGAGTATGCGACTAGAAATATGTTCAAATCATCAAACTGCCGTAAATGACTTTTATCGCCTCCTTGTGCCACAGCGACCTGTTAGATATGTATGTGCTGTTCAATAATTAAACGTTTACGACCAAGGACGATCATTGAGAAATCCCCGGCTAGGTGATAGCGTGTATTTGCTATGAGAGCGGGGGCGGCAAGCGCGCGCTGGCCGTCACACACCGCGTGCATGGTAACCACTTGCTGCCCCCACATCGTTAATGTCCATGGCATCTATACTTTCATCTTCGCCAAGATTGCTTATTGATATAAACGTTATTTGACAAAATGTTCTTAAATGGCGATCTGTATCGCCAGCCTTAATGGAATCCTTACACTACCACCCTCTAGGTTTTTGTAACAAATTGCACAGCTAAATTCTTACACTACATTTTCTCCCTCTAGTTTGAAACTTATATAAGACATCTCCAAATACCAACATTATAAACATTTATTCATAATTCCTATCTTATACAGACATGGGATAGTCTATTATATATATATTATATACAAGATGAATTCATTTTGTCATAAACTTTTTATGTGATTTTCTAACATCCTTTTCTACATTTCCGTCTTCCGTTAATTGAAAGCAGACAAATTCATTTTCTATGGAAGTTCCATACGATAATGCTAAATGAGAGAGAGAGAGAGAGAGAGAGAGAGAGAGAGAGAGAGAGAGAGAGAGAGAGAGAGAGAGAGAGAGAGAGAGAGAGAGAGAGAGAGAGAGAGAGGCATGTAATATCGAATAAAAATTTCAGTCAGAAAACGGCGCAACTTGTTCCATTCCATCAAAAATATAAATCAGACTTTGCATATCCAGGGACTTACTTTCTTCCTCCAGCTCTCGCAATCTGCTTTTTAGTCTAAAACACTGTTATATCATTTGAAATATTTAACAAGAATGTTTCCTATGTAAGATCAGACGGTTCTCTGATAGAGATATTCTGACAGGCCTTTTCCGACTTTTCCTTTTTGCAACTGTGGTGATAATATGTTGCAGTTGATTCGATATTCAAGGGCATGTGCCTACTATCACGGTTTTCGTGCAAGTAGTCGTCAACTCGTATCACAGGGTTTCAAAAGATGCAGGTTGAAAATTATATGGGAAAGTTTTACAAATGGATATAGTGATAAAAGGGAGAATTATCTCTATTTCTTTTCAATGCTTGTTGTTTTGTCTGTTGGTTCCGATGTTGTAGCCAATGTTCACATTTGAGAACTGTTATTACTTACTTGGATTGACCAGGATTTATATTGCGAGTCTCGTTGATGAGGCAGAAGGCGTTCACTCTTCCGGAACCTCTG
The DNA here is from genome assembly GCF_031769215.1 of Ylistrum balloti. Lineage (NCBI taxonomy): Eukaryota > Metazoa > Mollusca > Bivalvia > Pectinida > Pectinidae > Ylistrum > Ylistrum balloti. The sequence goes on along the minus strand of NW_026782403.1, from coordinate 611,251 downwards.
GTCTTATTCTGCTTGTGCTTTTTTTCGGGAGTATTTTTGTTAATTTTTTGCCCTAGTTTTATTGAATCTGAGTTGGTATTTCCTAGATGTTTCTGGGATATCCTAACCATTTCAATGTTTATATTACATATTAATCATGACACCTATGTCTATAATATCTTGATGCCATTTTAAACAGGTAGATATTACAAGTTAATCACGACAGCTACATCTATATTACAGGTAGGCTCATCTATGACAATTGTGTTTGTGCCATTTTTGATGCCCTAATTGTCAAATACCTTATACGGAGGTCAGCCATCACATGTGTTCCTGTAGCTTCTTTGCGAGGTATCTATGAATCTTTGTTACGGTGACTGGCTAAATTTGATATAATCCATGTAAAGTGATATACAAGTGAATGTAGAAATAGAGAAGCGTCACAGATAATTCAATTTTACGGCTGTTTAAATTGACGTCACATAACGCAGTGCTGATAAGACTTTTGTTATAGTGTAGTGCTACTTATTGTGACACTTGTAGGGTATTAGTACAGGAACACAGACCAAATAGTACTCACATATCTAAAGAGTACACACAAGTCATACCCAGAGCGTATTCTGATTACACAGCAACTAACATTATCTGTGTTTTATTTGAAATGTTTATTGCTCGTAAACTCACGACGTAACCACATACACTATAAATGTAGATATTGCAGAATCGATACCTTTGTAATGAAAACATAGAAAGAAATAAAAAGCACGACTATGTGTACTCTTAGTGAGATATAGGAGAAAATGTTTTATATAAGTTATACCAAAATAGTGCCTCGGATGTGATTCAAGGTGAAATACATAAAACAGATTCGTAAAGAATTCGATCCAGAAATAAATTAGGATGAGACAGCTATTAATGTTTCTCCTTACCTGGTTAATGATTTGATTGTTTACTGACCTGACAGATATGTATATCAAGCAAATTAATGATAATTACTAATTATCTGATTGTCCAACTGTCATTATAGTGGAACAAGTGAGATGTTTGTAATAATGACCTCTGATAATATTATCATATTTTTATCACTCACCTTGATAAACAACAAGTGATAAGAAAACAGCCTGGTCATTGTTTATTTTATAGCTATTGTTTGGGAAATGATTGATGGTGACCGATAGTTCCGCCGGGTTCGTGACGTATAGCTGGCGGAAGAACGTGCCACTCCGGAAGACGTCTCTAGTGACGTCACAACATTACCAATTATCATAATTCATTATGTTATTTTGAAATACTTATGATATATTGATACAGGGTCATAATTAATTGGCTAAACATTGGTACATCATTGTCAAAAGGTTCTCACTTCATATTCAAAAATTAACTTCCTGTTTTGTTTAGATCATAGGGGAAAACTACAAAATAACTCTGGTAATCTGAAAATCGATCAATAATCGTTATGTTTATATTATTTCCATTAAAATACAGTGTCGTTTCTATAAATTCGTATGCTTACCAACCAAAAAAATAAACGTAAACATTCATCTTACCGGCCTAAAAACTACCATCGTTCAATAGCAAATTGTTTCAGTATCTCTTAAACCACAGCAACCGTAACGAAACTAAGTTTCAATGTTGCAAACGCATTCATATATTATCTGCTTAACATGAAATTCAAACGACAAACGTTTGATAAAGATCGACAGAAGGACCGTATTTCAAACGGACATCATTTCGCGGAGGCATCTTAAAGCTATTCGAAAAACTCCAACCTCGTGTGCGATACGATGACGTTACGTCCTTCATTCAACTTTATCCACGTATAATGATTATGAGCATTTCAGAGGTACAAAGTTAATTACAATTCTACCTGCAAATAGACTCATGTATATTGTAATATAGTCCCTTGACTGGAAGAGTTATGTTAATATGTTTGTCATCGCTGTCCTTTAGGAGTGCAAAAAAACCGAGAAATTAATTATATATGTATTATATTCCGGAACTTAGAGACTTAGAGTGTTTGACGGCCGTTCTATAACTATGTTAATTTCAAAATAGGGTTCCGTGGTGGTAGTATTAATGGTCAATATTATAAAGTTGTGTGATATTAGCTACAGCACCAATATCGGAACACTTTATGTAAGTTATCATTTGACATTGAAAGGAAATATATCTTAGGATCATGGCTAACATCGAAATACATGTGAACGTATTGTCAACAAAATATTTGTACTGATACTCATCTAGAGTTAATTATTTGCAGCGATAGGGTTTAATATTCTGGTCCCTTTACTTTGTACCTGCAAATCTATCGATAAAATGACAACTAAAAGATATCAACATCATTAATCATTGTGTCGTATATTTCTAATATTAGAAAAGGCCAATTATAAAAAGAGTATAGTTTTCTTAAGCAGCAGCCTTTTTTGCAGCTGTATAAAGACTTTGTAGTCATAGGTAATCGATATTGACCTCTGGGACTTTATGAAATAGCCGTGTTATATTTTATATTATGTATATAAGTTGTAAATGTATCGATATATAATTGACAATCACTGCATATAAATATAGTGTACACAAATTCATTGTTTGATGGAAACATTGTTAATTTCAATGTTAACATTTAATTTGCTTCCTTTGTGAGTGACTCAATGTATTTAAATTTTGTAAAGAATATTATGATAGCATTCGTAGATATGTGATAAAAAATCTGATCAAATTATTGGTAACAATAATGATGGTTATAATATGATCGTTCAACTATATATATTACGAAAGAATTTTACACTAACATGGACATTACTTGTTGGATATTTCCTACATTTTTTATATGTATTTGATAGACATAAAACAGTTTACAGTTTTATCCATGGACATATAATTATCTAAACTGAACGGATGTACAAATATTTTCTGAGATATAAGACTAGAGGACATGTTTTTCTATAAACGTATGATTTGTGTTTCCCGAACCTGAAGGAAATGATTGAGAATCACATTATATCATCATTTAAAAGGTTGTTCCAAACGGACCTTTCCGGAAACAACTGAAATAAAAGAAATATTGACGTGACATTTAGAGTTTTATACAACATGTATCTGTGCATTGTCTTTTATTCATTTACTGGTCATATTTTAATTGTCTATGAAGTATACAAAGGAAAACACTGAAACAATACAAATACAACGCAACTCTCGAATTAATCTTTTGTGTGTAAATGTTTCGATTCAGTTGCCCTTAGCAAGTTTAAGCAAGCGTGTCTAACACTTTCAGAAAACATTAAAATTCGTGAACATACAATTCGCTATGAGGTTCGTCTTTTGTTTCAAACCATAGTACCCCCGTATTAGTAAAGCCAGCCATAGAGATCATCAGGTGATTGGTTTTACATTTAGAATAACAAAATGTACTTTTATCACGGCTGTGGTCGATTGCCAAAGGTTTGATTGGAACTGTTGATTCAATTAGAAATAGATATCAAATCAATGTAAACATATCCCACTCTTCATATTTGTGAATGCGAATTAATCTCCACTGAAATGATACAATGAAAACGCTTTTTATAAACACCAAAGTGTTTTGTTCTGTACTTGTTTAAAAATTATACAAAATGCACTTAAGTGAAATAGCACCTTTTATCGCAAATTAATTGAAAGACACGGTAGAGCCAAACAATAAATAAACTACATCATACAGCTGTTTCATCATACTTGGACTCGTCTGTTCACGTTACGACAAACCTCTAGGACTAAGAATCATTAAGCAATAACTTTCCCCTACAATCTCGAAGAGTGTACAAAAGACGCACAAGAGAATAGCACCTTTCGATACAGTAAAGTGACGGACATTATTTGATGCCTTGAAAATATAACTTTAACTGCAAATGTATGTTATTATAGAATAACTCTATTCTTGATGAAGACCTTTGCTGCCTCGTATTGAAACTGTTTATATCACAGTCGTACTTAATATTTTCAGCTGACACGTCATTCACTTATCATTGCCTTTGTGTGATGTAATCCGTTTAATATTTTAATTCTTAATGAAGAGGATGATCTCTTCGAAAAGTGTACATTTTACTTGTCGTCACAGTCGTTAAATTTTGATATATACATTTCATCTATATGTTAAACAACTCGGTATTTGAAATTATACAAGAAACGCATACTTTTAAATGTGTGGGCGGAGCACTTTTGTTTTGTCTCGGGATGAAGGAACGGAGTATATGACCGAAGTACCAAATGTTGTTGACGATATATTTCTAAGCTGATTTGAATTGTTTGAGAGTTAATTAGAAGATACAGGATTTACTGAACGTGCTTAAGAATTATAAACCACTACCCCATTACCATGAAATGACAGTCACACCCAGCATTTCTTTGACATCAGTACGATCTATTTTCAAATCAAGGAAATTTTTAAAAGTCAAGTCAATTTAAAGCAGAAAAAAGGTATATATATATATATATGACTTTATCAGAAATATATTTATAAATACATCAGCAAAGAAAATAATTGTTCATCCGTATTAAAAGAAACAGTACGTGATTTAATTAGATTGTTATCCACAAGACGTTGTACTCGTATGCATAAACTTTCCACCCACTCACGTAATAAACCGCATGAAACGAAAAATGAATTAAGGCAGTTAAATGTTTACGATGCTATACTGATATTATCACAGGAAGATTTATTTCATACCTGATCCAAATGGAGTACTTATTCATTTCATCATTACATAAACGTAGAAATCATAGCTTTCCACTCTCTGATTGAATAATTTTATCACATTAGACTGTTTATGATACGTTTATTCTCTTTCTAAAATGCGTCTAGCAAATTAAAAAAAATAACGCTTTCTGTTTATTGATAAAGCATTTGTGGTAAAACCCCAGCTATAATAATGACGAAGGTTGAATGCAAATAACATTATTCTACATACGAGTTTCCGCTCGTTTTAATGTAGAATAGCAGTCGTTTCACTCAGGGTTTGTTTTCTACCCTAATCTTTATTTCGGGTACTGGTCATTCCTGGATTTTGTTGTCTGTGCATTCCTATTAACGACAGACAAAATAAATACTAGTCTTCCTTGCTTAGTTCCTCTTAACTTCTGACCTACAGTTTAATGCATTAAAATTTTATTGAATCAGTGCCTTTTCGGTGTTAAAATATGTTAGCGACGCTTTATCTAACAATTTCAGGAAAATGCTGCCCGACTCTTTGTGAGCTTCTAGGTCCCCTAGACATGCAGTCTCATAGGAAAACTGATTGAAAGCTGAGAATTAGCAGATCGATTCTTGACCAAACTCTACGGGATTATTTGCTTCGCACATATTATCATTCCCTTTCAGTAGTTATTTCTAAGGCAACTATATTTGATATATAAACCTTAATTGTGTTGAACTATCAAATCAAAATATGATCTTTTGTAAAAAGAAAATATATGCAACTGATATTTGAGTATATGTCTCTTAAAAAATTGTCTTATCACTAAATGGAAACAGATAGGTCAAAATATTCAACTGGCACCCCTACTTTGCGATTGATACAAACTTGCGAGCAAATAATTCATAACAAAGTAACAAACAGCAAAAAATTCCCGCTCCGTTCATGCTGGACGCATATCACTGAATAGTACTGGTCTTTTCCATAATAAAACTGAAAGAACAGTTATCGGTCCCAGGTGACCAACAATCACGCATATAGCAGCTTTAATCGTGCGTTTGTTTTGCAGCCAATAAGAAGGCGCGCACTGCTATATGTCAGCCGTCAAGTAGAAGTGTGTCAGTAGGTTGGGACCCGGCGCTGGTCCACAACGCTGATACAGACCATTGGTACATCTGTTTTTCGGATGAGACAATATTTTATGTACTTGAAGGCAGTAATGCCGACGATTATGTACCGTTGTATACAACTAGTGCAGACCAAAGTCCCTTGTGGCTCGTTAACATTATGACCGGAAAAGTGTGATTCATGTTCCTAGAAAAGACTTCTCTGTTCCATACAATTGCAGTCCAAAAGCCGCAAAGTTGGCACTGATCCCGCTCTTCCTTTACGCTCATCATATCAAACAGAATTTACTTCAATGGATGAAGACCTATCTAACGCAAGTCAAAAGCCTAAAGCACTTAAATGACGTAAGTGCTCGTTTATGTATTCTGACGCTTACGTCACAAATGCCTATTATGAAATATCGTTATTGTTAATTAATTAGATTCTTAGTAACACAGAAGTTAGTATACTTTGCATTTGTAGCTGACTGTTTTGTAGCTGGACATAGAACAAACTAATACATGCCGATACCTCTTTATAGCAATGACAGTAGTTGGTAAGTACGACAGCACTTGATGACTCTCTATTAGCCATGATAGATTATATACAATATTTTGTTTTATCACAGTTAACATTCTTCTTACAATGAAATCTGAACAAGCTGTATTTGTGACTCCAACCCTAACTTATGATGGTATTGAATTCCTAATACGGCAATTAAAAATAGAAATCCATCGAAATGAATCCTGAATGCCACATTTTTATATATATAATATACACACAGACTTGACGTTCTTAAATTAGAAGATAAATGAAAATTGCTAAAATCGTTGAATAATGAGGCTAGTGTACCTCCCTACCAAGGTTTCAACTTTTCTTCCGATCACTGTGGATTTTCCTCCTCCTCGGCTTCAAAATTTAGGCCCGTAGCACCACTGACAAGTCCTAGAGGAAGAAACAGCTGTATAATGCAGTTTGATACATTGTTGACTCTACTCTACCTAAGTCTTAAGTTGTATTAAAATGTGTTCGTCACTTGTGTGTCTTTTGTACTATCTTTTTAGCGGTAACTATATGTAAACATTTTCATTGATTTATTAAATACCGACATAAATAGAGTAAGTAAATAAATTGATTTATCATCTGCTTTTATTGGAGTCGACGTTAATCTGTTTATAGATATCAAAATCCATAAACAAACCTTCTGCACTTATGCTCCTCGAAATCAAAACAACCGTTTCAATAAAACAAAATGACATTGAACAGGTATATATAACAAACCGAAATTTTTCCATAAAAACCAAACACTTTTATCTGAATTTAAAAAATCTTCTATGGGCAAAGCAATGATATTAATATGTTCATAACAATTCCGACATACAATACTTTACACAGAACTTTAGAAAATCATAAAGTGTTAAGTATAGTCTACTTTCTGACATGGCGTTCTCAATGTCCCCAAAACCTGAAATAATGTAATTTTTGACAATATTTCCGAATTCACACAGCAATTATCTAAAAAAAAAGGGCATTCATATGTATTAACATCTTATCGTACATCTCGTTTATTTTCTTTTCGATTTTGCCAAACATACCTTTACTGTCATGTAGAAAACCTAGATCATGTGACATATTATAATAAAAAAACATTATATTCTTCAAATTCGATTGCATGACATACATTTTCAAGAAATGAGGTTAAAATATTACTGAAATGTTTTACTGATTCTCAGAAGTGTAATTATGTTCCCTTCGTAATGATTATTTATTCAATAAGGGATAAAAACAATTGAAGCATGTTAACACATTCAATATTATCCTGCAATGACGTGGTGACTTTTACTTAATTCAGATCTCATAAATGATTAGGACTTAAATGAAAAAGAGTTTAACAGAACCAAAATCATCAGACAGAAATTTCAAAAAATGTATACTAAAACTTAATAATTGAAATGAAACACAATGTAAACAATGACATTGCAATGTTATCCGTGTGTGCGTCAATAGCCAAAACGACCACCTGTAAATAATACTCAACGTATGAGAGACTAGTTAACAGCCAACTAAAACTGCTGAAATATATTGTAATAGACAACGAGCAATACATGTGCAGACCGCTTCAACAGGCTGGCGACAGCTGTCATATTGTCGTTCTGATGGATGGAGAGTTGACATGTGCGACAGTCAAGGTGACAAGTCACAGACAGGTAGGACGCGAGGTAATGTTCATTGATTAACATTTGATTGCAATTTCATGACATATCTTTAATTAGATAATTTGAATAACGGAAACAGTGTGAATATAGTACATGCCATCACGTATATGGTGTGTGTGCCGGCATGTTGATTTTTTTTATATAAATCTTAAAATTATTTCACTAATGAATACTTCATATTTACCTACACATATTAAACATTGTGTATACTAAAGAAAATATGCATATGCTTATTCTCTCGATAAAACAATGTATTGCTACAAATGTGCTAGCCACAATACTACTATTGTAATGAATACATAACTTTACGCTGTTCGTACTGTTAGCATGATAAACGTCATGTTTCATAATCATTTGTCGCCGACTTAAATATGAAAACCAGGAAAACTATATCTTGAGTTCAAAGTTTTACAGAATAGTGGCTCCTGTGGAATCCGCGGTTCCGGCCATCCCGGCGGTCTGGGTAACGCCCCTGTCAGGCATGTCAATCTCCTGTCATTCAAACTGACAACACGACTCAATGTCTAATATTAATTAAATTGTAGAGTACGGATTATTAATGAAGATCAAACTGCGAGCGTGACCTAAATGATATGAAAGGAACACAATAGAAATGAAATGTTATTTCACTGCCTGAAAGGAAATCAGCAGACTAGTATTTCTGTCTGTATCTATAAGGACTGAGGTAGGAATCATCTTACACTGTCATCATCAGTATATATAGTTCTCTTATTCTGTAGTTGGTTTCGTCAATTATAATCAACAGTTTCCAAATCTGAATGCACGGAGGATGATGTGCATATGGAGAGGTTTTCCTCATTTTTGACACAGCATCTCACAGCAATCTGATCTGGTATCGATCGACTTCGTATTTCCACTATGCATAATTGAAATATAATGTGATACATACTTTGCATATGGTAATTTTGCAGACAGTTTGAATATTGTTAAAGGCTGCTACAGCCTTATGACCCTACAACTTGTGGTATATTCATCACGCTGAACGACGTTTTGATGGACGTGCACGAGATGAAACGCAATTGTTACTGAATTATACATACCTTACGTAAATCTTTATCGTCTATTCACGATGATATGAATTGTGTTATACTTGTATTAGGATTGTACAAAATTAGTTCAAGGCAACGTATTGTTTCCCCATTTAAATAGATGGGCTACAACAAGGGACAACTCTTCTTGGTCTCTTAACTTCGAACATTGGTATTTGTAACCAGGGATACAATATTGACGTGACAAAATGAAGGATCGATCTTTGATATTTGTAACATCAGCTGCTTATTCAGACCGACTAACAATAACAAATAATGACACAATCTTTGTGGGCCCATCTAATGATATTTGCAACTGCTAAAAATGATTCTTGATCGTTTTCTAGGGTCACCGTGTAAATCTTTCTTTGTTCCTATTTTGCACACTAATTTGTATTAAAAGTTTCTATTCTCTCGTGTATTTGTGTTTTTGGTTAACGATACTTTATGTGGTAGACGATGCAGGTGGACCCCGAGATTGTCAAAACATTCCTCTTGATTTTGACAATTCTTTCTTTTGTATCGTTCTCAGCCGTCTCAAAAGCTACATATTTCAGGCCATTAGCATACTGAGACAATCCTAGCAATCCGCACATTCATCAGGATACTTAATATCACATCACGGTTTTCTTACAGAAGATAAATGATGAGTTAGTGATGTGTTAGCTGAAAATACAAGGAAAACTTCACTATAAACAGTATCCACGCGAGAAAGCAAAGGTCTTCATAAAAGGGAAAAAATAAAAGATTTTATGAAAGCACACTTGTGCGGGCAAAATGTTACTTTCAAGGTAACAAATAATTTCTATAAGTTAACTCTAATGTATGTAACTCTAATTTTGTATTTAAAGTTGTCTTGTTTGTCATTTATACAATCATTGAGAATGCAGGCGGTATACACATTTGGTGGACATTTAGTCTCCGATGCTAGACGTTACCTGAATGCCACGTTTAAATATATTCAAGTAGTACCACTGTTCCAAATATATGCGTATACTTGGCGTTGTTCTAAGATAATCAGGTATATGAAAATTACGAAATTTGTCGAATTATGGAGCTAGTTCGTCATTCCATCGAGATTTTGACATATTTATTTCAGACCCTTGGCATCACTGATGCCTTCCAGAAAGAGAAAAAGCTGTTTGATGCAGTTTTAGGCATTGCTTGACTTTAATGTATCTAATTCGAAATCTGTATCAATACCTATTGATAAGGGTATCAATTGAAACATACTGATAATAACATAACATGAACGATCCTCAGTAATTGTCAAAACTGTATCCACTCTATAATGGCTAATTCAAAACATTTTACATTGTGTACTTCAAAATCTATAGTAACAATTGCTGGCGATTATTATTCATTAGTTGAACGACAGAAAATATATTATAAAATGATGTATTTGAAAATAGCCAAGGCTTCCGCTCTCATATGGTTTGCTTAACGTTTTGAGTCACCTCGGAAAATATTACATAAGTACAATAGACAGATGATAAGAGACAAAACGTGCATACGCTCATGTGCCCTCATAAATATTTAAAATGGCGTCGTTTCCGTTCCGACATTAACTGATCGTATCATGACGCCACAATACTGATGTAGACTGAACGTGGCAACGGGAGTATGTCTTACGCCGTCAGTCACAATTGTCAAACATTACGTGATAGGACGTGCGAAACAGATATGTGATTTGGAACAAACAAAAAAATAAAAATTTCCAGCGATAAAGTGTACACGTGGAAACATTCCTTTCCCCACGACCGACCTGCAGTGGTGTCTTGTTTGTATTGTTTACAGCAGAAATTCTCAACATATTTAGATGAATCTGGAGCTATTCATGCCTAATTATGGTATCGTGTTAAGACGAATTCAGTGCCCGAAACATCCTTTGTTTATGGGCATCGTATGGCTGTATCAAGGTTAGACCAATATAGTCTAAAAAGTATAGCCTTGAGTTTATATGCTGATGAAAATAACGAGGATAAACATGTCATGCTGTACAAATCACGAGCAACTCTAAAGAGCCGCTGAAATTAGGATTTAGAAATAGGTTTGTTATACCTGTAAATCAATCCTGTTTATTCAGAATGTACATAGTTTAGTTAACCGTTGTGGTTCAAGTTATAAATTAGCTCTGTTTACGCAGATAAAACACCTGTAGACTTTCGTAACAATAACACATATAACCTGTCGCAATGGCCATTTAGTAATAGTATACCTTGCAATTACTTTTTGCGTCGTTTTAAAAGTGGTGATTGAAATCCATCTCCTATACAGGTGTCCTCTAAGCTGTATATGAGCATATCCTTTTACTGCTCAGACCCCGAATGAGGCCAGGTATGTTGAATCTGTTCGAATTTTACATAGATATCTTGCTGAGGTAACAAATGCTGGAAACCTTAGGAGAAATGTGCAAATGTATTATAAAGTAATGAAATAAAATCATTGTTTCTCAATGAATATCCTTTATGTTCTCAAGACCTGTTAATTGTATTGTCTCTAATCACCTGGAAATAGATGATAAATAATTTCTTCAGCTGTTGGGTAAAAAACGAGAGCATTAAATACCAATTGCAATGGTAAATTCTTCAAATATTGGTTAAATATTTTATTAGCATTATTATTATGGCTATGTCGTTTGCCCTGTTCTCCAGGCAATAATTTCCTTAATATGATATGAAACAATCTTTTTTTTTATTTTATGACAATTGCAAAACCAGTTATTTCAACATATACCAGCTACCCTTATTGGCCCGGATATAAACGCACGAGGAGTCTTATTGTGGGAAGAAACCGGAATACCCGGGGGAGAAACATGTAGTCTGGAAGGTGACCCCATAAATTTGCTTGTCCGTTCCGGGAATTCCACCCAGAACGGTTATGCGTTACCACTGTGCCATCAGACTACCCTCCGCTTCTTACTAATTGTGGTTGTTTGTCAAAATGCAGGTGATGTGGCAAAGAAAAATGACACTTTTTTGATGTTTCGATAGAGGATATGCCACCAATTAAAGCGGAATTGAAAAAACCGTCGATGATGATCAATATGTAGGTTGGTTTTAGTGCATAAGCAGATATTTTTACGTAATTGTCTTAGTCAAAAGTACACATCAACTAGGCTAATTGTTCAAACATGTTCTAGCAATAGTACATGACTATTGTCTAGTCGTGGTAGCTATCAACACAGTACCCTATAAATCAGACCGTATCGAGACCTATTGCCGGCCCCTTCCTGTAATCTATATTTCTAGTAGGACATTACACATATTTATCCTTTCAACAAACAATCAATTAAATAGCCAGCAAATTAGTGACACAATCCGTAAAAATGTACTTTTTTCTTATCTATTATTGGATCAGCAGTATTGTATCTCAGTGGCATGGTATTGACGTGGTATTGACGATCTTCAAAGATCAGGGTCCGAAACCAGATACTCTAGTCCGAACAGGTGCTTAAACATCACCTAGCCATACATAGGGGCCACCAAAAGGGGAAATTTATCTGTTAACATATCTTACTATTTGACATTTATATAATGTGGTGATAAAATTCTGCAAAGTGTATATCAAATAAAAAAGTGAAATAAAAAATCTAAATAGTTAAATATTAGGAATACAAAACAACAAACACACAAACAAATAAAAAAAACAACTCAACTTATTTAGGAGTCATACACTTAAACTCGTGATAACACAGAAAGTAATGTGGAATTTAACACCTTCTCTGAATGAGAGGTGCAATTGACAGGAATTAAATGCGGACCGTCGCAAACAGGTAGACTGTTAAACACAGCGGGATAACCTGACGGTCTTTAGTGGTCTTCTAATTGGGTATCACGACTCTACAGATCCTACGTCATAAAATACCAGGCCGATAATCTACAATTCATAACTGCAATAAAAGAAAGATCCTGGTCTATAGAACTAATCCGCTAATACGACCCTTTAATGCCGTGATCAATATGTAACGTAACATGCGCATAAGATAATTCTCTTTCTAATGATATGTCACCCACTTTGAAATATATGAACACATATCTGAAAGGAATGAATGTTATTCCTTGTAATGCAACCATTGTCATCGAATACTGGGGGTATTACGTAAGCGATGTTTGGTATGCTTTAGATGTAGTCGTCATAAGGTAGCAAATAGACGTTATCCTAGTATGATATGAGAGATCCTTGTTAGTGTGATGACAGATAGTTGTCACATTGCCCTAACAAATATTTCTATATTTAAACTGTTCATCGAATTATTTGAATTCTGACTGTCGATATGATACTTGCTAGATAAAGTTTTATTAATATTATGTTAACAGTCTGCAGGAAATTTCGTGTGTAAATATAGTTAAGTTTAAGTAGGTCACGATGTTATATTCTCAATGACAAAAAGGATAAACTAAGGTTACGATGAGGTTTTCTTTCATCAATAAAAACTGCACTAGATAATTCTTATGCCTTTTGAAGGTAAAGTAATTTACTCCGTATTCATTCATTCGACACACAATTTCATAGGCAATTATACTACACTGCTTTGGTGTTGCAAAGGGAAAGATTTGGGTGAAAGGGTTTCCAATCATTATTGCAATGACAAGTGGTGAGATAATAGATGAATGGATGACTGATGTAATGATACATGACTTGTGCAATAAGAAGTGGATGGATGACTGGTGCAATGAAAGGTTGACGATGTCTGTTGCAATGATAGAGGATGGATGTCTGTTGCAATGATAGGGGGGATGGATGTCTGGTGGAATGAGAGGTGGATAGATGAAAAGAGTATCGAAAGTTTATTGATGACGTGTGCTTTGATAGGTGCATGGACAGCTGGCACAATAATAGGTTGATAAATGAATAGTTAAATATGTTAATAGATGTCTGCTGCAATGATAGGGGGATGGGTGACATGAGGGAATGAGAGGTAGATGGATGAAAGGAGCAACGAGATGTTGATGGATGACGTCTACACTGATAGGCTGATGAATAACTGGTACAATTATAGGCTGATAAATGAATAGGGCAAAATTATGTTTATGGGTGACTGGTGCAACTATAGGTGGATGGATAATTGATGCAATGTACAAAACGTTGATTGCTGCAATGATAGATGGATGAATGTATACTAGTGTTACAGCGAGTGGATGGAAGGATGGATGGATAGTACATTTAATCATATATGTTGGGTGTGATGATAGAAAAGTGGACGAGAGAGGCAATGATAATCAGATGACAATTGTTGCGATATTTGATCAGAAGACTACGATATTTCATACCTGGATGCTTTTAAAGAACAATTAGGAGTGTGATATTGCAATAGAAGATCCACACCGTACTTCCTTTATACAAAAATGCCTATACAACATGTATTTCATTGCTAAAAAGAATAACTTAGCACTAAGCCTGAACACGACACTGTTTCGACTGTATTCATTTCAAACGTAGAGACATGCTCAAAGTATGTGTTCGTATTGTTCAATAAGAACTATAAATTAAAAGCTACTTTAAATGCAGCATGTTTGTTTGATTAGAATATTATGAGGCATAGGGTCATTGTCGTCACAAATGTCAGCACACAAGTATCATCTAACCGGACGCAATATAACAGTCCTGTCCATGAAGACTTGTTTGTCAATCCTACTTAATATGCTCACTGATTTTGGTTTCCATTATCACATGCTTAAACCTGCTCGGTGTGATGTGTCGAGGTCTACTCTTATAGCAGGAATGAATTGTGTCTGAAAGACCCAGATGATGTGCCGTGCACTTTTGTGCTGCACTTTTCTATTATTAATTAGAAATACAATACGGTGTTACTCGCTTTAACAACGTTTGATGTTGTCCGCGGTGTCACAATTTGGTGTCCAATTTTCTCTGTCACACCAAAACAGTTACAGCAGGGGCACACCCCCTCGGTATCAAACGACGTCAACCCGGTCGAAACTGGGACCGTGACTTTCACATGTCTCCCATTTCATTGAAAAGTCTTTTTCTCTTATCCAGAATATACTTCAATGTTTCAAACCATGTCTGGAGGGAAGAAAATCTCTTACCGTTGCTTTTTAATGTGACATCAATGTTAATTACAGTTTAGGAACGATGTTTTGTAACACAATGCAGACATTAGCCCACCCTTAATGTCCTATTCTTGATACATTTTAAAATGGTCACACTGCCTCTGAATGTTAGTTCATTATAATTCTCTTCTAAATGTCTGCCGCAAATCAACCGTGTGTTGAAAGTTGGTGTTCTTCTGAATGGGCGTGGTTTGTGGGTTTTACCCTCAGAAACTCGTATCGCGTGCGCTGAGAATTGATCTGATGTGGTCTTAATTACTTCATTACGTTGTACACATTGTATGATGTTCGAAATGATTTTAAAGTTAGTGGAATGTTAACTATCTGTTGACCCTTTAAAGTACAACTTCTTTTTATGAATATCTGGTGACCATTATACTGAGTGTTTGAAATGCTTTTATCAGAATGAATTGGGCAGTATGACCAGGAAAGGGGGACAGAAAGGAGACATCGCAACACGTATCAAAAACAATCATTTGTGGCGGTGGTAGTGGCGTGAATGTGCTGTGTCAACACATCAAAGTCCAACGATCTTGTTTTCTAAAGTACTCATAAAGGTTCGTCTTTCCAATATCATGCCAATATATTGTTTGTTTGTGTAGATAAACGTGGGAGGATACGCTTATTTGTTTTACATCAGTTAAGAATGTAGAAAGAACTGTAAATGCGTTGAACCAGTGTAATAATATCATCTTAACACTTATAACTGCTTTGGTCATCCATGTTGGAATTGGTTTATATTACCAGTTTACAACCGTAATACTGCTACGACAACCGAGTCAAATGGTACGGAATCATTGTAATTATACACTATTATGTACACACTTCCGATAAGGCTAATGATTTACCGGCAATATATCTATTTATAGTAACACCGCCGCGTCACTGGGGGCCTCGGGTTTCATAGCGTTGTAATTGTTGCTATGTGTGATTAGGTTTGGTAACGAGTCTGGTTATTTCTGGAATAATACGTGTTTTTATGGCGTCTAAGTGGAGCTTAATCCCGGAATATGCAATAAAATTGGCCTTTGATCTCTAGTGTTTTGTTTAGTCTATATCCAGTATCTATGATATGACGTGATTCATAAATCTGATTTATTATAAGTGACAACTTCATCTCCGTATCCATCATGTTTCATTCGTACATATCAAACGAAAGTTGATACATTGGTGATTTATTGAAAACGATAATTGGTCTTGTAAGCACTAAAACAACCTGACTGACAAACATAATCAGTTGTTAAAACTTGATTGAAGAACTGCTTCTTATACTAAAATGAATTGCTTCTAGAAGCAAATGTCACAAGAATAAATTTTGTTTAATTTATTCGTAAGTGGAACTTTTATCCGTTGAATAATACACTTTTTTCAAAGACAAAACATTAATAATACTAATGAAAATAGTATGATAAAACTACATGTAGACAAATTCTTAAATTTAGTTTACAATCGTTGACACGAGAACAAAATGCGAAAAGTTATTTACTTGACAAACCATATACAACGTCCAAGGTATATTTGAATGAGTCCCCTTGTAGTTACGACGGAAATTTCCTTGAAATGATAAAATGATAAGATATGATACACACGAAAATGATACTGATATCTTTACATATAAAAAAACATTTAATTTTTCTTTAATTAAATTACATCTGAAAATGTAACAGCTAAAGTGAAATACTGACTGATATTTCTAAATGTTAACTGATATTGACCAACAGATTGGTTAGGCGTTACATTTTTTAAACTTTTGTCTGGTACATGCAAAACAAGATCCTAGAATGTGTAAGCATCTTATGACACCTGATAATGTCTACCTTGTCAAATAGAAGTGGAAAGTGTAGACAGACTTATTTCAAATTATTGACAACAAATGATCAAGTTTGGATTAAGAAAAATCTGCACTACACAAAACAAACTCATTCTATACATTTCACCTGCATATAAACACAGTCAAACAGCAACATGTTGGATTCAGTAATTAACCGTATTTTATTTATCACCAGATTTACGTTACTTGATTTGACTTATGTTTTAAATCAATGCAAGCAATAAAGACCAGATAGTGTCCTTCGGCTTGAAGCTACGTGTGAACGTAGGCACGTGTTTGAAAATAATGTCTACCAGGTCCTTTTACAGAACCATAAAACAAATCAGTTGACATTGCTGTTAAGCAGTGGTCGGTGGTGATAGCAGTCACATTAGTTCTCTATGCTGAGGTGGCAATGTATTATTAATGTTGTTTTTTGCCATTAATGCCAGTAAAATAACTATTATAATCAGGATTGAGTTAAAACGGGTTATCCACCTCGTCTTGTCCTAAACGTGGGTTTTATTACCACAGTTCATGACATTTTCATCCCAGTTATTGTGATTTTATTATGAAATGCGTTCTATGACAATTATTTCGATGTCATTTTATTTGATTGAACCTGATATGTTTTATTTGATAACCGCACTATGACATTCGTATAGATAAATTAGTATTGGCTGTGAACATTTTAACATCATCATATTCCTCTTTTTGTAGTTGTTTTTTGTGTTTCATTTGGTTTTATCCTCGCCAGGTTATGGAATTAATCCTCAATGTATTTTTGTGGTGAAATTCATGTTGGTAGGAGACATTCAAACGGTATTAAAAACGTGCTGATGAGTGCTTTTTCACATTTATTTGAGTTCAACGGCTTCTTTTGAGTGATACATTGTTTCGTCGCGCTGTTGACATAATGATATCTATGAAATAAGTCTTAGCCTAAAAGCTAATAAAATATAGAAGTTTTTTGTTTAAAAAATAATCTGATCACTTTTCAAAATTACAATTGATCAAAATCTCAACACATCGATGGAGAAAATTATCAGGCATTTGTGTGTCTTTGGTTTGTTACTCAACAAAGAATTGCTTAACTTAAAAATCTCAGGGTTTCAGACCATTTTTCCTTCATCCTGAACACTTATTCCCAAACTTTCCACAGTGTGGATACTCCTGTTTCTCACTAGATTTTCCCAGTGGTATAAGGGGACAAAACATGAGAACTCCTGTTGGTGTGATGGAGGATCTCAACATTCGGGGGAACATTATTAAGCTCGAAAGCTTTGCATACAATCGGTTTGACTATATGATAATCTTTACCTTCAGATTATCACATATCCCTAAAGGATGAAATATTCTATTTGTCTGCATCATACAGAGGTGAAGCAATCATTTCCCCCTTACATCGGGTGTGCTATAGTTATCTACATCAGAGGAAATATAGACAAATTATACTTATCACAATGTCATAGAAGATTTTATATGAAGAACGATTTTGATTTGAAATTTATTGCGTAGGAAAAGTGTTTTAATCATCCATTATTGTATTCAATTTCTACTCCAGTAACAACGAAATGTCAAACTCCATACACGTATGTTTAAATAGACACAGAGAGCCACTCTATTCTACGCGTTCGGTCATAGATCTTCCTTGTGGATAATGTGGCCCTCTTCGAGCTATGTTGTAGCAATTTATGAATCGCGTTTGAGACACATGTAATATTAAAAAACAGATATGCCAAATTATGAACACCAACTAAACGTCCATGGAGGGTTGTTGCAGAAAACTAATTTATTCTAAATTCAATTCCTACCGGAATATATTGGGTAGATATCGATACTTGGTTAATATCACGAGTCATATCAAGAAGCTGTTGAGAAACTCTGATCAGAAAACCTTAATCGACTTTAAAAATGATTTGACGTTTATCTTGAGAAAATTGTGAGAAAATTGTTAATTCTCACTCAAGAAGTGGAATTAATGGAATAAGAATTTGAAGAACGCCAAAAAGCTTTTGATCGATTATCAACCGCCGCTCCCGACAAAAACTCTCTTCTATAAGAACGTTGAAATTTGCTCTATCTGTACACTACAATACCCCAGTCCACACAAAAGGAACGCCTTCATACTCTGGTCATGAGGACTCTGAGAAGTGAATGGCGGTTAAAGTACATGTATGTGGCTAAAAACGATGTCGATACGATTTTCAGGAAAGGTACTTCTAAAGCCAAAAGAAAACTTGCTGAGGCTGCAAACCTAAGAAGAAGAATGTTTTCGATTGATGATATCATGGTAGAGTTTGATCGCAAGATATTTTGGGGATAGTCTTGCCATTTAATTCAACAGATATACTCACCAAAATTATCCCATGATTCAATTCTCATTATGCTTTCTCCTTTTATTTGTCTTGTTAATTTCATCTTCTGGTGGCGTTATAGTAAAAATTGTTTTTCGTTGTAGACATACCATATTCAAATCTCTACCAGCTAAACAAATAGATAATGACGTCAATGGAATGTTTAGTTACAGTCCTCACTGCACCATTCGTAAAGCGCATTTACCAAACATCGAATGACGTATGTCGCCACATAATGGAATGTATCTGTCCATCTTATACTAATTCATCATTTTCTTGTTCAGGTGTGTGTATAATTCTTCCTATAAATTTCGGACTATATCGCAGTTATAATGTCTTGCGTGGATATTTGTCATTCCTCAAATTTTATAACGCCAACAAATTCCAACAATTTCCTTGTTGTGAAATATATTTGTGGAGGTACTAGTACGTCATATTTCTTAAACCACGTGATACTACCAAACCCTTCTTTGTTGTACCACAATGTTGAACACCACTTTGAAAATGACGGATTCAGACCTCATCGACGTTGATCGCCTCATTGTGATGTAAGAAGTAGTGTGATTATATGGACGTGTGTGGTAAAGTGGTTAGGTATCAGGACTCCCGGTCAGGTGTAGTCACCAGATGGGAGTAACAAACACAGCGCGAGCGGTTTTGACAATAGGACAAGATATACATTTACCTGTTTCAGCTCTCCAGAGATTTAAGTCTTACATCCAATAAACAGTTCACGAATACTCTTATTTATTTCACGTTATGTCAACTCGCCTTCTGTAATAGATAGTATCTTGCTCTGAGAGGTGTTTGAACGTTGTATCAAAGGAAAAAATTCGTGAAGTTGATACTAGTAAAGAAATTGTATCAGGCCCATACACACAAATTTAAATCAAAAAGTTGGTAACGACTATAAAATATAATTTTCTTGTTGAAATCTGGGAAGATAAGTTGACTATGAATGTATACTGCTGAACCGTGAAAATCAATTAACGACCGGGGCCATTTCTATCATTGGATTGATGGGCGATAGGACACACTTTGAAGATGATGACTTGCAGTTTGGTTGTGGTTAGTCTTATAATGGTGACCACCACTACTTCAGTGGGCTGACCTTGGGAAGGACATTTTCACGGCCTTTGTGTGACCAGGTCGCCTTGCAATGAAAGCACTCCTCCGGGCAAACCATTTTGCACTATCACTTATCCAGTATAGATCCGTTTTCAGTGTGATGTTAATAATGTTGTATTTTCTGCGTGGATATTCATGTTGATACGATTTTTTTTTCTAAATGCCTAAAAATTTCAAAAAGTTTATATCAAGTGTGAGATTGAGACTAAGTGCGCGATGGGTATGTTATTCACTACAGTTATACATTATATGTTACAGAATGTAATAGGTGCCTGTCACAGGCCACAGTGTAAATATACATATCAATGCTGTCATCTTAAACACGTCAATTAAAGGGTTCTATATATTTTTAATTATCCTACAACATAAATCTAAATAATGTGTCCTAACTGCGGTAATCATAAATTCTGGCACCTTTAAACACCACGTAGAGTCACAGCCGTATTCTTAATATTAATGTATAGACGCATTCTTATCCTATGCATCTTCATTACTAAGTAGAGACGTATGCCTGTTGATACAAAAGCATCCTAAACACTACGGAGAGAGACGTGTCTAGACCTAATGAGGTAGCTTAAGACGCATGACTTGTGCTTTCCTTAAACACTTATTAAAGACGCAAGCCTTATTCTGACGAAGGGCTCATATATACACAGTAGAGACGCAAGCAGTCTCCTACTGAAGTAGTCTTCACCACTAAACAGAGACGCTAGCCCAGTCCTATCGAGGTGCTTTTAAACACTAATCCATGTGCTGACGAGGTACTCTTGGACACTTGTAAGAGACACACCAAGTCCTGGTGAGCTACCCTTAAATACTTAATAGGGGCACACACCCAGTACTCACGATATATCCTTAAATACTTAGTAGAGACACATGCCCAGTCCTGACGTCGTATCCTTAAATACTTAGTAGAGACACACGCCCAGTCCTGACGAGGTGCCCTATAGAGACATGTCCAGTCCTGACGAGGTGCCTTATAGAGGCACGCCCAGTCCTAACGAGATATCCTTAAATACGTAGCACAGACACACGCTCAGTCCTGACGAGGTACCCTATAGAGACACGTCCAGTCCTGGCGAGATACTCTATAGAGACACGCCCAGTCCTGACGAGATACCATAAAATACCTAGTTGAGACACACACCCAGTCCTGACTAGAACCCCTATAGAGACACGCCCAGTCCTGACGATGCGCCCTATAGAGACACGCCCAGTCCTGACGAGATATCCTTAAATACGTAGTACAGACACACACTCAGTCCTGACGAGGTACACTATAGAGACACGCCCAGTCCTGACGAGGTATCCTATAGAGACACACCCAGTCCTGACGAGGTACCCAATAGAGACACTCCCAGTCCTGACGAGGTACCATGAAATACTTAGTTGAGTCACAAACCCAGTCCTGACGAGGTACCATTAAATACTTAGTAGAGACACACGCCCAGTCCTGACGAGGTACCCTATAGAGACACGCCCAGTCCTGACGAGATATCCTTAAATACCTAGTAGAGACATACGCCCAATCCTGACGAGGTACACTATAGAGACACGCCCAGTCCTGACGAGATATCCTTAAATACTTAGTAGAGACACACGCCCAGTCCTGACGAGGTATCTTATAGAGACACGCCCAATCCTGACGAGATATCCTTAAATACTTAATACAGACACACGGCCGATCCTGACAAGGTACCCTATAGAGGCACGCCCAGTCGTGACGAGATATCCTTAAATACTTAGTACAGACACACGGCCAGTCCTGAAGAGGTACCCTATAGAGACACGCCCAGTCCTGACTAGGTACCCTATAGAGACACGCCCAGTCCTGACGAGGTACTTTATAGAGTCACGCCCAGTCCTGACTAGGTACCCTATAGAGACACGCCCAGTCCTGACTAGGTACCCTATAGAGACACGTCAAGTCCTGACGAGGTACTTTATAGAGACACGCCCAGTCCTGACGAGGTACCCTATAGAGACACGTCAAGTCCTGACGAGGTACTTTATAGAGACACGCCCAGTCCTGACTAGGTACCCTATAGAGACACGCCCAGTCCTGACGAGGTATTTTATAGAGACACGCCCAGTCCTGACTACGTACCATATAGAGACACGCCCAGTCCTGACTAGGTACCCTATTGAGTCACGCCCAGTCCTGACTAGGTGCCCTATAGAGACACGCCCAGTCCTGACGAGGTACTTTATAAGGACACGTCCAGTCCTGACGAGGTACTTTATAGAGACACGCCTAGTCCTGAAGAGGTACCATATAGAGACACGCCCAGTCCTGACGAGGTACTTTATGGAGACACGCCCAGTCCTGACTAGGTACCATATAGAGACACGCCCAGTCCTGACTAGGTACCATATAGAAACACGCCCAGTCCTGACGAGGTACTGTATAGAGACACGTCCAGTCCTGACTAGGTACCCTATAGAGACATGCCCAGTCCTGACGAGATACATTATAGAGACACGCCCAGTCCTGACGAGGTGCCCTATAGTGACACGCCCAGTCCTGACGAGGTACACTTAGCCACTAAATAGGGACACTCGATCAGATCTAACGAAACAGCATCCAACACTTAGTAGAGAGATCATTTCATCCCATTTTTATTCTTGACTTTAACATAGCTTACACAAATAAAGGGGTTTTACATATATATTAGGAATTGCAAATCACATATCTTCTTACACAGGACATATAACTATACACGAATTACGACTTAACCATGATATCGTGCAATGAGTGATTCTTTCATCCCAAGAAATTTGAACAATATGTACGACATATTGATGACCGTTAAACTTACACAGCCATGTAGAAGACAATTTGTTTGATGGAAACTATCCTTTAGGGTAATCGCCATGATATCAATTGGAATAGTTCCTCGTGAGATATGTAGATCGACAATTCGTATCTGCAGCGTGCAGCTATGATGTCACTAAACGATTCACAATAGATAATTTTAAAATGCGGTTGGTTAATAAGGCAGACAAAGACACACACACACACACACAAACACACCTCTCCCCCAAACTCGTTTTGTCTCTTTTTATAATCTCATTTTTTCTTCATGTTCATACAATTTGAATCAATGACTTTAAGAGGGAAAGAAGTTTTCTTTCAAGTGTGTTAACCCTTGTCATACCATTGGTAAATTGTAAAGCAGGTAATATATATCATTATAAGAACAATGAAACTTTACAAACAAGCCGACTGCAAAACATAGATCTACCATAATAGTAAGTCTGTAGTGTCTATCATAAATAAACCTGCATCAACTCAGTATTGAAGAAAACTGGCCGCGTTTGATTCCAGAGTGTGTATCAAAGTCCTTATTCTTCTGGTGTTTTATTTGTAGGTTTGTTGTATAAGTCTTTGTCATCCACAAAAGCACAAAATGTGTATATCAATTCATCACATGCGTAAGAGCCTTCACAACCTTACAATCACTGTCAAGAAACAGATGGCATACTCTTCATTTTGTAGAACATGTTGTAATTTGCATAAACAGAGGTTGTCTCCCTTCGTATAATCAATTCACTCTCTTGTGTGCGGTACTTAAAAGTTATTCGGACTGCACCACTGTGACACATGCCTCCTTGAAATGGACAATAGCTGGCTGAAGTGTTTGTAGCTCGCTCGTCCTGGACATGTTGAGCCCACGTGTAAGAGTAATGCGTTACTACAAGGGGGTAACTGTGCTAATACTAAGCGTTGAGTTAAATCCTTATTACATACCACCATTGGTAGGATTTCTATATTTGACACGTATTTAGATAGATAAATACTTATCTGTATATTTTATAAACGTGTGATTAAGACGATTATTATCAGGTGATAATAGTGCGTGTTTATGAGACAATAGAAAGTAGAGGTAATAAAGACGGTTTGTATGTAGATGGAGATAGGCGGATCGAGTTGGTCAGATTTGATCAACCGTTCAATGTTTACCCAGTACGACAACAGCAGGCCTATTCCACGCCACTGATATACCAATAAGATCCAAAAGATATACTTGGCAGTTTCAAAAAAAAATCCTCTTATGAATTTTGATAGGTAGACTTCGGATGCGTATCAGTATGTTAGGAGCAGCGATGCAGAAACATATGTTTGTAAACAATGGCGAAAAATCAAGGTGTTTGAAGACCAACCAGGTCTACTATGACAAGTGGGGCTCGACGGATCCTCCAATTATTCGGAGTTAATCACATGACAGCAATCTATCTGCCTCGATGGACAATAGTTATCCATACCAACCTTACACGTCAAGGTCACGCGCTCACCTCGCCCTAGACTCGGCCCTTTTGTTGGCAGAATTCTCGCTTAATTTGTCTCCTCTCTCTTGCCACCACTGTAGATTTTCACGTTCCATACCCGGCTTCATCATGCATAAAATGTAGATTTTATAGGTAGGCTGTATCTAGGACCGCGCCTTACAAATGAACGATAGAAAATACACTGTTGTCCGTCGAACAGGCGGGTGTGATGTAGAGAATGGACGTGTGTTACACATTTCTGAATGAATATATATCATTAAGTAAGTATTATGTCTCGTCACTGATAATTCGTGTCAGTTTATAATAAAAGAGGTACACTTCCATTTTTTTCGAATTTTTTCTAATATAATATTTGTTTCTTCTGTATACCCAACGTGAACGAGATATTATGAAGTACGATAGACTTTATGGACCGAGATTTCTAGGTGTGAACACCTTACCTGTGTAGGTGCTGTACCTTACCAATGCTTTTGCAAACTCACAGCCTCCATGCTTATATGTTTAATGGACAAGTACTTGGTGAATGTCTTTCTATTTCAGTCGTGTGTGCAAACTTCAAACGTTTACATTCATCATACTACAATCTGTTACTCGTAAAATGAAAGCGAGGAGGGTTTAAATATCATCATTATTATTATTTCATTTGGGAAGCTGAATGGAATGAAACTTAATGAACTGCGGAAATTGTATAAACAAGCGGTATTATACAAGGTGTCGTCTGTGTTTCAGGATAACTTCATCAGTTTTACTCTCAAGTATCGTGGTTCACAACAGATAAAAGGACGGACTCAAGTCACCGCATTGACGAGAGGTCTTTAAGTGGAGGACAAGTACCTGGAAAGTGAACGGCGATCTTCGCCCTGTCCCGTAAAGTGAGGCTGACAAATCATCTCCGCTTACTCCGCTTCCGACATGGAAAATGACGATAAAACATCCCACACATAATTCATAAATGGGACATCCTCGAAAAGGCAAAACCAGCTAAATAAATTTGTCGTGGATGTCATCCGTAGAGGGATACTGAGTGTATATATATATTCATTCAACGGACATAAAAAAACTTATCTCCATCCCAGAAGTATCTACCAACATATTGGATTTTTCTTTTGTTTGCCAAACTGGTGTTAAGGACGACTTTCGATCATCCCTGCCCGCTCTGTCATGCCTTTGGTCCCTATCTCCAGTCAGTATTATTTCAATTCTTCTTGAGGCTCGTCTGATCAGGTAAAAGTACACAGCAAGCCTTGCCTTATACATCATCTTCACTTGATGGAGTGGCGATACCTATCAGGGTAACTCTCCAGACATGTATAACATTATACGCTTTAAAATTGGGATAGCCTTGAATACAAAACCACGTATAGGGAAATATCAATGATTTTTGCTCTGCGGGCATCTTGTATGGAAATGATTAAAATCCAAAACAGTTTACGTATATTTAATTGAGCGATGGAATGGCAGATAAGACGCTAGTACATTACATCAATTATAGATAGTGGCGTGGTTTGTGTGAATCACTTACATCACCACCAAATTGATTACAACCACTCAAATGATTCCATATACGCAGCGACAACGTGCGATAAAGCTGCCGATACGATAGACATAAAGAAAAAAGGCGTATTGCCAGTCCGAAACTTCGGAATAAATTCGGACATCATCTGGTAATCAGCGCATCTCATTTCTTTCTAAACTGATTAAATCTCGTCGAAAAACGTGTGCATTATTAATATATTTAGGTACACGACAGCGACGCTAGTGTGAAATGTTGATTTGTTATCGGCCAGACAACATGTTTAACTAATGCCCGTGTATTTATATCAGTGCGCTGATGTTCATTGATATATTATTTTTGTTAAATAAAGTGTCAACAAGCCCTAAAATATGATTACATCATTTCCTTTATAGGCGGTGGGGGTATTTAGCGAGTTTTTTCATATACGATATTTATATAATTTTGTTTTGTTGGTTGTTTGTGCCGTTGGTGTCTTTGTCACTTTGACCTGTGTTCGGATTTGTTCATCGACCTTGATCTATGCTTCAGTATTTTTGAGACTTTTACTCACAAAGTTGATTGCCTGTGTCGTCCTTGGGTTATGTGTCTGTCTGTTTTACTCTCCGGGATATATTTATAAGATTTTATTTTCACGGGGTTTTGTTCCACTGTTTTGTAGGAGTTTTTATTTTACGACTGCTTTGTTTTGTTTTCTGTAAAATCTGTTTACATTCTACTCTCTTTCAAGAGATAATATCGAGTACTTTTCATCGATCACCCAGTGCCCTTGTTATGATTGTTCGATATTGCAACCTTGTCACTAATTTTTTTGTTGCACTCATGAAAGTTAGTATTTGTTCTTTTGTTCCTGTGGGAAGTATTCTGGATTTAATTGTCACATGGTTACAATACCCACGACACTATATGTTTGTTATTTTGTTCATGTTTCAAATGTGCGAGCTTTTGATGGTTGTAACACTTCCTCCGTTGCTTATATCACCAAAGTTGCTGTGAGTGATTTTATTTAGTTATTTTCCTCAGGTTACTGCGCGTGATGTTTGTTTGTTATGTCACTAAAGTTGTTATGCGTGACCTCATTAGTTATGTTGTCCAAGATACTGTGAGTGAGTATGTTGGTTATTTCTCCTAGGTTACGATGTGTACTCTGTTGGTTATATCATCCAAGTTACTATTTGTACTTTTTCTTGTCGAGTTACTGACAAATCTTGCGTCCGTTTGATCGTTAATATTTCTGCACATCACATAATTCCGTGTCAGTGTTGTTGTTGTTGTTGTTGTTGTTGTTGTTGTTGTTGTTGTTGTTGTTGTTGTTGTTGTTGTTGTTGTTGTTGTTGTTGTTACCCTTGACTAGTTATTTGTGTTTACTCTTTATACTGTTAGCTCTTGTATTCAATATGACTTGCGTGGTTTACTTTCGGTGAAATGTGGTTGAAATTACAGGTGCACTTGGAGTCCTTTCTGTAGGATAAATGTTCATGTAGGCGAATTTATCTGGGCAGTTAATGTTCTCTGCTTATATTGTCAGTAGTGTATCCACTTTCACGCCACCATAGTATGACCGAATTTTTAAACATATTTCTCTCAGTGGTGTATTAATTAATACGTTTAACAAGATGACTTCCTGCCATCAGCAGTAATGCAGAACAATATTACTCACTAAAGATAGTCAGTTATGTCGTACTGTCAAACTTATCGGCTTATACAGTATAGTTATTTTATCAAACGGTTGACTCAATGCCCACTCCAACTTTGTGAGAACTGTAGGTCCATACAGTATTCTATGTATACCCAGGAACGTAACTTTGTCCTGGAATTTCGAGGAAAAATCGTTGATTGGTCTTACTTCGTTGCGAAAAAAAACATGGAGACGTATTTTTTCAGTATTTTTGTATTATATTTTATGTTTTGTAGAAATTTTACAATAATTTAAATAGTCATAACAAATACCACTTTCATAGCAATAACATAGCTCTCACCCAAACAGACGCATACATACAATAACAGTCTACCACACGCCGCGCACCAGCATATCTTACACCTGCTGTTGGTGCGAGCCCGAAAGTCTCTACTCACTATGGCAAATATCAACTACAATGGTTCGTAAAGCCCTTTGTATCGTCTCGTCAGTATTCAGTTTTCCCATAAGCTTCCTAAAATGACTGTAGCTGTAAACTGAAAAGTTTTGGAAAAACATGTTGCCTTTCCACGTTGGATTGTGTTTGTGTCCTTAGTGCGTGCTCAGTTTATACCCGATGACCAACTCACTCGGACGTACACACAAGACGGACACCTGCGTCCGTTACTGAACACATAAATATACCTTGGTACTGCTTGCACGATATGCCTGTGGATTTCTGGGAGGCATTCCCTCCCTAGCACACTTGTCATGCTTCATGTTTGAATGTCCGCCGCCACGGAACTTACAGGGAATGTCGACAAAACTGGCAGTACACTTGTCCATTAACAACCATAAATGCAGTAATATAATATTCATAATTAATAATATATCAAAACACGTAAGCACGGGTCTGTGTCTGAAGAACATTGCACACATCCTTATCACGACACCGCCCGTGCACAAGTCATATCTTGACGGGCGGCATATATGTACTGGCTACATAACGTCGTCCCCTCCCCCCGCCCCGGTCCCCGCTGGATTTCATAACATACGTAATAAATATAAAGACTCTGGCTAGTACACACAGGCCAAAGAGTCAGTCAGGCCTGTCCTTTATAGCAACAGATGGAATGAATACTCCTCCTGGAAAACTTTCTCTGTTAAAATTAATCCATTGGGTTGCGGCACCATTGTATCACAGTTGGCGCATACGCACGAACACGTCAATGTCACGGTAAATCCCTAGTCTATAACCATCACACATCTCGTGGCCGTCTCCGTCGATTTTTTCTTTTTCGTTTGTTCTTTGGATTGCCACACTCACACCAGACGTTGACATGAAGTTTCTCGAACACCCAAACTTCCTCATACGTGGTATTGAGCCCCACCGTGGGGACCGGATTACACCGGTTAGGGTCCATTTTAAACAAGTTGATTGTGTATCCCTGCTCAACGCACTCGTTTAACTTATAATAACACAATTTTGTTAAACACTCCACGGAATTATAATACTTGGGAAAATACCCTGGTTTAGTTTTATTCCATTTCTTCTTCATCTTACATTTCCATGACAAGTGTTCTTTTCGCTTAAGTTTTTGCTTTCGTCTTCTTCCATTGCGAGCGCCGGCTCTCTTATGTCTTACATTTAATTGCATTAATCTTTGGTAAAATGTCACATCATCATCGAAATCGTCTTCCTCCTCGTCATCTTCGACTATAGCTTGTCGTTTTTTCCGTCTCATGAATTTTCTAGAATCTAGATACGCAGAGTCCTGCGTTCGAACCGTTCTGTCTTGTGAGTTTCTGTAACCATCATCACTTAGCATTGTATTCGAAATCGAATCTATATTCGAATCGAAATCATCTACCGTATCACTGAATTCATCATCTTCATCATCGTTTTCGTAATCATCGTCGTCCTCTATAGAACGTTCTCTTAACGTGCTCCTTTTCACATCTTCCTCGTCCATTGCCATCATCGAATCGTCGTAGTGTTTTCCCATACGGTAGCGAAGGTGCTCGGGGTCCACTTGACGACAGCGGGGCACGGAAATTTCCGTGATGTTATTTAGTTTAGTTGGCGGCGGACGTTTTCTAGGGTAGGCCAACGCTGGGCTAGTCAACATCACAATACAAAGCACGAGGAACAGAAACTCACTGGTTCTCTTTGCCTGAAAAAACAAACAGGAGAGTTGACATTTAGTCATAATGCAACACTGAGAAATAAAGCAATTCATCAACCAGAAAATTATATATTGTTCCGAACATCTCTGATACAGGCGTCATTCTTCGTATCCAAAAGGGTGGGCTTCGTATACCGAAACAATAATATATCAACATGGACACACCTATTTGTTTTAACTTAGCACAATCTCATATCAATGTGTAGTCTTACTGTTCAGCTGTGATGCGATGGTTATTAAGCTAATTGAACCTGCACAAAACACGAGCCATCTCTGACTTTAATATTAGTTTGTTTCTTGACACCAAGAAACAAATACTGTGTCTTCCTACTATTATATATTTCCGAAGTGATAGATATTAGAACAAAAATACGTAACAAGGAGAAAGCGAATGCTACTAAACATGCCATGTCCACCATGCTGTTGACACAGTGGAAAATAAGGAATATTTGATAAAGTTATTATTTATTCACTGTGATCTGCACTCTAGTAATGAACAATATAAACTGCTGTGGGTAATTCGGCGCTTTGTTGTTGTCATAACGACCTATTATCAGGCTACTTGGCGAATAGGCATTCCTAGTTGTTTATCCTTCATATACATTACTTCCTACACCGAATGTACAATTTACGTGTTTTAACGAACACTTTTTATCGGAAGGGGAAAATAGCACGATACGATGAGCAAACAAATAAAAGAAAAAAAATGGATTTTTTTATAAATCTAATTTCATTCTGACATAGTTTCATACCGTGGCTACTATTCATCATTACAAGTAAGATTTTGCCTTGGAAATTACTTCCATGGTTTAAAGCAGACAGGTTTCCCTTTATATCCAGTTTTAAAATCATTCCTTACATAACGCAAAATATTTTACGTTTTTTCTCGTATTATTTAATTGAAATGAAAAAAACTCTGCAGTTATCGATAAACAATACCGCATTTGATAGAGAAATACTCTATGTCTGGTGTCAATTTCATAGTGTGCGATTTGAAAACTAGACCGTTTGTGGTGTAAGTGTATGTGCATATATTGACTTTAGGCAAGGCGTTCGCTCCAATGTATCTTACAAGGATGTGTTACTGATAATAGAGTGAAATAAGTTTCTACAAACAAATATCTATTTCGGTGACCAAATACCATTTTGATGATAAAATCTTATAATCAAAACAAAGTATTCCTATTTCTGTTTTAAAGTAAATCGTAAAAGGGGCATCTGAAGATAGACATGCACATATTTCTTGTGACAAAGAACAATGTAGTACTCATTTGTTTCAGTGAACTGAACAATCCCCATACCGTCTGTTACAAATATCTACTACCATTTACTAAAAGTATGGTAGATGTATTATGTAACATTTTTCTGTGTTACTATCCACACGTATAACTGATGTATGACAGTTCTATGTTACTATCCACACGTATAACTGATGTATGACAGTTCTATGTTACTATCCACACGTAAAACTGATGTATGGCAGTTCAATGTTACTAACCACGCGTATAACTGATGTATGACAGTTCTATGTTACTATCCACACGTATAACTGATGTATGGCAGTTCTATGTTACTATCCACACGTAAAACTGATGTATGGCAGTTCAATGTTACTAACCACGCGTATAACTGATGTATGACAGATCAATGTTACTAACCACACGTAAAACTGATGTATGACAGTTCTATGTTACTAACCACACGTATAACTGATGTATGACAGTTCAATGTTACGAACCACACGTATAACTGATGTATGACAGTTCTATGTTACTATCCACACGTATAACTGATGTATGGCAGTTCTATGTTACTATCCACACGTAAAACTGATGTATGGCAGTTCAATGTTACTAACCACGCGTATAACTGATGTATGACAGATCAATGTTACTAACCACACGTAAAACTGATGTATGACAGTTCTATGTTACTAACTACACGTATAACCAATGTATGACAGTTATGAAATCACAACATTCATCTGACTGTTATGAAATTAAACTCTCCACCTTGTATATCACGAGCGACAACAAATATTCGCGTATTTCATTTGTAACTCTAAACTTTTTAACAATATACAAAAAATATATCCATGTCGGTTTCCGATAACATTTTCATACTAATCAAGGTAGGCACAGATATAGAATATAGCAGCTGATGAAATTATTTCATTGATTACATCGCATTGACTATTATTTGTATAACAGTGCAAAAATTGTTAAAAGCGCAATAATTTAATGGTGAGTTCTTGAGTATTATCAAAAAGGTTTGACAATGTCTTCATAGATCTTTAACAAGAAAAATAACAAACGGTAACGATATGGGTTTGCCGGTAATCATTACTATATGTAGTCATATAGTGACAGGTGTAAGTTCATATGTACTCTATATACCACTATCAACTTAAAAGATAGTATAGCATCTAGCTACAAACGAGAAAGGGTCTTCATTAGAATACTTAATCTTATTTATCCCCGATTTGATATCAGTGTTGTTTAATAAACATTAATCTGCCTGTAGTATACATAGAAATGATTTGGTACTTAAATGTTACAAAGACGATCTAGGAAATTACTGAGTAAACATTGATCAAAAACAGTTAAAAGAATATAGAAATGGTCGTATATTACCCAAGTCGAGTTAAATGTCCGTGGAATTCCATTTCTGTCCATTCGTCCAGTTACAAATTAACAATGACATTGTCCTACAGCCCACGTGTCCCGTGTACGATGTCTCTAGTATCTAACGGTGATTACCAGCGACTTGTCTATTTGTAGCCCACAATATTTTTGTGGTCTGAGTTATGAAGTAGTTTTAATACGCCCCCCTAATCTGTCGTAACGGTGTGTAATATAAAAATAAGTATGCGTCATCCTGTTAAAGGTTTCCCCAACATACTTGAAATTCTCGGTTAAAGACAAGATGTCAATACAATCCCATATATAGCCTAGAGTGTTTGTAGTGACTCCGCTAAAAAAAGCTTCCGAAAAAAACGTAGGGGAGTTAGAACGACTTTGATAAAGGGTTTTATTTAAATTTGGGTGTTGGCCGTTTCAATTAAAGCGATAGATTTGTAGAGTACTCAACGCTATTGAAAGTATGGAATGTTATTTGCACCGTAATAATTATTCATGAGAATTAAATAGGTTTTAATTTCAAATTTCATCAGCTTTGTAAATATTCAATCAACAGCGACCTGTATTTTATACAGTCATGTCGGTTGACCTTTTCACAAAACCTGACTAGTTACGTATCAATAGCCAATGAATCAGAGGTAACTGTTCATAGGCCTTCAAACAGCTGTAATTACACACAGAATGACAAGTAGAGTTTGCGTGAAAAATCCCAGTGTTTGTAGAATAATTCAAACGTATCAGAAACACAAGCATCATTATTGTGGGTTTGTTCTACCGGGGTTAGAGTTTGAATCATACCGTCTGGTGTGTCAACTAAACCCTATCAGTTTACCTGACGTCTAGATGCTTAAGATTCAACTGGGACTAAAAAAACAAAATGTATAGGGATCAAATGTTAAATATCAACTGACATACAATCATCTAATGTACACTGCAGTGCACCTTACAGGATATTCACACCCAAGGAGAATACAACCCAAAACACCCGTCACCATACCAATTAACACAGCGATATATACCGTAATATTAACACAATTGTCAGTAAACCAAACAACAGAGCTATAGACACTACAATTCACAACTCTCTATACCCAACATATTGGTATACACCACACTTCCCAACACAATATCAGTATTGTTGAGTACAGAGCATCGATGCTGTAAGAATGCAAACAGGTGGAATACGAAGAAAAAAATTGGGAGAAGAATGTGTCTTCAATGTGCCTCGCTGTGCAGGAACTTCTCGGCAAAAGACACAATTTATTCAAGAACATTTAAGCAAAGAACACACTTTCTGTCGGGATAGATCACTGCACAAAGAAATACATGTATATAAGGTTACCCCAGCAGAGGACATTAACCAGCACTACATGTAGGGATCTCTCGTCAAAGGACACGACATCTACACAACTATAAAACTGTCCTCCACCTGGCAGTATAATGGGCGGCAGGCTACACTTCTGCATTCGGGCATTCATTTAGTGTTAATCAATGAACAAAAATAAACGATATCATAAATAATAACATTAAAATGGTCTAAATATTTGTGTATTTATCAATAACCTTTAGGCTATCACCTAGAAGTGGCTCATTAAACAAATGTGGGCCATATAAACCAGTCTGTATTGCGAGTGTTCCTAGAACATATAACCTGCATATAACGTGGGTGTTCTTGGAACATATAACCTGCACATATCGTGGGTGTTCCTAGAACATATAACCTGTCTATATCGGGAGTGTTCCTAGAACATATAACCAGTCTAAATCGTGAGTGTTCCTATAACATATAACCTGTCTATAACGGGAGTGTTCCTGGAACATATAACCTGTCTATATCATAAGTGTTCCTAGAGCATATAACCTGTCTAAATTATGAGTGTTCCTAGAACATATCACCAGTCTAAATCGTGAATGATGCATGTAAACTACATTATCAGGAAGAACGAAGCTGTGAGAAAAAAATGTTCAAAATTTTTCACACGGTGCAATGAAGTTATTAAGTATTGAACTTTTCGTTGTCTTAGAGTCATTATTTTTCCCATACCATCAGTGTATCAGTTTATATCCCCATACCATCAGTGTATCAGTCTATATTCCCATACCATCAGTGTATCAGTTTATATTCCCATACCATCAGTGTATCAGTCTATATTCCCATACCATCAGTGTATCAGTTTATATTCCCATATCATCAGTGTATCAGTTTATATTCCCATACCATCAGTGTATCAGTCTATATTCCCATACCATCAGTGTATCAGTTTATATTCCCATACCATCAGTGTATCAGTCTATATTCCCATACCATCAGTGTATCAGTTTATATTCCCATATCATCAGTGTATCAGTTTATATTCCCATACCGTCAGTGTATCAGTTTATATTCCCATACCGTCAGTGTATCAGTCTATATTCCCATACCGTCAGTGTATCAGTCTATATTCCCATACCGTCAGTGTATCAGTCTATATATCAGTCTATATTCTTATACCGTCAGTGTATCAGTCTATATTCTCATATCGTCAGTGTATCAGTCTATATATCAGTCTATATTCCCATACCGTCAGTGTATCAGTCTATATTCTTATACCGTCAGTGTATCAGTCTATATTCCCATACCGTCAGTGTATCAGTCTATATTCCCATACCATCAGTGTATCAGTCTATATATCAGTCTATATTCCCATACCGTCAGTGTATCAGTCTATATATCAGTCTATATTCCCATACCGTCAGTGTATCAGTCTATATATCAGTTTATATTCCCATACCGTCAGTGTATCAGTCTATATATCAGTTTATATTCCCATACCGTCAGTGTATCAGTCTATATATCAGTTTATATTCCCATACCGTCAGTGTATCAGTCTATATTACCATACCGTCAGTGTATCAGTCTATATTCCCATACTGTCAGTGTATCAGTCTATATATCAGTCTATATTCCCATACCGTCAGTGTATCAGTCTATATATCAGTTTATATTCCCATACCGTCAGTGTATCAGTCTATATTCCCATACCGTCAGTGTATCAGTCTATATATCAGTCTATATTCCCATACCGTCAGTGTATCAGTCTATATATCAGTTTATATTCCCATACCGTCAGTGTATCAGTCTATATTCCCATACTGTCAGTGTATCAGTCTATATATCAGTCTATATTCCCATACCGTCAGTGTATCAGTCTATATTCCCATACCGTCAGTGTATCAGTCTATATTCCCATACTGTCAGTGTATCAGTCTATATATCAGTCTATATTCCCATACCGTCAGTGTATCAGTCTATATATCAGTCTATATTCCCATACCGTCAGTGTATCAGTCTATATATCAGTTTATATTCCCATACTGTCAGTGTATCAGTCTATATTCCCATACCGTCAGTGTATCAGTCTATATACCAGTCTATATTCCCATACCGTCAGTGTATCAGTCTATATTCCCATACCGTCAGTGTATCAGTCTATATATCAGTCTATATTCCCATACCGTCAGCGTATGAGTTTAATTGATGACGTACCTACAATATTGATCAAATAAAATCGTAAGAAATCAGATGATTTATAATATCTTCCGAATATCAGTAACACAAAAACAACAAATCCTCTGAAATATGTTAATAACACTAAAAGATGTAATGATAACTTATAATATATACAGACACAGATAGAATGTATTCTCTCAAATCTCATAATCATAATAGGGGGTTGATTCCTACAAATTCCATTGAGTATACCTACAATCACATCATATTTAGTATAGCCAAAACCTTTTTTAACAAATCTAGAAATCTTTTAATCTACATTTTGTATAAAACAACCACGGCGTTAGGTCTTTAATACATAGTCATAATCAGGCTACACCCATCATCAGTTTAAATCTAGATATGGTCATTACGGGTTACAAAATATCCCTTCGTTATCACAGAAAATATTTCATTTCATATTCGAACCACAACTCATAATACTCTCCTTACTCAATAAAAAACCTTTTTCAGGAATCGCATATAACAGATTATTAGCCTACCTGTTCAAATCTAATAGTTAAAGATAGGACTAAAACTTCAGATTATAGGCCACAAACTAAGCAATCAACTTCTGGAAGATCATTGAAAGCAGCGACATTTGATGTTACATCTCAAGGTCAGGGCATCGGTTAACACACGATAATCCCTTTGATATATAGACGAAAACATCGAACTCCTCGAAATCTTCTCTATCGTTTTTGGAAAAAATTAGACAACGTGTTACGCAAATTTGTCAAATCAACGTATTCCGGCTTAATTCGAATAATATCTGCAAGACATGTAGAAAAAACATTCGTTTCGAAATTTCTGTTAAGAATGTTCGTAAAACTGAAGTCTGTATGCCGATATGTGATCTAGTTTGACAAAACAATTGCAAAACGAAAATGGTTTCACTTTATCAGTTGACCGTTAAATGTAAAGAACATCTTCAAAAACTGTGCATTATTTTGTTTAAATTTGTTGAAATGTTTCACTGAATTTCCTTTTGTATAACGTCGTCAGAACGCTTGCCTGTAGTCATTTGGACACAGCCACTGCAAATTGTTCACGTTCCTTTTCTCAAATCATTGCCCTTGGTTAATTGGACAAAACTCGAATTAACAATAATCGCGAAATTATTCAATAATTATCGATAAAAATGATAACAGGATACCTAAACTAAAGCCAAGCGATTCCAAATGTATCAAAAAACACAACAATAATGATAAAATATCACACAATGATAGCAGCATCGACATAAGTGTAGAATACAATATAAAATATATACCACGGCGACATAACAATAGCGTCACCGCAGCAACTTCTGGCATAATATTATACACAACATCAGCAAGTGTATACTTCAAATAAAATAGATTAGAATTGTGGACAGCACGGCAAAAAGTTCAATAAAAGATTATCTCAAAATCAGATGGATGGAGACCAGGGTTACCCTAGTCATGTACCTTCCAGAAAAGGACCAGGTGAAGATGGTAATATCCATCCATGTACTTTCCAAAACCAAAGGATGCAAGACAAAGCGTTGAGAGGGACATGTTATCCCTACAGCATTCAAAACAATAAGGACGAAATCTTTTGAAAAGTAAGGTAACTCTCTACCTAAAATGAGCAGTCATAGTGCCTGATATTTCAAGCATAATGCGATTTGACTGTATACAGCTGTACTGGTCAATACATTTACAGACAATGAATAAACCATAAAAAGATGTTCCGATAAACGACCCTAACATTCCCATCAAAATAAGTTGAAAAGAAACTTAGTTGGTTTTTATACCTTATTGTCCCCGTAACCTATGGTGTCGGGGATACATACCTGTGTCACAATCAAAGGAGAAAACATTTCACGACCATTGGAACGGTAACTAGGACTTCTCACAGCTCTGTTTGTTAGCAGTCCAGTCGCAATCATATCAGGTAGCGCAAACGCGCCGGGGTGTAGGCTCACCGGTCTCACCCACGGGACGCTCGGCCATCACCCCGAGGACACAAAATATCCCTTGATCGTATTAAATCCACAAAAAATAATTCCCAGATTTTTGTTTTATCATAGAACAGTATGATTGTTGTAATCCTGGAAATACTTTGAGTCACATTTAAGCGTGTATTTCGCCCCTCCGTTTGGAAGACCGCGGGACAATGCGACTCTCTCTCATTTACACCGATGTTCACTTCGGAAATCCTTAGGTCAGAATAACAACAATAATAATGTAATCCGAACTGAATTACAATATATATATCCCCGGAAATAAAAATCCCATCTCAGAATTAATCCGTCCTGAGTGTCACAGCCCTTAACGTCCGGGAGGTATCCTAGCCTCCACAACACCTACGCACGTCCCGCTGGACAGCCGCAGAATCGATATCATACACGTGCAGTGTATTGGGTCATATCTGGAAAATATCAAACAAAATTTATTTAAAACAAAAACATGATTTACATGGCTGTTTTACCGATTAATTGATTATCAAATCATATATCAATCAGTTTCTATAAGGTTTGATAGTTTGCTGAAACTTTCAGACAGAATGTGCTCACGTGTTGCTCTTGCGTGATCAGTGCTAATTAAGTCTGCAAAAGATATGTGCGATAACCAGCTAAAGAATTCAAATACTTTGTAAAAGCATCGGGGTCGGATAGTGTCCACCAAGACTTCGTCAAACGCTAAGAGGTATATTTCGCTGTAGAAAGCTTGACCAGATACCCTCTATAAGTCTGACCACATGTGCAGAAGGCGACACATAGACATAGCGTCCTGTGAGTCATAAAGCTTATATAGTAGTGAAACAGTTCATCAGCATATCACGGAATCGATGTCCATAATGTGCTGCCCACACCTCATCACCACGGGCAAGGCCCACAGTTGGTCCGCCCCTCCGCCTCCATCCGACCCTTGGCAGTCTCCAGGGCTACTGTCTCTCACGCCAATATAAACTTTTCCTTTCCGAGCTGAGCAGTATTGTTAAAAAAGGCCCACACGTATTATGATAAAACAGCATATGGTTATTATAATGTTCACTTACAGTTTCGAGAAAATGCTCGAGTGTTTCTGTAGATTTGTGATTGTTGCGTAAGTTGGTTGAAACCTCGGTGTGGCTAGATTTAGGCGGTACACATTCTAACATGCTATTTGGCTGGGCATTCATGCGTGCTCATTTCTGTTGTCGCGTGGTATCCCTTGAATACTAATTGAACATTCCATAACCGTACCAGCATGTTTTATTATCACTTCTATATTTTTCCTCACATTTACATCAATTCGTTATCAACTCCATTTAAATAGCATGTTTGAAATGTTCCCTTGTGTCAAAAGAACATTTAAATAATACTATTATTAGCATCAAACACATTCTTCACGCACGTGCATATGTATTGTCACATACTGTTGCCGCATGGTCGCGCCTTCCCACGTTTTGTGGTGATAAAGCACAACGGGACACGCCAAGTTTAAGGTATGTCAAAAGTTTTAATTAAAAGGGACACAGACCACAGGTAAAGTCTTTTCACCTGTAACAGGTGTATGAGAGAGATCATTGTACCTGCCCAGGTGCCAATGTACGAAGGGAGGGGGTACTCTAAGTAACCTCGCGACACCTATACCGGGCTTGATGACGTATGAACAGAAAATGCTTCGAGTGCTTGTTATCATCTAAAACACCAAACTTTGGTTTCTAACGAAAGTTTCAATTCTGTTTTTCTATCGATGTGTTAGCACAGTGTCCTGGGTCGTCCCTTCTACATCGGGAGTAAACATAGCTATAACGGGCCTATAGAACGCTATGTTAATTACTTAAACTATGCTGCTTAGCACACAGTCATATTCTATTCTGAATAAATATTGAAGTTTGATTAAACACAGACTTTTTCATTCTACAATGCTTCTCTTAAAGAACGTGTGGTTTGAAAACTGGGCGTTGAAGTTTTAAAAGTGAAATTCATCTGACTTGTAATTGGTCACGGCCATGTCTATAAATAGTAAATACTTGTGCATTTCTTTGAATAACATAAAATTCCAAAACATATGTTACGACAACACATCTTTAACAGTGTAAAGGAATTTCTCAATTCCCCAAAGCATATCATTTCACACTGTATATACGGGCTACGTAGCGTAAAGAATGTCACGAAGGAAATTCTTCTTACAGTAACAAATAAGATAAAGATAAAATTCAATCTTATGCGGTTTACCTAGATTTCCCTTTATGGTTTACACGTACGATTATATTTACCTGTAATATTTACCTGTAATACATATTTACCTGTAAGACCTATATACCTGTAAGATTTACATGTTAGGAGGCACTACCGAGCCGACTGTGGATTACAGGGGTCGGTATAATACCTACACAGATCACATACTTGCTTTCGAGTTGGTTTCTCAATAACACGTGCGAACCAGACAATGTACCCCTTGAAATGATGGCCACTTTATCAGTTATATTTGTCAATTATCCCTCAATTTGTGTCCAATAATACGTCGGCGATAAGAGAGAAGTACCGATATAGGCCTCTGACATGATGATGTAGAAAATGTAATCCAATGGTATCCTCTCCCGACAAACAATGCTGCAGTAATTTCTGGAGGACGGAGTGTTTGTTTACGGCGGTGATTCATTAGTTGCCGGATTGTGTGTCGGACGCAGTCCCAGGTTTGGACAGTCCATCATTGCTTGGTGAGTAATACACACACAAATCAATGGTGGGTATGTCCGGGCAGTGATGGGAATGACCACGCGCCGGCCGGACAAATGGAGGGTCAACCGTTCATCGGGGGTCACGGCATCAGATGTATCAATAGCAGAGTGCCCAATGTCCACTCTACCGAGCGTCTATTGAACTGATGGAAGTCTTGTAAATTTTAATAGAATGAATCCCGCTGTATGTACAAAACCCGGGAGGGTGTTAGGTAAGAAACGATCATGCAACATCAATGTCCAAACCTCAGCAATAAACCGATTAGATAGCCGATACCCATCTATACCGAACCATTCTGTAAATATTTCCAAGATGAACCATCCTTGTCTATACCTCTTTGACAACAGTAGGATTCCTGATCTTGTTTAAAGAATTCTGGTCATGTTTACATCTTAAACCTACACGCATGTAAATCTATATTAGAACTAATGCTTATTCTTTGTCCACTGATTAAATGTCGTTTCCAATCGAATGTTAAAATATTTCAGTTATAAATGACAATCTTGATATCTAAACAAGCACCTTCCTACTAAACACTTAACAAAAACTACCGAGTTTAATATATCCGTCCAATTCAAAATCCACAGACTTGGTAATTTACAAAAACCGATATCGCTTATTTAAACAAAAAATAGATAAATGAATAAAAACAAACAAAACCAATGTTAAAAGTATATCTGAACGTCCTTTGCCCCAAAATTAATTATCCATCCTGAAAAATACTTCAACCATCGGCATTTTTCTTCAACAATTAAAACAAAATATATTTAATGAAACATTACAAAACGACACCAGCCATCCATCCACAAAATCTTTAAGTTCATCTTAACAAATATACATCCATAAAAAATTACATATTATGTAAGTAACGATTCACAGATTTAATATACGTATCTAAATATTCAATCACTGTTTAAATAAAACGGAATTATGATATAATGGAACTTTGGAAAGGATTATTCAAAACCTGATAAAGAAAGAAAGCTCTGTGAAGATTCCTAAATCCCTCTTTTTTGTTTTCGTTTAATAAATTCAAGCACGGCTCTACCAATAAATTTCTTGAGGCTAAATTAGAGACCAACACACAGCAACCAGACATATCATAGACACGAGGGCAAAACGTTTGGCCTAGGCTGGAGAAGGGAAAACATTCATGAACAATTTTCAAGTATAAAAAAAGATAGAAATATTTAGCGGTTACCTAACTAGTGTATTGTAATGGAAAATAAGAAAAGCTCACCATCACACATCAACAATTACACAACAGCTGATGGGTAACCATATACATACTTTAATTATGAAGATGTACAAAAGCTTGTTTACCTGTCGTTAACAAAGATCAACATTGCATACGGTAGGTCCCTGATGTCACATAGTATAGGTTGATATCGATTGTAACTCCGGGTAACTCGAGGTAACACATGTACAGAACCACAAGGGTCCCAACACTGATAATCCTAGTAAAAATTCCACAATCTTTTTCCAATAAGT
The DNA here is from genome assembly GCF_031769215.1 of Ylistrum balloti. Taxonomy (NCBI): domain Eukaryota; kingdom Metazoa; phylum Mollusca; class Bivalvia; order Pectinida; family Pectinidae; genus Ylistrum; species Ylistrum balloti. The sequence continues at coordinate 568,905 of NW_026782403.1, read as the reverse complement.
ATCCTGTAACTGGAGGTATTTGTTTAAAGACTAGTAAAACACTACACACACGTCTGTGTCCCTTACGAGGGTAAAACAATGAGCAGCTGCGGGACGAAGTGCAGCATATAGACTTTCGTAAGTATTACGAATGATGGCACGTTTAGGATGCGGAAGTCACAATGCCGCATCGAACTTTAACCACACACGTGTCCACTTTACTCCATACTGGTTGTATGTATCGTAGTGGACTTATCAGTTTTTGTTTAAAATCCATTGGAATAAATGTTTAGCCTTAGAGCGTTGGTGAGTACGTCGTGTCACAAGCTCGCTATGATACTAAGTATGATCGTCTCGCTAGGTGCGCACAGGTATGTCTCTGTCAGCCCCTTCTTTACTGGGTCGTACCACTATCCCGTCTTCTACTTTCGTTATTCACCACTACATCGCTGTGGCCTACCATATCTGTATTACCCTTTCTGACTTCGTTGTGGTAATCTTAGACTAAAACGACTAGAGTAGTTGTGAATTTTTAAATCTAAAATCCAACATTTACCAAACCAGTGGCGACGTACATGTCATGAACCATGAAATGATTAAATAGGCCCGGCAATATCGGTTTTACTACCTAGACATCCGATATAATTAATTACAACTAATTGATGAATTATGTTAAGATTAAAGTAGAGCAGACCTTCTATAAATGTAGTAAGTGTATGATCTGTCATCAGACCCCAGACTAATTGTGTATTCAATACGACCCTGTTCATTATACTCTCTATACATATGTATAAGGTGAATATTAAATGTGTATTTATATTGAAATATTTAAATCTTGTTTCTTACTCTTGACAACTACTATAACGTGAACGACCATTCTGTTTTCCATAGTCATCAAAAAGTTTGATGGTAGAACTTACTACAATAAACAATAATAATTATCCAGGTGTTCGTCTTACGTTATCGCAGAACTCTCTCTGTCTCTCTCTGATAGTACTCTCTCGGCTGAATTCTCTCACTGAAATTACTGTATCAACTGAATTCTCTCACTGAAATTACTGTATCAACTGAATTCTCTCACTTAAAGTACTGTATCGACTGAATTCTCTCATTGTCAATGTTGTATCAATTGAATTCTCTACCTTTCAGTGCGGTTTCAACTGAAGTCTCTCACTGTCAGTACGTTATCGGCTGAGTTTTCTCATATTTAACATGACACATGGTATCAATTAGACTTTCTCATTTTCAGTACGGTTTCAACTGAACTTTCTCATTTTCAGTACGTTGTCAGTTTAACTTTCTCATTTTCAGTACGTTGTCAATTAAACTTTCTCATTTTCAGTACGGTGTCAATTAAACTTTCTCATTTTCAGTACGGTATCAACTGAACTTTCTCATTTTCAGTACGGTGTCAAAATTAAACTTTCTCATTTTCAGTACGGTGTCAATTAAACTTTCTCATTTTCAGTACGGCATCAACTGAACTTTCTCATTTTCAGTACGGTATCACGTGAAAACTATTTCATCCCATAACAGTATCACACTAAATATCATGTCTACATTTTACCAATAATATCAAAATAGTTATAGAAAATGCAGAAATTAGCTGATTTTCCATTAATTAATTATAGCTAAGTTGTAGTTTTGATAACTATGACATCACGTTTTTATGGGAAACATTTAGAAGTGCTATGAAGTATTTACTCCTACACTTGTTACAGAAACCAAAGAAAAGGTACAAAGAGTTCATAGAAAAATAGATTACAAAATCAAAGATGATACCTTTCCAGTACTTGAAGCGAACTACAACACCAACAAGGAAGATGCCTAGACTAGTACAGGAAAACTTGGGGATTGTATGTTATTACGATCCGATACACCTGTGTGACTTTGTACAGCAGATATACCTGTTGATTGCATATGTATATGGTGATAGGTAATAATACGAGACAGGTATGTACCTGTGTTCAGGCGATACATACCAATAGAAAATGGTTTTAGAGCAAGTTTCTCTTTTATATACATCATAACGCTAGTCATATAACTTCACTATATTTGGGTATTCGGAGTCAAGCAACTATAAAAATGAACTTTACATATCTATCATGTTTTACCTTTATGTGTGATTTTTGGGGTTTGAATTCCTGCGTCAGCTATGTATTGTAGCCTGAACGTGGTTAGATTACTAACCTTATATCTGACTGTTAACTAGACATTGCATGTGAGGTTCAGCTAAGCGGATTTACGAAGGTACGTCCAGGTATATGTAAAGTGTTGTTAAGTAAGCTCTTAGAGTTTTGAGTGCCGCAACATCAGTTATGTTGGGGTTTTTTCTTGGTTCTTCTCAATATCAAATCTGTCTTTCTGATATGATACCCCAATTAAACTTGTCAGAGTTGTGACTTGCCTTCTGAAGCTAACTATGATCGTGCTGGCATCACATCGCCTGATAAGGAATATTTCAGCTTAACCTTCCACAACTTGGTTTAAACATGTACCAACACAGTGACCCTTTTGAGAAGTACCACGAGGTCATGATAACTTTATCTTATTGATTCCGTGTGAAGTATCATTGGCTTGAAAAACAGAGAAAATCAAAACACTAGAAAAGCTGTAAACTTCATAGAGAGAAGCACGGCTTACGGACACGACAGCCGTCGATTTTCTTCCATTTCTGATTAAACCATCATCTGATGACGAGTGTTTTCCAATCACCTTCTATCATACCCTGTAACATTCTGTTCCATATTTTAAGTAACTCTGTCTTGCATTGTATATCAACTTGTGTGTTACATTCATTCCTTGCCAAAACAATATCGAGGCAGTCACTTGTTTTAAGTGTTAGAAGTATATTCTCTCACAGTATACAAAATACAATTTAAGGTATGTCTGTAAACGTGTGTAGTGGAGAAACACCTGTCATGTTGTAAATCGAGGACCCGCGGGTACTGAGGCGCGCCACAAGGTCGGTCGTTATACACAACCCTTATACTAGTGGGCAATCTGATCCGCGTGCCATGTAGCTCGCTCTATAGCCCCTCCCCGTGCCAAACCTCGACACGGCACCACAACACCCGACACGTTCTGTGACGTCACCATGTAAGATTACCCGTCATCCTCCTGTCACAGTTACGTTTCAAACACTTTCTCTGAAAACTGACAGCAAATAAGTCACGCGGATACTTTCTTTTACTTTACAAATGGAATTAATGGGATTAGAAAATATTTCGTTATCTATCTATTACAGTCGGCAAATGAACTACAGCGAGAGCTAATTCAATCCATAGAAAAGAACATTTTTTCATCGCGTCGTTTGTATGTAAGAGTAGAACGCAGCGTGTCAATGTGTTCAACAATGAAAACAAAGATAGTGTTATCAGTTGAGAAATTTTAAAAGAGAGAACGTTCCCACTCGTTATCCATGATATAAAAGTGAATGATATTGTCCAGAACAGATCATATTTCTGTGAGAAATATGCTGAATGGATTGTTCAGTAATAAACAACATTTCCGGTGGGTACCGAATTAATTGAACAACTTATAAGATGACCATGTTTCGTAAGAAGGAGTCTGGAGTAAGAGCAATTAGGTTTATCATACAGCCGTAACCATAAAACAGCCATGTCGTCAACATACCAGTAAGATATGTAACCCTGTAGACATTGTTATATCTAGTAACACAGCCATGTCGTCAACATACCAGTAAGATATGTAACCCTGTAGACATCGTTATATCTAGTAAAACAGCCATGTCGTCAACATACCAGTAAGATATGTAACCCTGTAGACATCGTTATATCTAGTAACACAGCCATGTCGTCAACATACCAGTAAGATATGTAACCCTGTAGACATCGTTATATCTAGTAACACAGCCATGTCGTCAACATACCAGTAAGATATGTAACCCTGTAGACATCGTTATATCTAGTAACACAGCCATGTCGTCAACATACCAGTAAGATATGTAACACTGTAGACATCGTTATATCTAGTAACACAGCCATGTCGTCAACATACCAGTAAGATATGTAACACTGTAGACATTGTTATATCTAGTAAAACAGCCATGTCGTCAACATACCAGTAAGATATGTAACCCTGTAGACATTGTTATATCTAGTAAAACAGCCATGTCGTCAACATACCAGTAAGATATGTAACCCTGTAGACATCGTTATATCTAGTAAAACAGCCATGTCGTCAACATACCAGTAAGATATGTAACCCTGTAGCCATTGTTATATCTAGTAAAACAGCCATGTCGTCAACATACCAGTAAGATATGTAACCCTGTAGACATTGTTATATCTAGTAAAACAGCCATGTCGTCAACATACCAGTAAGATATGTAACCCTGTCACAAGCTATTGGTAGAATATCACCGTTTTTCCATACATGTTGCACACTCGTAGGTCTTGTTATCTCTATTACATACAAAAGTCTTTAAATCATTCTTACTTGATGCCTGTAATATAGCGTTGAAGTGAAGTGACATCATCTGATAATGACCAGTCTGTGATGTGACATATGTCACGGATGATACAGTGAGACCACGCTATACAGCTTTTGTACTTACCGTAACAAAAGAGATAAGCTGATGGGGTAGAAGTTTCTGAAAATCAAACATTGCTTACTGCCTATATATATAATTAGTGATAAAGTATACAGACCTCAAGACGTTGCTACGAAACAGTTATCTCCGTAACCTGCATCGTGATGTACACAACATATTCATAATTTATGGGGCATTATCTTTGGTTTCAAAATGAAATTAAAGTCGAGTGTTAAATTAATTTGGTTAAAAAGTTATCATTTATACTACCGCGCACTTCAGGTGTCAGATTTCTGCCCACAGACGGCGCTGGTGTCAACTTTGACCTATGACCACTTGGTGTAGGTAAAATAAACACGACGGTACAGCATGTATATGCTTACCACAATATAAACAACACAATGTCCTTTCTCAACCCACAAAATAGATGACGAAGCTATTAACACATGCCCTAACTTTATGCAAATCTCTTAAAGGCATTAAATCATTTATCTAACATACACACATATACTTTTATTTACATATTCCCCAACAGTAACATGTACCTAGTGAACTGCACGTGAAATAGACACCAAACCGGTGTACCAATATTTGTAAGCGTCAAATATTAACACAAAGTGATGGAATATCGGTAAATAAGTACATATATGTGGTAGGCAGGCGAATAAGTCCACAGCTAAAAAATGTTGACGTTTAAGTTGAATATCTTTGTCAACGAAGTATATGAATTTTTTTATTCGGTGTTTCCCAGCCTTTCGCAAAAGCGTGCAATTGCATTGAGACTGGAGAGTGTAGAACTCAAAACTATAGTTGCGAGAGAGTCCTGTCTCATTGTGTTTCAATGTGATATTCTGTGTACTATCTGTTTGGTTCTCACGCAAGGAATGGGACTTAATTTTCCGTATGAGTGGGCTTAAACGACTTTGTAGAATCATCTTTAATGATTAATTCAGCTATTACTCTCAAGGCCATCTCAAGGTCAAATGTAAAACATAAAACCAACAGGTAAACATCCTCATAATGTCCCTGTTCGTGTCACTTCAAACAGGTACACAATCTATATATAGACTTTTTCCCGCGGTACGTTCGTACATGGGGACATTCAATAGTACGCACCGAGAACGACCATTATCATTTATGTGTATTTTATGAAATTTTATTCATCAATATCCATTAGGTTTGAGGGTCATTGCTCTATATTGTACATTTACCTATATCTTATGATTAATAGTGTCCTAATTTGATATATTTCATTTTCTTTCAGATATAACATTTTTAAAACCTTGGGACTCCTCAGCAGTATATGAATTACCCGAGGCCACAACATAAAGCCAGGATTTAATGTCCGAAATCAACCACATTTTAACATTTATCTTAATGCCATTTACTTCAAATACGTGGATTCATATTTAAGAAAGAGAAATCATTTTCTCTGGTATACATGAGGAATCCAACTGTGTCAGCCCGACCCCCCACAGTTCTCACACCAACATCATCTGCAGGCAGACCTTTGCTAGAATGATGTTTGGTTTCTTTTCGTGAGCTATATTGCACCTTAATGCTCTCCTCTCCGTTATCGAAAAATGTTATTATGTGTTATACATATTTTAAAGTAAGTAGGACTCTCCAGAAAATCAGACATAATCTCTCTGTGCAGCAATGTAAGCATTAATCGGCCGTGGAAGGTTAATGTCGTTCCGGATGATGTACTACTTAACGACATGCTACTGCATTAGTTTTAAGAATGAATGAAACAACACGCCCAACATTTCTAAGATTTTACTTTACTTCTGGTGATGAATTTTTGAAGAATAAGATGACTGAAGTAATTTAAAAGCAAACACAAAATGAAACGAAACAGCTGCTCTCTATTTTATCACTACAGTCGTCAGAATACGTGTTCTAGAATATATGCATTTATGCTTATATCTCTTATTTTTCTCGCTAATAACAAATAATTATTAAGTAAACAAATGTTCATACCATCTATTTGATAATGTTTAGAAGTTTCACTCTTTTGAAGACTTTATGGTTTGATAAAAAAAATGTTTTCATAATAAAAAAGGGGGGTCGCTATGCTATTGTTTCTCTAAGTTTTAATTCATTTTAGAAACAGATCGAAATACTTATTATGAGATCGTAAAATTCAAGTTATCCACCAAGTCAGCATCCATGTATCTCAAATCTTAGACTTGTGGTGATAATTTTTGCAAAATTGTGTTGAATTCTTTCCGAAGATTCCTGATTTGTACGCAAGGAAAAACTCGATTTCAAATTGTTGACGCAAAAAACAAAAAAAAAACATTCTTAAATCTACGCCACACAGAATGTAGTGAACGGGATGAAAATCTGCTTCATTTGTACTTTGTCATTGGTTTATGCTTCTCTGAAGGAACATAGATACACAAATAACAAAGTCTGTGTATTAGGGATGAGTTAAAAGAATACAGAACATATCTTAGACCCATTATCATGTGACTAGGAAACGTGTGACAGGAAATTTGTGTTGCATTTGAGTCGTTCAGTAAAGAAAAGAAATTTTTATACCAATCGACGCTAGCTTATGTTGGCAAAGTAGTGGTTTTCTAGTCATTTCTTCAAGGCCATACATATCACCAATCCATAACTAGACAAATGGCGATGACATGATAAATCTATTTTGTTAAATAATACACCTTCCTCATGAATATTCAAAGATACATGAAAACTAATGTACCATTTCTGTTATTAACGAGATACACTCTACGTAGTTGACTCAAAGAAGGGTGTCTTAAACCAAAAATCATTTTAGAAAAAAATGTCCATTTGATCGGATACACTAGTTGTTAATGGTTTTCCCAAACACTGAAATCGACTGTACAACAAAGGAAACAATCCCTTGCCGAATAAAGATGATTTACTCGTCGTCGTTTTATTAATTCTTGTTTTTATATGTCGTATGTCTGTGCTACACAATACGGGTATCCACAGTGCATATAAAGGCAGCTGTTGTGATCACGTGGACTATTCCGTGCAAACGGGGACATTTACCTAAATAAGTTCACACGTTTTTACAGTATAATTTGACTTTTCTTGGGCAGAGGCACCAATTATCAAAACACTTATGCTACAGACCCATGATAGAATGACGTTTAATGTCTTCATCAGACACGGAAGATAGGTTCTTATTTCTAGACCAGACCATCTCTGAGATTCCCAGATGCTTTAAATACATTATATGACATTGCTTTTGTCGCCAGCAAAGTGTCGATGTTGCATTCCGGAAAAATACCACGGATTCTCTTCATCACTTACACGCGATTTGTAATGACCAGGTACATTCTTGAGTCTTTATAACTCAGAGTGTGGTAATGACTCCCTGTCCTTAAGTGTTTAGAGGCCTGAATGACCAGTGCTCGTCTTGTTTTGTCCTCCTTGTGTCCAGCTGGGACACTCTGTTGACCACAAGTGTTTGTGTAAAAGGCCAAATTCAGCTACATCATCGTGTAATTTCAAAATAAACATGTCGTCCTATTATCAGCTAGTGGACAATGTGTATAAGCAATGAACATATACGAACAGTTCAATACTATACGTGTACAGTTCCGCCTCAGTGCCTCACAAACCATACACCTTCATCACGATGCTATTCAGTTTACGGTAAGAAAAATAAATATATTATTTCAAAACTCAACAGCCAAGGTTATTTACCCGTGCGAGTATTTTAATACGGTCTTCAGCGTAAACCGACGCGGAATATCAATGCAACCATTCTCGCCTCATCTCACTTGCTCACTCAACACATCACTTATTCGACGGATTATTAGTGTAAATGTAGGCCATAGAATGGATGAAAACATGATAGACTTATTAGGACATAAACATTCTCTATTGAGCGGCATTTACGCCATCGTTCAACCGTGTCAATATTTGTATCAAAGATATGCACTCAAATACCAGAAATTGTTATAAATAGGTTTTACAGTAACTTCAAGTGTCAACATGTTTCTCTTCGGAGATACCCCTTTTACTGAGGACATTATCATTTCCATGCATCTGCCAGGAATCGAACCAGTGGCATATGACTATCTTGTCTCAAGCTTAACTATCTGAACTAAAGAATTGTTACCTCTACTCGAGCGATCTAATGCAGCTAGAAGTTGCCACGGTTGTCTACTTATTCTCCAGGAAAGAACTCTTTCGACAGATTTCATAGGGGAAAGCAGTGCTTTTGGAGCAGGGCTAAGTATTTCCTTCAAAACACTCGGGTCCCTGCAAGACTGCCAATGTAACAGCGGTAGTTATTATTTATTATCCATTGTTACAACCAGTGTTTGAGCCAGATGTCTGGTTTTCTTGTCTTAGTTCTCTCCGGCAGAGGGTATATTGCAGCTGAAGTCCTGACAATTCCTCCTACCAACGCATTGACCAAATCTCAAGTACAATGTACATGTCTTAAACAAACCAAACGAAGACAGTCAGTTCTACCAAAATAATGAGGAGAGGATGATACAAACGTTTCGGTACAGGTGATATTTATGAAATTGGTCTAAAAGGACAAATTTGTGACGAGTTCGGCGATAATTCGATAATATACTGAATCATTGTGATGTTGTGACCAGAATACACACCACGTTTGCATTGGAAAATTCCATTGGATTTTAAATTGTTATTCATATCAAACATTTGTCTAAATTACTCTTCTTTGACATTTCAAAACTATCCTACTGAACTAAGAATAGCCTTTTTGAGGACCACGACTTCCATTTACTTGTTCTTGTGGACTTCATTCAATATGTCAGTGAACTACTTAGATTATTTAGGTGTCCTAAAGAGCTAAAATAAGGCAGACGTGCCTCGTTTAGTCAACAAACACCTAGATGTACTGTAGCGAGCCCTCATCAGCTTCATAATCGCCTTTCGTCTTCAATCGAGTGCAGCTGCATTGTAGGGATTATAAAAATACTTTTTACTGCCTTTTAACAAACTGAAAAGCCCAAATTCCTTACCTGATCCTATAGGCTTGGCTCTTAAAATGTCATTTATTCAGAATAATTTACGCTCTGATATGCGTCTGTACAGCCCAGTGCAAACGTATGTACAGATAGTCGCATCATTCCGGTCGTTTGAGCGCTTTAGCTCATCAGGGATGCATACCTTTGCATATAATATAGATGTTTCATATCACTCTTGTATGTTTGAATTCTGAAAATAAACTATGTAGACTCGATCCCGCTAATTATATTGATACTTTGATGTTTTCATGTTCGACACTTGCTATACGGCATACTACAGAACACTAATATTTATTAAGTAGAACGTGATATACACCTATTTAAAGTAACGTTATTGTTATGGTTGATGTATATTATCAACTTTCATTGTCAATTGATGTTAATTTTATTACCGTATTTTAACAATGTAAAGACAACTGATATAAGTTATGCATTGTACATAAATAATCAGAACTGTTACAAATTAAAAATTCACAAATTTTGACGTCGACTCGGTATGATGTGAACACGTGATGTGTTTGTGTTCAAACAACAAAAAGGACCTATCCAAGTTTCGTCAGCTGTCGCTGTGTGCCTCCAAACTCGTTTCCTGATGAATTATTTGCCTCTGACCTCGTCATGTACATGTATGTATGTCTTCAACCTCGTTCTTCTGTGCAACATAAGGTTTCAACCTCGTGCTCTATTGTGGTAAACCACTACCTAATGAAGTCGCCCTTGTTTTCGTAAGAGGTGCCCAGTGGTGACTGAAATTAATTATAATTGTTGGAATGCATACTTTAAAGTGTACGCTCCCTGAGTTGCCCTTGTCTGCTTTCCTAGTTTAATTTTGCAAATTAAAGGTCTTTGTGGTCAATCTTACGCTTCAAGGCGTCATCAGAAGGGCGTTTATTTAGTATCGTTTTCCACAAACAATCGACTCGCGTCACAGGAAAACGTATTACATCAGTATCAGGGATGATGGGGTATATCACTACATAAAACAATAAACGAGCTTTCTAGATTGACAGATTTTGGCATACTAACAGTTTTCTTTGAAGACAATTAAATTTATGACCCTGCGTCAAGAAGCTACTGCCAGGAGAAACCCGCATATTTTATATCTCCTTCCAAGACGTAAAGCTAGGAAATCCATAATTCTGTCTCAGACTCGAAGGTCGTTCGATGCATACTTTATTGTGATGATGAATTTCGTTCTATTAAATATAATTTGACTTTTGAACATACGAACCATTATTTTGCAGCATGTGTTGATAAGGGAAAATGCCTACGAGAACAGATGAAAACTGATTTTAAACTTATTAACTTGTTAAGTGTCTTCTGTCGAACCAATTCATAAAAAAGTCAAGCTAGAAAGTTATAGATTCAAGCCAACCTAACAAGAACGGCAATATGTATTTTACTGAGTAAATCCTTTTAAACTATACCAAATAGGCTTTAAGAACCAAGAACGCTAATACATGTGGTTTTGCCTGATAGCAATTTCGATAATGTGTACAACGTTAAATACAATAAGCGATTAGAAAGAACAAATTGATTATATATATTTCCGAAATGCAAATGATTTTTCACTTTCGATGTAATGGTTATGTCACTTATCTGGAAAAGAAAATCTGCATACTATGGTTTATTTTATTATATCTAAAATGTTCGGCAATATAATCAGAGTTTTATATTTCACTTCAGAGGAACAGGCAGGAAACGTGAATTATTTTCGTCATATCAGTTGGTATAATAAGATATCCACCACACGGATGTTGAATAATTGATATCTATCATTGTATGTAAACAAGTTTTAATTAATGTTACGGTTACTTGTTTATAAAATAGCTAGGTTTATACATACATCTGATATAGTCAAGGATATGCCATCGAAATGGACAGTGGCTGTTTTCGGGATGGCTTTAAACATCTCCGAAGGAACAAAGATTGTTACAGTGTGTTGGATATCACAGATTTCATCCAGCATTGATGAGTGGACGTTTGACACACTCTTCGCAAACAATGCTGAAAACTTCTTATCCAATTGAGACGCCAGACACGTAAAACAGAAACTGTGTTTTGATTTTAGTAATGATTTTAAGGATATTTTGAAATGACACCTGGACCACTTTGGCAGTGTAGGATTTTTTTGCACGAATTTCTGACTGAAGGAGATAAACCTAGGTAATGACACGAATTGACGTTTACTTCCGGGGTAATAGTTTGTAAAATACTTCAAGAATAAGTTATTATTATAACGCCCAAGTCAACAAGTTCTACACTCGACATCAAAGCCAGTGATCCAGAACCGACAACACACACCCCAAAATAGCCGTATGATATGTTTATACCCGACCTCGCCCTGGACAGATCTAATCACAGTTCTTGTTCGGCAGAATATGGAGATAGCAGGCTAAATAAAGGAGGTTCTTTCATTGCAAAAGTGACAGGGTCAAGCCAAGACATGATTTACAGTCAGAACTTTATAACTAGATTTCAAAAATATTAAAAACTTCACTATTTACAACATTTGACGCATTCCTTACGTTACAAGTGTCGGTAAGATTCTTTCATGACGATGACAAAATACATGTGGCGGTCAGGGCAGGCAAATATACAGCACGTGGCCAGGTAGTTAGCACTTAGCAAACCATTTTCAAAGACATGAAAGTAACAGCGGTTGTGATAATAATTATCAAGCTTTGATCACAATACATTCAATGTCATTTGGTACCTGAAGATAAATCATTAGGACGAACTTTAGACAACTTCAAATACACATCGGGAGGGAACGTTCTAGCCTGTCGAATTCTTTACATTCTGCCGTATAGTGTTAAAATACTGACTCCCAACTTAGGCGCACTTGACTACCTTATTGGAAAGCCGCGAGATCTCAAACCTTAATTTTCTGTTTAATAAGGATTAACCTTGCGTTTGAATTCAACAGCGGATTAACTTTTGTCTATAGCATGCGGTTAACCCCAACAACGACGACAAAGTCAGGCACGCCCCTACCTCCCGGTAAGGAAAGGTGGGTTCGGTGGGATACCATTGTCTGATCGACTCAAATCTATAGTACATGTATCTACTGCTTTAGCTAGTCTCGTTGTGCAACAACAGTGTACATAACCCCACGTGTACCCTCAAGTCCGACCGATATAGCTGAACTACAGAAAGGTCAGCTAGCAGAATCGTAATAAGTCGATTTTTGTTCGCTAATCAACAATTGTAATATATTGACCTTGAAATAGAATAAAAAATCTCTTCAAAGTTTGTTAATATTACAAACAGACAATATGGAAATCGCATTCCTTATCACTTTACCATAATAAAAAAATTTATGTATACTTGAAAATTTTTAAAGATCAAACCAGTCGTACATTTCCATCTCAGTGATTTAGTATGTATTTTATACATCTTACGAGCCTTCCGAAATTGAGTAAACCAAAATTCTTATCCACGGTCGCTTGTCGCGCGTCATCAACGACCTACATTGAAAGGCCAGTTGAAACCATGTTACAAAGCACGTACAGAACGTGCCAGATGGTGGCCCCAATATGGCGTCAAACAGGAAGGAGTTCCAGCCCAGAAACATACCGTTTATTTTATCACCAACCCTATAGTTCATTAAATGGAAATCCACTTCAAATAAACTCAAATAAAGATTGTTTAGTAAACACATGCATGTTTAAAACCGATATGGCGTAGCATGACCTTCAAGATAACGGGGTTTCACTTGTTAATTCATTCTAAACGTTAATCGACACCTTCAGTGATGTGAGAATGTCTCTCTTCTACTAGTGTTAAGCTCATCTAAACTACACTTAGGATATATTCAAACATCGCAGCAGAATGAAACAAAATTAAAGGGAAAAAAAGCAAGTAGATATTGTATATATTTCATCATTCACACTCAACCACATTTGTATTAATACAGCTGACCTTTATACAAAATCTACGTCATTATGTCACAATGACGTTTATATAATTTGTTTTCTTCGCGATGACAAATATAATTGTAACTAATAAAAATGAAACACGACAGCGGCATTCTATAATTTCCTTTACACTTCTTTCAAAATAAGAATAAAAAGAAACAAACTCTTTTGATATTAATTTCGGAACTGGAGTCCGGGATGACATTAACCAGTCTGCTGATTTAGGGAGAATGTCTAATAAGAATTGTGTTGGTGTCAGTCATCTGTTAACCATATAGTGACGTATTCTGTAAGAATCAGACATTGGTGTGCATATAAAACGCCATGTTGAAAGGAATATACATATATATGTACCTATATAATGAAATATGGTTCTCGTCACATCAAATTCTTGTGTTTACACCCATACAGTGTGATATATGTTAAATGCGTTAACCGAGGATATCTGAGAATTTAAATCATTCGTCAAATTATAACGAACGACAACGGAAACAGATTAAATACACGATTTAAATGATTGTCATGCACAGAAGCGTGAAGTGTGCACCGATCTACCCTTGTTGTATGTAGACCGGTATCAGCATTGTTTACGGAAAAAGTGTCATCAGTAAACAAGGGCAGACGACCAGGACAAGGTGTGACGCGGTGCACTTACATGACCAGGGCGGGCACTATTTTGTGTTGCGCAATGATACCGCAGGAGGTAGAAGGTGATAAGATGGATATGAGACGGTGACTCTACGCTGACCTTTGGTGTCACCAAACAAATGTGGACATGTGGCTGAAGAAAATGAATGAAAACATCCAAGCAGGAAACACGCATAAGCATACCATCAACACACTAGTTCGATGGGCTACAGGCCCGGTTATACTAACCCGCATCCACACTGCACTCCGTAACACCCAAAACTCGACAGGTTTGAAAAATGATTTCAGTGGCGACGAATCGTTTTAATGTGAGAGGTCGTCAACAATGATTGAAAAACAAGGACAGATGAGAGCCTAGTAAAGCCACGGAAAGCCTGTGTCAGTTTCGCTAGATATGCTAACATGGCTGATATAGAAATGTGTCGTGCAGATTGAAGGGGTTCAGTCTTTCTATCGAGCAAAACGTGTTGACTTGGGAGTGTACAAAGTCAAGTGACCATCACTTCACGACGTGTGTTTGTGTTTGGTAAGCAGTCAGTGTCAACAAACCTCAAAGCACACAGAAAAATCCACAAGGTCATTGAATAATGAAACTTTGCTGTATTCCCAATATGTATTCTGAAATCTACTTCTGTTTCAGTCCGTTTTGTCCTTTGTCTTGCTGTCTCCTACATGTAGAGTGTTTGTGGTATTTGCATGGCTACTTAGCAAAATGGCTAAAACCAATTGTGATCAGGTTACACACAAGGAATATTATGAACTAATGTACGAAAACTTTCACTTCCTGTAACAGGTTCCTGGTCCAGATTTTACTAATGCATACTGAGGTGAGGAAGAGGAACTTGATGTTTACGGACAAAGGCCTGCTAGCCGAGGGGGGTCGCGATTTCATTGTAAAGGACCTATGAACATGAAGGGCGGTTCCGTCCGTATTGTCATTGTATAGATGACCGTGGTCCAAGCCTTCGTGGGAGGTTTGTGCACAAGTAGGGCCAGTTTTTACCGGACACAAACGATCACTTATTAAATCAATATAGTCGTGTTTGCTTCTTCAAACATAGTATCGTATGTAGAGGTCAGAGAGCCTGGCGCAAATCTCAACTACACACAAACCAACAAGATTAAGGTTTATCGTGTTTCAGTTGATCGTCTGCTTCAATTAAAAGTACAAATAATGTTTCAATTAGGTTTGTATATCCAGTTCTGTCTGCCAATAAAAAAACAATACTACTGATTGTATTTATTACACTGTAGTAGCCTTAATATCACTCGAAAGTCGATTATATCACTCGAAAGTCGATTAAATCACTCGAAAGTCGATAAACATCCTAGAGTTTAAAGTGGTGGTAGCATTGTCATTGAACATATATTTATCAAAATGTTTAAATAATTACCGTTCAATGTACTTGATTTATGTAAAAGTTCAATATTCTACTGATTGAGGTTATTTCCTGTCTTTATTTTTTAGTTGTATGTTTGTTGGTCCTTATAAAGCGTAACTTTTAGAACTCTTACGTGGATGTCCTTTGCCTATTTTAGGTTCAAACTTTTATCTTCATCAATGACAACTTCATCAGTAAATAAAAAGGAATTTCATTACGTATGTAATATAAAACCAACAAAGTGTTACCAGATGGGGTATGTAGTTTGGGCACCATGGTATTTATCTTCCTTCCAGATTGGCTTCATACCATTGTATACACCATCAGGGAACTGTTTATTATTTATTTTCCGTTCTCAAATATCTATGGAAATTAAAACAAGTCAAAAACCAGGAATAAGCCGTTATCATTTATGTACATTTCGTGTCTTCAGGAATTATGTACGTTTTCGTGTCTTGGGGAATTATGTGCGTTTTCGTGTCTTCAGGAAGTATGTACGTTTTCGTGTCTTGTGGAATTATGTACGTTTTCGTGTCTTGGGGATTATGTGCGTTTTCGTGTCTTCGGGAAGTATGTACGTTTTCGTGTCTTCAGGAATCATGTACGTTTTCGTGTCTTTCAGAATAGATTAAATTAGAAAATATAAATCGATGTATACATATGTATATATATGTATAGTTGATCCTGTCAGGAAATGACGCCATTTTATTTGTAACGGATTCTGTTTGGACTGTCAGATCGAAGTCTATTGTAACAAACTTCGTAATCTAGTTTGTGACGGCGATAATAATAATTTCGTGGCAAAATTACATACTTGAGAGTAAATATGTCCTGTCATAGTCTGATAGCTTTGTAAAGTTACTTATTACAACTCCAGTATACTGTATATTTATACCGAAAGCAGACAAATAGACTTATTAATTTCAACACCGACCGAATCACTGTAAATTGTCATATACTTCACTTTTGCGTATAAATGATATATACGCGAATACAATACATAATGTAAACACTACATTTATATCTCCCAGGATTACTTAGTGGACGCCACACCTTGACCACTGTATATGTATCTATATGATCGACCATTCCTGATAGATTTTGCCAAAAAAGCTCCCTCACATTACAATGAATCATTGACTCCAAAACATGCCATTTCTTAATTCAGTTATAAAAGACGTCCAGTTTGTTCATTTAGTACTAGATTTAACATCTTAAGTGCCATTACCGATCATGTGCATGTAATTCTTAATTTGCAGTTGACATGTTGTTTGGGTATGTCTTAATGTTACATGAATTCGCTTCACAATACCCGGGGATATGAACCCCGACAAGGCTAACCATTGAAAGTATAGGCAAACATAGCGTGTTGATGCATAGAGGATTTTTTCCGGAAGTTTATATCTAAATGACAAAACGGTTACGGTATTATATGCCCGAGACAGGTGCCCGATTGAGTGCTGGGATGATCTGCCCGGATCTGATTTCGATGTTTTCTATACTAACGCGGATGTAAGATACTTTACCAGCTACTCCGCCTGTATCATGTACAAGCTGCGAGGCTCTGTCAGTCCTCAGGTTGTTTGGAGATGATTAAATATGTTAATGTCTATAAAATCTACATTTCATACATATATCAATCACACATAAAGACTTCTAGTTTCGCTCCTACTGTAAGATTTATATCATATTTGTATCCAGGTAGTTACATATGTTCCGCAATTTCCGGCGGTCATAAATACTTTCCACGAACCATTTATATATCCAAATATACATTCAACATTCTCTCCTAATGTCCAATTACGGCCCAAATTAGGAAAGAATTAATTCTAACTTTACAGACACCTACAATAGACATACA
The DNA here is from genome assembly GCF_031769215.1 of Ylistrum balloti. Lineage (NCBI taxonomy): Eukaryota > Metazoa > Mollusca > Bivalvia > Pectinida > Pectinidae > Ylistrum > Ylistrum balloti. Next base: position 551,566 of record NW_026782403.1, on the reverse strand, counting down.
TGCACCTTACTTAGCTCGGGCGCGTGTCTCCGGTCATCAGTAAGACGAATGTCGAGTCGGTGACGTAGAGGTGACTCGTGTTACGTCAAATGTTCACCTGAAGAACTCACAACCACGATTGGGACGTGGAGTTATGTGTTTAGAAGCAGAGAAGAATAAAGAAATTTGATTAACGAACTTGTAAGATGTCTCTCTGTATAGACAAAAAGTAGACGGAATGCACGACTTTTTACAATTTCTTCTAAAGACATACGAAAACATAATAAAATCATTGCATAGTTGTCTGTTCTGCAACGATGTGATATACAAATAAGTTAATCCTAGTCTGTGATTTCCATATTATAAAGTTTACGTTAATAAACGTATTTACTGTGCAAGTTGATTACATGTAATAATAGTGTTCAACACGGTATAGTTAATATGTAATTGTTCAATGCGTTCTTGTTAAAGTGTTTAATAGTGTATAGTCTTCTTATATTAGTGTTCAACACTGTATGTGTATGTATAACATGTTATAGTTTCCAACACCACATAGCGATCTTGAAATACAGTTCTAGATTACAAAGTCTACACGCAAAGATGTTGTATAGTCCAAAAGCTATCGTGCGCTACGTTACAACTAATCAAATTCTATGGTGTAAATTTATTACTTTCTTTAAGTCAATACAACGACAGTTTAAAACATGCTATTTAATGTAGCATGAGGAATGTTGTTGTCACGTTGTACTAAAAAAACCTGTCTGAGAATATACGTAATTTGGGAGTTTCTTGTTATGTATAAGCAATTCTATTTATGTGGTCTAATTCTGCTCATCATAACGACCCGTCTCTCAGCTAACCTTCGGCGAGCCAAAAATGAAGGTAAATGCATACACACGCGGAGAGGAAACCTTGTCTGAATATTGCCATTTCAATAGAATGCGTAAGTACATACATAGAGTTTTATAAACCGATACAAAAAGCATACCTCGCGTCAGTAAAAGCGCGCTTCAGTTATGTAAGATATGTAACGCGGATACATGTAAATACCGTAGTCTATACACCTTTGGGTTCCCACAAGTGCTAGGTCAATCTTATATCGTTCGGTAAAACATTTTTAAAGAATTTTGATATTGTGCAGATGAAATATGACTTTGATCACGAATATGTAATGTATGCCGTGTCACAAACTGCGGGCTGTATTCATACCGCCTATCTATACATACACCGTAACTAAACTCGAACTGAAAAATCAAACATAGATATATTTAATATTGTTATTTTTCAAATTCAATAAAACTATGGTGATTGAAAATAAATGTCTTTATAGATAATATGGCATATATTGAAGACCACTGTCTATACAGATAATAGTTGATAAAGTTTCTTTTAACGTTGGTTGCAGCGAATATTGGAGATCTTCAAGTTTAAAATCTGGACGGTTTCCGACTATGATAACTGGGCGTGTCCCCAACTGACAATCGGTGACGTTTTCCATTGCACGGCCTGCACGGTGCTGTTTCACACGACCTTACTCCCACTTGGTTACTTAAAAATATTGGTTTACTAAAATAGATTGCGGTTTCTATCGATATGTGATGTACGATAAAAATGTCTGTTAATAGGCAATTTATCAATAGCGGTGAATTATTTTTAAACAAGTGGCCGATTAGCCCACGCCTGAACTGCCTAAGGTGTTAAGCTCGTGTAATCTGTGGGAAGGTGTACATTTGTTGTGGCGCGATAGCAACTCTGTCCAGCGCCCCTTACCAATAACTTAACGTGCGGCAAAAATGTTTCGAATCTTAGATAAGTTCATGTTAATTAACGGTTCAGATACTTATATTTAGACAAGTACAAACAGTTTCTACTAACAGGAATTAAGACAGACAGTTTTAAAACTAGCGTCTCGGCGCTATAAAAATGACATCCACTTTACTTTGAGTTCTTAATTACAGTGCAACTATCGTTGCAGTATGTAGCAGTATTAACCGTCACGTGATCAACATCTCTAACACTAAACATTCATTATAGTGATAACCGCCGGATCACGTGTGATCTACGTCACTTTTGTAGAAGTGAAGAAGTGACTTTAACGGGGAAGGGAGAAGTCATCCCGAACACTTATTGACTATATATGATTATGTCACGAATTTACTACCGGAATAATTGTTTACATAACTCATAATTGAAGTGTCGGGAACGCTCTTGAAGCGACCAGACTTCTACTCTTTATCCGATACTTCCATTTCCCTGGGGAGAGCCACTTTTACAGTTTCATTGGGCAGATATCAGACTTGTTGTGTATAAACAAGGCAATCTCTTATTTGACTCGATTTATCTTCCGTTGTCATGACGCACATGATGAGTTAAATTATATCTTCTCAATCTTAGGGTCGATTTATCTTCTAATGCAACGTGGTCGAGTTATCCTCGCCTGTTCCTTGGTCGAGGTGTCTCCACTTTTCATATATCCAGGTATTTTCGTTATTTCCTTGATCGAATTATCTTCATTATTTCCTTGGTCAAGTTATCCTCACTTGTTCCTTGGTCGAGTTATCCTCACTTGTTCCTTGGTCGAGTTATCCTCACTTGTTCCTTGGTCGAGTTATCCCCACCTATGTTTCTTGGTCGAGTTATCCTCACCTATTCCTTGGTCGAGTTATCCTCACTTGTTCCTTGGTCGAGTTGTCCTCACTTCATCCTTGGTCAAATTATCCCCACCTATGTTTCTTGGTCGAGTTATCCTCACCTATTCCTTGGTCGAGTTATCTTCACTTGTTCCTTGGTCGAGTTGTCCTCACTTGTTCCTTGGTCGAGTTATCCTCACCTATTCCTTGGTCGAGTTATCCTCACCTATTCCTTGGTCGAGTTATCTTCACTTGCTCCTTGTTTCAGTTTTCATGTTTTTTTCTGGATCAAATGATTCTCACTTATTCTTGATTTGATTTATCTTACTCAATACTACCTTACGTGTTTACCTCTGAAGTCTGAAGGTCAAGTTAACTTCTCATGGCGTTCTGCTGCCGAAGACAAAGACACGCACCCCTTCCCTCTTTATCTCTCCTTAAAATGAGCTGTTTAGTTTTCCCTTAACAGGAGCACTTTTCACGTTCGTAATTCCTGGGGCAAGTTGTCTTTTCATGACCACTGGATCAGTCATCGGTGCTAATCAAGGAAGCATTCGGGGACCATGTCAGCGAAGTTATTGAGACCGGTTACCATTTTTTTTTTACAAAAGGAATGCTCGCTTTCTCGCTTGGTTGTTTACTTGTTCCCGTAGGGTTGCACAGCAAAATATATTTGAACCCACAGGGAACACTATATTTTGTCACCGGGGACAACTTATCCGTTTGAGTGCCAAAAACAACAGTCCCTCCCCCGTCCCTATATTCTATGTCGTTTTCGCGGCGATAAGCCTCGGATCAAACATTCCAGGTGTTTCGATGACATGGTCGCACGTGCAGCTGATATATGATATAGGATATGTATTTATGTATTTAAAGCTGATTAATCATGCCGATACATAATAAACTGTACAACGCCTTTCCAGTATAACTACCAATATCACACGATAATATCAAATAAGAAAATACAACTCACCATGTACCCGAGTCCATCGGTATTAGCCAATAACTTCCCTGATATGAATACACTGACTCGAAGATTTTCACCTAATATCCAGCACTTTGTAAATCCCACACAACAGTAACAACACACTTCCAACTAGATCAGACGTCAAAATGCAGAATTATCGTTTCAAAATGTTTTCTCACCTGAAAATAAACAAGAAAACACTATCGGCTATCATGTGACAGTATGTACAGCCTATGTCGTCTACCATTATCAGTATATTAAATAGTTTACATTTTTTGTTGCGACATAACATACCTTTGTAAGTATACTGGCTTCCGTTACCTGTATAGGTATAATTAGCAATGAACAGGTATACAGGCTGTGGGTTAGGGAGGTAAAAGTGTGTCACATCTTTACAGAACTCTCCAGTGTCCCACAAGCAGGTATGTAAAGTAAGAAGACTCAAGTTAACATTTCAAGTGTGTACGCTAATTTGTCAGGGCACCTGAGTGAAAGCGTATATACTAGGTCTACTGGTCTCAAATATGATGGACGTTCAAGACCAAGCATGTTATTATGAGTATAGAAATAAACAAAATCACTCGCGAACTTAGAGAAGAAAGGAAGAATTGCCGTTTTTATTTTTTACGAAAGTTTGTCGCTAAATCACATTACCGGTTCCGTTCCGGAACTTCCGGTATTCGACCTTTTGACACGACCGTCGATACAGGTCGATATTTACGGCCCACATTGAACGGGGAAAGATCGAACAGGTGAGCTAACTGTCTTTTTGGTCTTTCTCATTGTTCATTCCCTAGTTCACAAATTAACGGTTAGAATGTAAATAAATTTATATCGATGACAAGTACGGAACAAAGATTCACAGCATGCGTGCTAGGCCATATAACGCACTTTTTCTAGATGTTAGCCCGTAATCGTCCGTAACGACCGTCTGTTTGAGTCTGTAATGTTAAGTAGACTACATATTTGTTGCAGGAGAAGACGTGCCTGAAATGTCGCTAGAGTGAGTATATTGTATAACTTTACACAAAATTAAATGTGCAATAACGAGACACAAAATGATAAAATTAAAAAACAGATCTTATTGGAATGTCTTTATGTGTTCTGACAATATCTTTGACATTTCAATCAATTATTTAAAAATGATCAGCAGACATAATGACAGATTGTGTTATTTGTGACGCACATGCGCATGCGCCTCCCACCTGTGTGTACTATTTATGCCACCACATTTTGTGTGTCAGTCACTTGCCCATGCACGTGACGGTTCGTTGAGAAACAATCTTTCATTTTTTTCAAAGTTGTTAAGATATTTAAATCCAAATATAGAGTCACTCTTTATTATTTCTTGTCTCATTTACAGCCATTTATTAGATAAAAATCGTGAAATAGATAGCAACAAAATCGCTGAGGACGTGATTTACGTAATTCAAGCTACACAATACTGTCAGAGCAGTAGTGATGGAGAACCCAAGGCCGACGCTGTTTATTGCAATGTATTATGATTAAATATATGGAGATGTATATCAACGAAGATACATATATTATGTCGTCACGGTCAACATGTTGGCATTTCTTAGTTGTATGATACGTGCAGGAGAGTTTAAAAACATCGGCTTGGAATGTCGACGCATGTCGAGCTGTCGTCTAACATTAACAGTTTGCATAGCATAGGAATGGGAGTAAAATTGAGTAATTAAGAGTTGGGACGAGGTGACTTTGACAGATCAACCTTAGGTAGCCTGAAGTTGGTGATCCACTAAGAGTGTGAGTTAAGACTATGATTGACAAGTTTGTGTAATGCTATCCATGTAAGGAGAATGCTCAAGTCAATACTCCAACAGTCATTCCCCGCGTCATCAGTTTATTTTGGCAACACAACAAGAGTTAGGCATTACCGAGCATGGTTGAGATATGGTATTATACATTTCAAGCTGTTATCTGATTGGCGAAGAATACTTTTTTTAAAATATACATTCAGATTTCAGTTTTGTAATCCATTCAAAGCAGCAGTCGTTAATGTTTCCACATATGATTTTGTGTACGTATTTGTCCGTAACAGACACCAGATGCTATAATATTTGATTGTACTATTAGTATTTCTGTTCTAATTGTCCCTATGAAAGGCTAAAGGTACCAATTTGTCCGAACAGACACCCAGGCGTCCCTCTGTAAGTTTAAAGGTTCCAATTTTTTCCGAACAGACACCCAGTGGTCCCATGTAAGATTAAAAGTACTAATTCGTCCGAACAGACACCCAGTCGTCTCTATGTAAGGTTAAAGGTACCAATATGTCCGTACAGACACCCAGTCGTCCCTCTGTAAGGTTAAAGGTACCAATTCGTCCTAACAGACACCCAGTCGTCTCTATGTAAGATTAAAGGTAACGATTTGTCCATACAGGCACACAGTCATCTCTGTGTCAGGTTAATGGTACCAATTTGTCCGAACAGACATCCAGTCGTCCCTCTGTAAGGTTAAAGGTACCAATTTGTCCGAACAGACACCCAGTCGTCTCTATGAAGGGTTAAAGGTACCAATTTGTCCGAACAGACACCCAGTGGTCCCTATGTAAGATTAAAAGTACTAATTTGTCCGAACAGACACCCAGTCGTCTCTATGTAAGGTTAAAGGTAACGATTTGTCCGTACAGGCACACGGTCGTCTCTATGTAGGGTTACATGTACTAATTTGTCGATGTAAATCCCCAATCGTCTCAGTGTAGGTTGAAATATATCGGTTCCTCTATACAGTCACCCAATCGTCTCAATCGGGTCTTCCGTACATACCCTCAATAGCACGCGTTTCAGTTAAGTTATTGGTATCAGTTAGTCTCTGTCCGAGAATCGGAAATCCATTAGCGGATAACGAGTGTGACATAGCCCGCGATAGCCGGCCATTGTCGGCTCTGATGTATTGGAGGAATTACGCGTTTACAAACGGACTCGACCCGGGGTGTGAACACATAGGAATGTAAAGCTAATACGTCCGTATATCAAATCATTATCGACAAACTTGGCAATTTCACCGATAAGATCCCGGGTTCATTTAAGGAGACCAGAACGTTTGTATACCCGGCCCGCCATCATTATAGTCCACAGGGCGCCCGACTCTGTTATCGGGGCGAGTCAGGTCCAACTTGACCAAAGAACATTCTGACCTTATCAACGATGACGTTTATTTTAGAATTACTGTGTACTTTTTCATTGAAACTCTACGTATAAATAACCGTTGTGACAGGGTATCACAGGCACAGCATAATCCGGGAGATCACTAGCTTTTCTATCCCTGGTAAAATTCGTCCTTAATTGAAGGGATCAAACGCCGAAAGAATCAAAAGTGATAATTCGGACAGGCCAACGTCTGGACTGTGTGTAACCATACGGTTTGGTCATTCACCCTGCCATCACTTGTATTAACCTTCTGCTGCTGTGTTTGTAACATTGTTGTGCTTAGTATCTATTTGTAAAGAGACAGTTGCCCATAGCGTTGCCTGGTAGAAAGCACAATGTTTACCATTTTGATCACCGAATGTGTGCGACCCTGTCCTCCGTTTTGTCGGATACAAACTTGACGCTTAAAACATCAGCATTACACAGCCAGAGAAAATGTTGTCACAGAGGCGGGAGAGTGTTTAAGTAATTCGTTTATAAAAGTGATTCATTTGAGATAAATACGGGGATACCTTAACCTCAAACATCATTTCTCTTTTTAATCTTGCACTGTTTCCCTGCTCCACTCATTTATAACACAACAAATGTTTGGTGTCAAAGGGAACATGAGTGTTTTGCTGACACCATGCAATCTAAAGTCCCCGTTATGTGTATCCTTGTCCAAGACAGAGACCACTTTCTCTCCTTATGTCAATTCCCACTCCAGCTATTTGCACATTCCGTGGTAGTTGTACTCGCGCGTTCAAACTCTGTCGGGCTACCTGGAGGGCACAGAAACAACATACACTCTTCTGCTTTGAAGTTTGTTCACAAGTCGCGGTTTGGTACGAGGGGTGGGGTCAGAGGTCAGAGGAGGCTGTCTTGTTTGGCTGCCGCTGTAACCTTGCGCGTCACTGCGAACTCACTTGTCGTCGGTCGTGCGCGCCCCGCTGGGTTTGAAGTATCGTGTGTTTATTCTCGAGTCTTTTGGGACAATTACTCTTAACCTTCTTAATACAAACTAACAAAAACTGTTCAGTCTTTTTCTGAAAATAGACGTGCTTATATATAGAAATATTTCCTTTTGGAAAAGCTAAAGAAACGCACGGATTGGAAGGAATGTATTGATTGTGACAGTTAGTACTCTATTTAAGACGCCCCACCGTTACTAAAGAAAAGAATCGAGGCCCCCGGGATAATGATACAGCAAATTCGCCTTATTTAATACTTTGTATCTATATAACACACTGGCGGGACGCATGTACATTGGGAACCACAAGGGGTGCTTACACGGGTCATCAAAGTTCAGCGCGTGGAGCCTGGGGCAGATGAAACATTACTTACTTACAAACACACACAATGAGTAAATATCCAAATCAAAAGAGTAATTAAAGAAGCTGTGAAACGTATGACTTTATTAGGTAAAAGGGAGAATAATAATTGTATTACAAAAATTGTAGCATAGAGACCCGGATTGTCTGAACTTGCTTCATAACAACCATACTATCAGCCAAAAGTAGACATGACAACATCCGTTTTGTGTCGAAAGCGCGCAGCTCCATCATATATAAACTTTATTTATTTCAGCTTATGTCAATCACTCTTGTTGGGCCGGTTGTAGCGCACAAGTGGAGGGAGGAAACCGGTTAAAATCCACGAGGTCTGGTCGGTAACCCCCGCACTTTTCACATTCGTTCGGGGAATCGAACCCAGGACGGCACGGTAAGTGCGTTACCAGTGCGCCCTCAGTATAAAACAGTTTGTTTTTTATCATTAAAATATAAGCACATGAATGTTTACATCAAGGTGAACCTTGACCTTAGTTAAATAAGGTGGACATGATGAACTATTTAGATTTATTGAACAATGCTGCTGTTTGGGCTTACGTTTGGTAGTTTATGGCAGTTAACCTTGACATTGGCATAGGTCAGAGCATGTAGCAATCAACATCTACTGTTTGACAACGAAGTGAGAGATAGTTGAATGATGATGTTAGTGAACTACACCAACTCTTTAAGATCGTCGCCTTAGATTCCTCTGAGCGACATAGTTAATATTTAACTGTTCACTAGGCACCTGCTATTTGCAAATAGCCAGTCAAGATGTAAAGACGGTAATGTTGTGAGACAGGAGACAAATGAGGTCAAGGTACAAGGTCCTAGTTTATACACGGTGTCTGTACAAAATGGCTGCTGGGTGTTTACCGTGATACCAGCGTAATTTGTACACCATGTCGTGGTCTAAAACGGCTGCTGGGGACATACTGCGCACCGCTTCCTCATCACGTGACAGCTTTCTCTCACGGGTGATGAATGGCGGGAAACTGTCGTTACGACTGCCTCGTTATTGTACTTTCATTGACCTGTCAAAATGATGGAAACGAGGCCACCTCAAACATTTACTACTATGTCCTTGCACTGTCACGAATATCGTTTGAGCAAAGATAGTTGGTCGGTCCTACAAAGCTTTATAGCCTTTCCACGCGATAAGCGAGCAAACAATTTAAAAACTAATTGTACATGTTTATAGTAGTAGTTGTTACAGGTAATGGAATTTTGTAAAAGCGATGATAATTGTTTTGCCAGCAAGACGACGATTGATAAGCGACATTTATAAACAATATCAAACCTTTGGCTGATGTATCAAATCGTGATACATGTTCTCTAATTGTCCTTCTGTCCTTCGGTCCGTCTCTACATGTATTGCATATGTTTCTTAGTAGCCCATACTCGCCTCTGTATTGCCACAGACACTCATAGTACATTGTTTGTACCGATACTCGTTTCTAAGCTAACCTGTCTTGTACCTAATAGAGGTCTCTATATTACACATATCCGTCTGTAAATTACCAAACACACACACGTTTATTTGTTTATCAATCAGTCACGCTGACATACTATTAACGTGAGCAGCTGATTTTCACACATTTGAATTATCTAACATACTAAAGGACCACTAATAGTACTTCTCTTTTGCAGTAGATACTCTTATAGTCGAACAGCTACATGTATTTTTGTGGGATGGGAACACATACCATAGGGAAATTCCAACCAAGTTGGCAATGATGTCTCGATATCATTTTCTATCGACTCCTCCTCTACTGACGGAAAGTAACGAACATTGTCGATTAGAACCACGACAGCAATTTGACACCCACGTGAATTCTCATCAATTAATAAACGAATCATTTTCGTTGTTTTTTTGTTTTTGTTTTCTTTTGTTTTCCTTTTAAAACCTCGTACATGAGTATCATTAGTGAGATTCACTAACACAGACGGAAAACACATCCGACTGGAAAAGACTTCTTTGAGGTCAAAATATGGTATGACCTTAAATGTAGAGACAAAATTCAACATAAAGATATATGAGAGTACATATTGATGCAAATCGGAAGAAATGCTTACATTTGCGTAGCGTGGAGCAACCACTGGCTCTTATTTCGTGGTACAACCAAGCGCGTCGTTCTGATGAAATCGTCTACAAAATGATCATGGTGATAGCTCCACCACTACCTACATACGGGTACTGTTACATACGGGGACTGTTATCCCGCCGAGATGTACCGATTTCTGTGTTCGGGTATCGCGCTAACATCCAACAAATGATCAAGATAGACACAAAAGAGCGAGAAAAAAATCTTGCCAGTCATGGTTCTTTTCATCAGAAAGTGTTGATACGCAATTGAACAGAAAAACTTGAGATGAATATCACATTAATTTAAGATGAAGAAGTTTTAACTTTGCCATTCCATTGCCGCTAAGTGTAGGCAAGTCCTGTTCGTGAATTCCAGTTGGTAGATAGACCTGATTTCGTTATATCTTATTGTATAAAATTAAATCATTCATTCGCGCTGCCTAATTCGTGTTACATCAAGCATGAATCTTTAATGGAATATCTGGCCATCTCCCCCTTCTTCTCACTATCTCCGCGGTATGTGCTCTATTCAGGTCTGCATTCCTCACTAGGCGTTAACAAAGACCACGTCTGCGCACCAGTCACTGTAACCATCAACACGGGTTCACAATGCTTGCTAGCTCGCTGGCAGTTTTATGAGTTTTGCAATGGTGTCCTTCTTTTTTGACCTATTTCTATATAGAAACATATGTTACGAAACACTAACTCTCAGGTAAATAACACTGTTAAAAGTGGGGAGCGCGTTTATACATATAGCTTTATAATGAACACTATTATAAATTCGTCTGTGTTTGTAAGGGTATTCCTACTGGTATCTCATGAAAGCTAAGAAGCTCGTCAAATTAAATGCACGTACATATGTATTCCTTTAAAAGGGACTTATCTACTGGACATCAAGTACCTATTGCCATCTAGAGGCATGGAATTACAGAGATATAAAGTGTTGCACGCCAGATGCCATCTTCAGACAATCTGACGGTTTTTGGATCGTGCAGTTAAATAACTGACGTACACCCATTGATAACACGACAGAGGGAGAAATTTAATGAAAGTAGGTTATTGAAATATCCAACACACGATAAAATCACTTTTAGCTTTATTTAATAAGTTTGTATTGGGCTTATTGAAATGTCTCTTATATAAGCTCATTTTTATTCATATAGATTACAAGGTCTTAATGTCATTTGGCAAATATCTTCCCAGAATGCTCCCTGTACATGCCCGCGTGCTCCAGGTCTTACTTTGAAGTCCCTAAAGGAATGATATATAACATACTTTTACAGATCTGGGCACTGCACTTCCGAATCTTTTAATGGTTAAAAAGAAATTAAGTTTTTGTGATGTGCCGACATTTCCTTTATCCCTTCAAAGTCGTTTTGATGTACATATATAAAAAATGGATTTAGATTATCGAAGTGCCCCCTACACGGCCATTGATAGAAGCGCTTCACACTGGCGTGGTATGTAAGATACACATGGTCTCTACCTGTCGTTAAACAACTTCTGGATTCTATTAGCCTCTTAGTTTATCCCTACTATGTATGGGTGTTAGATATTCAATACGTCCATGCATGGCTGTTGGTAGGAAAATGATCGTATCCAGCTGTCAAGAACATTTCGTCGTTCTTAGGGAATGTGAAGATGGACACTATCAACAATACAGTCACACATTCTTAAATGTTTTAAATACGTCACTCAATATTAGTTTTAAGCAATTAAATTGACCTGAAGTAAAGGACGCCTGTTCTCTCATATCTTGTGGGTAAACCAAGTAGGTGTCTATCCAAACGGTTTTTGCTGCAGGTAAGGCCAAATAATTATACCTGCTGTCCCCATTTCATGATTCTTTAGAGACTAGTTAACTTAGGATATGGTCTTTTCTGTTCATTCTTCACAACTACTTCTTCCTTATGTCTCCCTTGACAATGCCTCACTTTCGACCTTCAGGAGAACGTTCGCTCTTCTGCGGAAAGATTAGGGTTCTGTCCCCTGGCAAAGACATGTATCAAAGTCTTTAAAAATCGTAGATAATAAATTCTTTCTGCTTTACGCTCGGCATTGTGGTAACGACAGGTTCGGCCATTGTCAGTATAATGGCACCGAGTCAGGCTTATTTCAGTATGGCTGCACTGTGATGATCCGCATGATCGCAAGGGGCCTTTAAAAATGACAGCCTGGCAAAACGCGCACACGACTCTAGCAAACACTTGTCATCACCAAAGATGTTTATAGGACTTAAAGCAGTATACACCCAAACCCTTACAATAAATGGTTACACAGCTTAACTTTATTAACGCGACATTTACTGGTAAAAGTGAGGTATATGTACTGTATAACGTGTTTATTTGCATTTTTTACATAAAACGGTATCACATGGTGTATCTGTATAGATAAACAATCTGAACGATATCACATGGTGTATCTGTATAGATAAACTCTGAACGATATCACATGAGAAAAACAATCTGAACGGTATCACATGGTGTATCTGTATAGATAAACAATCTGAACGATATCACATGGTGTATCTGTATAGATAAACAATCTGAACGATATCACATGGTGTATCTGTATAGATAAACAATCTGAACGATATCACATGGTGTATCTGTATAGATAAACAATCTGAACGATATCACATGGTGTATCTGTATATATTAACAATCTGAACGGTATCACATGGTGTATCTGTATAGATAAACAATCTGAACGATATCACATGGTGTATCTGTATAGATAAACAATCTGAACGGTACCACATGGTGTATCTGTATAGATAAACAATCTGAACGGTATCACATGGTGTATCTGTATAGATAAACAATCTGAACGGTATCACATGGTGTATCTGTATAGATAAACAATCTGAACGGTATCACATGGTGTATCTGTATAGATAAACAATCTGAACGGTATCACATGGTGTATCTGTATAGATAAACAATCTGAACGATATCACATGGTGTATCTGTATAGATAAACAATCTGAACGATATCACATGGTGTATCTGTATAGATAAACAATCTGAACTGTATCACATGGTGTATCTGTATAGATAAACAATCTGAACGATATCACATGGTGTATCTGTATAGATAAACAATCTGAACGATATCACATGGTGTATCTGTATAGATAAACAATCTGAACGATATCACATGGTGTATCTGTATAGATAAACAATCTGAACGGTATCACATGGTGTATCTGTATAGATAAACAATCTGAACGATATCACATGGTGTATCTGTATAGATAAACAATCTGAACGGTATCACATGGTGTATCTGTATAGATAAACAATCTGAACGATATCACATGGTGTATCTGTATAGATAAACAATCTGAACGATATCACATGGTGTATCTGTATAGATAAACAATCTGAACGATATCACATGGTGTATCTGTATAGATAAACAATCTGAACGATATCACATGGTGTATCTGTATAGATAAACAATCTGAACGATATCACATGGTGTATCTGTATAGATAAACAATCTGAACGATATCACATGGTGTATCTGTATAGATAAACAATCTGAACGATATCACATGGTGTATCTGTATAGCCGAACAATCTGAACGATATCACATGGTGTATCTGTATAGATAAACAATCTGAACGGTATCACATGGTGTATCTGTAGAGCCGATCAATCTGAACGATATCACATGGTGTATCTGTATAGATAAACAATCTGAACGATATCACATGGTGTATCTTTATAGATAAACAATCTGAACGATATCACATGGTGTATCTGTGTAGATAAACAATCTGAACGATATCACATGGTGTATCTGTATAGATAAACAATCTGAACGATATCACATGGTGTATCTGTATAGATAAACAATCTGAACGATATCACATGGTGTATCTGTATAGATAAACAATCTGAACGATATCACATGGTGTATCTTTATAGATAAACAATCTGAACGATATCACATGGTGTATCTGTATAGATAAACAATCTGAACGATATCACATGGTGTATCTGTATAGATAAACAATCTGAACGATATCACATGGTGTATCTGTATAGATAAACAATCTGAACGATATCACATGGTGTATCTGTATAGATAAACAATCTGAACGATATCACATGGTGTATCTGTATAGATAAACAATCTGAACGATATCACATGGTGTATCTGTATAGATAAACACTCTGAACGGTATCACATGGTGAATCTGTATAGATAAACAATCTGAACGATATCACATGGTGTATCTGTATAGATAAACAATCTGAACGATATCACATGGTGTATCTGTATAGATAAACAATCTGAACGATATCACATGGTGTATCTTTATAGATAAACAATCTGAACGATATCACATGGTGTATCTGTGTAGATAAACAATCTGAACGGTATCACATGGTGCATCTGTATAGAAAAACAATCTGAACGATACCACATGGTGTGTCTGTATAGATAAACAATCTGAACGATATCACATGGTGTATCTGTATAGATAAACAATCTGAACGATATCACATGGTGTATCTGTATAGATAAACAATCTGAACGATATCACATGGTGTATCTGTATAACCGAACAATCTGAACGGTACCACATGGTGTATCTGTATAGATAAACAATCTGAACGATATCACATGGTGTATCTGTATAGATAAACAATCTGAACGATATCACATGGTGTATCTGTATAGATAAACAATCTGAACGATATCACATGGTGTATCTGTATAGATAAACAATCTGAACGATATCACATGGTGTATCTGTATAGATAAACAATCTGAACGGTATCACATGGTGTATCTGTATAGATAAACAATCTGAACGATATCACATGGTGTGTCTGTATAGATAAACAATCTGAACGATATCACATGGTGTATCTGTATAGATAAACAATCTGAACGATATCACATGGTGTATCTGTATAGATAAACAATCTGAACGATATCACATGGTGTATCTGTATAGATAAACAATCTGAACGGTATCACATGGTGTATCTGTATAGATAAACAATCTGAACGATATCACATGGTGTATCTGTATAGATAAACAATCTGAACGGTATCACATGGTGTATCTGTATAGATAAACAATCTGAACGATATCACATGGTGTATCTGTATAGATAAACAATCTGAACGGTATCACATGGTGTATCTGTATAGATAAACAATCTGAACGATATCACATGGTGTATCTGTATAGATAAACAATCTGAACGATATCACATGGTGTATCTGTATAGATAAACAATCTGAACGATATCACATGGTGTATCTGTATAGATAAACAATCTGAACGATATCACATGGTGTATCTGTATAGATAAACAATCTGAACGGTATCACATGGTGTATCTGTATAGATAAACAATCTGAACGATATCACATGGTGCATTTGTATAGATAAACTATCTGAACGGTATCACATGGTGTATCTATATAGATAAACAATCTGAACGATATCACATGGTGTATCTGTATAGATAAACAATCTGAACGATATCACATGGTGTATCTGTATAGATAAACAATCTGAACGATATCACATGGTGTATCTGTATAGATAAACAATCTGAACGATATCACATGCTGGATCTGTATAGATGAAAAATCTGAACGATATCACACGATGTATCTGTATAGATGAAAAAATCTGAACGGTATCACACGATGGATCTGTATGGATAAACAATCTGAACGATATCACATGGTGTATCTGTATAGATAAACAATCTGAACGATATCACATGGTGTATCTGTATAGATAAACAATCTGAACGATATCACATGGTGTATCTGTATAGATAAACAATCTGAACGGTATCACATGGTGCATCTGTATAGAAAAACAATCTGAACGTTATCACATGGTGTATCTGTATAGATAAACAATCTGAACGGTATCACATGGTGTATCTGTATAGATAAACAATCTGAACGATATCACATGGTGTATCTGTATAGATAAACAATCTGAACGATATCACATGGTGTATCTGTATAGATAAACAATCTGAACGATATCACATGGTGTATCTGTATAGATAAACAATCTGAACGATATCACATGGTGTATCTGTATAGATAAACAATCTGAACGATATCACATGGTGTATCTGTATAGATAAACAATCTGAACGATATCACATGGTGTATCTGTATAGTCGAACAATCTTAACGGTGTCACATGGTGTATCTGTATAGATAAACAATCTGAACGATATCACATGGTGTATCTGTATAGATAAACAATCTGAACGATATCACATGGTGTATCTGTATAGATAAACAATCTGAACGGTATCACATGGTGTATCTGTATAGATAAACAATCTGAACGATATCACATGGTGTATCTGTATAGATAAACAATCTGAACGGTATCACATGGTGTATCTGTATAGATAAACAATCTGAACGATATCACATGGTGTATCTGTATAGATAAACAATCTGAACGATATCACATGGTGTATCTGTATAGATAAACAATCTGAACGGTATCACATGGTGTATCTGTATAGATAAACAATCTGAACGATATCACATGGTGTATCTGTATAGATAAACAATCTGAACGATATCACATGGTGTATCTGTATAGATAAACAATCTGAACGGTATCACATGGTGTATCTGTATAGATAAACAATCTGAACGATATCACATGGTGTATCTGTATAGATAAACAATCTGAACGATATCACATGGTGTATCTGTATAGATAAACAATCTGAACGGTATCACATGGTGTATCTGTATAGATAAACAATCTGAACGATATCACATGGTGTATCTGTATAGATAAACAATCTGAACGATATCACATGTTGTATCTGTATAGATAAACAATCTGAACGATATCACATGGTGTATCTGTATAGATAAACAATCTGAACGATATCACATGGTGTATCTGTATAGATAAACAATCTGAACGATATCACATGGTGTATCTGTATAGATAAACAATCTGAACGGTATCACATGGTGTATCTGTATAGATAAACAATCTGAACGATATCACATGGTGTATCTGTATAGATAAACAATCTGAACGATATCACATGGTGTATCTGTATAGATAAACAATCTGAACGATATCACATGGTGTATCTGTATAGATAAACAATCTGAACGATATCACATGGTGTATCGGTATAGATAAACAATCTGAACGATATCACATGGTGTATCTGTATAGATAAACAATCTGAACGATATCACATGGTGTATCTGTATAGATAAACAATCTGAACGATATCACATGGTGTATCTGTATAGATAAACAATCTGAACGATATCACATGGTGTATCTGTATAGATAAACAATCTGAACGATATCACATGGTGTATCTGTATAGATAAACAATCTGAACGATATCACATGGTGTATCTGTATAGATAAACAATCTGAACGATATCACATGGTGTATCTGTATAGATAAACAATCTGAACGATATCACATGGTGTATCTGTATAGATAAACAATCTGAACGATATCACATGGTGTATCTGTATAGATAAACAATCTGAACGGTATCACATGGTGTATCTGTATAGATAAACAATCTGAACGGTATCACATGGTGTATCTGTATAGATAAACAATCTGAACGGTATCACATGGTGTATCTGTATAGATAAACAATCTGAACGATATCACATGGTGTATCTGTATAGATAAACAATCTGAACGATATCACATGGTGTATCTGTATAGATAAACAATCTGAACGATATCACATGGTGTATCTGTATAGATAAACAATCTGAACGATATCACATGGTGTATCTGTATAGATAAACAATCTGAACGATATCATATGGTGTTTCTGTATAGATAAACAATCTGAACGATATCACATGGTGTATCTGTATAGATAAACAATCTGAACGATATCACATGGTGTATCTGTATAGATAAACAATCTGAACGATATCACATGGTGTATCTGTATAGATAAACAATCTGAACGATATCACATGGTGTATCTGTATAGATAAACAATCTGAACGATATCATATGGTGTATCTGTATAGATAAACAATCTGAACGATATCACATGGTATTTCAGTATAGATAAACAATCTGAACGATATCACATGGTGTATCTGTATATATTAACAATCTGAACGGTATCACATGGTGTATCTGTATAGATAAACAATCTGAACGATATCACATGGTGTATCTGTATAGATAAACAATCTGAACGGTATCACATGGTGCATTTGTATAGATAAACAATCTAAACGATATCACATGGTGTATCTGTATAGATAAACAATCTGAACGATATCATATGGTGTTTCTGTATAGATAAACAATCTGAACGGTATCACATGGTGCATCGGTATAGATAAACAATCTGAACGATATCACATGGTGTATCTGTATAGATAAACAATCTGAACGATATCACATGGTGTATCTGTATAGATAAACAATCTGAACGATATCACATGGTGTATCTGTATAGATAAACAATCTGAACGATATCACATGGTGTATCTGTATCACATGGTGTATCTGTAGATAAACAATCTGAACGATATCACATGGTGTATCTGTATAGATAAACAATCTGAACGATATCACATGGTGTATCTGTATAGATAAACAATCTGAACGATATCACATGGTGTATCTGTATAGATAAACAATCTGAACGATATCACATGGTGTATCTGTATAGATAAACAATCTGAACGATATCACATGGTGTATCTGTATAGATAAACAATCTGAACGGTATCACATGGTGTATCTGTATAGATAAACAATCTGAACGATATCACATGGTGTATCTGTATAGATAAACAATCTGAACGGTATCACATGGTGTATCACATGGTGTATCTGTATAGATAAACAATCTGAACGATATCACATGGTGTATCTGTATAGATAAACAATCTGAACGATATCACATGGTGTATCTGTATAGATAAACAATCTGAACGGTATCACATGGTGTATCTGTATAGATAAACAATCTGAACGATATCACATGGTGTATCTGTATAGATAAACAATCTGAA
Organism: Ylistrum balloti; assembly: GCF_031769215.1. NCBI lineage: Eukaryota > Metazoa > Mollusca > Bivalvia > Pectinida > Pectinidae > Ylistrum > Ylistrum balloti. Next base: position 532,365 of record NW_026782403.1, on the reverse strand, counting down.
CGATATCACATGGTGTATCTGTATAGATAAACAATCTGAACGATATCACATGGTGTATCTGTATAGATAAACAATCTGAACGGTATCACATGGTGTATCTGTATAGATAAACAATCTGAACGATATCACATGGTGTATCTGTATAGATAAACAATCTGAACGATATCACATGGTGTATCTGTATAGATAAACAATCTGAACGATATCACATGGTGTATCTGTATAGATAAACAATCTGAACGGTATCACATGGTGTATCTGTATAGATAAACAATCTGAACGATATCACATGGTGTATCTGTATAGATAAACAATCTGAACGATATCACATGGTGTATCTGTATAGATAAACAATCTGAACGATATCATATGGTGTATCTGTATAGATAAACAATCTGAAAGATATCACATGGTGTATCTGTATAGATAAACAATCTGAACGATATCACATGGTGTATCTGTATAGATAAACAATCTGAACGATATCACATGGTGTATCTGTATAGATAAACAATCTGAACGATATCACATGGTGTATCTGTATAGATAAACAATCTGAACGGTACACCATATCACATGGTGTATCTGTATAGATAAACAATCTGAACGATATCACATGGTGTATCTGTATAGATAAACAATCTGAACGATATCACATGGTGTATCTGTATAGATAAACAATCTGAACGATATCACATGGTGTATCTGTATAGATAAACAATATGAACGGTATCACACGGTGTATCTGTATAGATAAACAATCTGAACGATATCATATGGTGTATCTGTATAGATAAACAATCTGAACGATATCACATGGTGTATCTGTATAGATAAACAATCTGAACGATATCACATGGTGTATCTGTATAGATAAAAAAATCTGAACGATATCACATGGTGTATCTGTATAGATAAACAATCTGAACGATATCACATGGTGTATCTGTATAGATAAACAATCTGAACGATATCACATGGTGTATCTGTATAGATAAACAATCTGAACGGTATCACATGGTGTATCTGTATAGATAAACAATCTGAACGATATCACATGGTGTATCTGTATAGATAAACAATCTGAACGATATCACATGGTGTATCTGTATAGATAAACAATCTGAACGATATCACATGGTGTATCTGTATAGATAAACAATCTGAACGATATCACATGGTGTATCTGTATAGATAAACAATCTGAACGATATCACATGGTGTATCTGTATAGATGAACAATCTGAACGATACCACATGGTGTATCTGTATAGATAAACAATCTGAACGATATCACATGGTGTATCTGTATAGATAAACAATCTGAACGATATCACATGGTGTATCTGTATAGATAAACAATCTGAACGGTATCACATGGTGTATCTGTATAGATAAACAATCTGAACGATATCACATGGTGTATCTGTATAGATAAACAATCTGAACGATATCACATGGTGTATCTGTATAGATAAACAATCTGAACGATATCACATGGTGTATCTGTATAGATAAACAATCTGAACGGTATCACATGGTGTATCTGTATAGATAAACAATCTGAACGGTATCACATGGTGTATCTGTATAGATAAACAATCTGAACGATATCACATGGTGTATCTGTATAGATAAACAATCTGAACGATATCACATGGTGTATCTGTATAGATAAACAATCTGAACGGTATCACATGGTTTATCTGTATAGATAAACAATCTGAACGATATCACATGGTGTATCTGTATAGATAAACAATCTGAACGATATCTGTATAGATAAACAATCTGAACGGTATCACATGGTGTATCTGTATAGATAAACAATCTGAACGGTATCACATGGTGTATCTGTATAGATAAACAATCTGAACGATATCACATGGTGTATCTGTATAGATAAACAATCTGAACGATATCACATGGTGTATCTGTATAGATAAACAATCTGAACGATATCACATGGTGTTTCTGTATAGATAAACAATCTGAACGATATCACATGGTGTATCTGTATAGATAAACAATCTGAACGATATCACATGGTGTATCTGTATAGATAAACATCTGAACGATATCACATGGTGTATCTGTATAGATAAACAATCTGAACGATATCACATGGTGTATCTGTATAGATAAACAATCTGAACGGTATCACATGGTGTATCTGTATAGATAAACAATCTGAACGATATCACATGGTGTATCTGTATAGATAAACAATCTGAACGATATCACATGGTGTATCTGTATAGATAAACAATCTGAACGATATCACATGGTGTATCTGTATAGATAAACAATCTGAACGATATCACATGGTGTATCTGTATAGATAAACAATCTGAACGATATCACATGGTGTATCTGTATAGATAAACAATCTGAACGATATCACATGGTGTATCTGTATAGATAAACAATCTGAACGATATCACATGGTGTATCTGTATAGATAAACAATCTGAACGATATCACATGGTGTATCTGTATAGATAAACAATCTGAACGATATCACATGGTGTATCTGTATAGATAAACAATCTGAACGATATCACATGGTGTATCTGTATAGATAAACAATCTGAACGATATCACATGGTGTATCTGTATAGATAAACAATCTAAACGATATCACATGGTGTATCTGTATAGATAAACAATCTGAACGATATCACATGGTGTATCTGTATAGATAAACAATCTGAACGATATCACATGGTGTATCTGTATAGATAAACAATCTGAACGATATCACATGGTGTATCTGTATAGATAAACAATCTGAACGATATCACATGGTGTATCTGTATAGATAAACAATCTGAACGATATCACATGGTGTATCTGTATAGATAAACAATCTGAACGGTATCACATGGTGTATCTGTATAGATAAACAATCTGAACGATATCACATGGTGTATCTGTATAGATAAACAATCTGAACGATATCACATGGTGTATCTGTATAGATAAACTATCTGAACGATATCACATGGTGTATCTGTATAGATAAACAATCTGAACGATATCACATGGTGTATCTGTATAGATAAACAATCTGAACGATATCACATGGTGTATCTGTATAGATAAACAATCTGAACGATATCACATGGTGTATCTGTATAGATAAACAATCTGAACGGTATCACATGGTGTATCTGTATAGATAAACAATCTGAACGGTATCACATGGTGTATCTGTATAGATAAACAATCTGAACGATATCACATGGTGTATCTGTATAGATAAACAATCTGAACGATATCACATGGTGTATCTGTATAGATAAACAATCTGAACGATATCACATGGTGTATCTGTATAGATAAACAATCTGAACGATATCACATGGTGTATCTGTATAGATAAACAATCTGAACGGTACCACATGGTCTATCTGTATAGATGAACAATCTGAACGATACCACATGGTGTATCTGTATAGATAAACAATCTGAACGGTATCACATTGTGTATCTGTATAGATAAACAATCTGAACGATATCACATCTGTATAGATAAACAATCTGAACGATATCACATGGTGTATCGGTATAGATAAACAATCTAAACGATATCGCATGGTGTATCTGTATAGATAAACAATCTGAAAGATATCACATGGTGTATCTGTATAGATAAACAATCTGAACGATATCACATGGTGTATCTGTATAGATAAACAATCTGAACGATATCACATGGTGTATCTGTATAGATAAACAATCTGAACGGTATCACATGGTGTATCTGTATAGATAAACAATCTGAACGATATCACATGGTGTATCTGTATAGTGAACGATATCACATGGTGTATCTGTATAGATAAACAATCTGAACGATATCACATGGTGTATCTGTATAGATAAACAATCTGAACGGTATCACATGGTGTATCTGTATAGATAAACAATCTGAACGATATCACATGGTGTATCTGTATAGATAAACAATCTGAACGATATCACATGGTGTATCTGTATAGATAAACAATCTGAACGATATCACATGGTGTATCTGTATAGATAAACAATCTGAACGGTATCACATGGTGTATCTGTATAGATAAACAATCTGAACGGTATCACATGGTGTATCTGTATAGATAAACAATCTGAACGATATCACATGGTGTATCTGTATAGATAAACAATCTGAACGGTATCACATGGTCACCACTAATGGCGTCGAATATACCTTGGTCACTACTTTAGGATAATATCGTGCTGGGCTTATATGTGGTCATCTCTTTATAAACCTCGGATTGTAAATGATGTAAGCACAAAGGTTCGTTGTTCCACTTCTGTTCTAATTTCTTTATAACCACACCAACTTCCATACCAGATCAAATAAACCTATCGCAGTGCTTCACTTGTAAGAGAAGCAATGAGGAGCTGCGACCTATACAAAATAAGTGACGAGCTTTACACAAGTTAGTGTCTATGTAGACCAAAAAGAGGTGACAGGTTGTCGAGATCAACTTTATATCTATTTAGTCTAACGATGGCTTATCGAGAGCAAGTGAATATCTACTTAAACATAAAAATAATAAAGAGCTCTATCCATCAAGAGAAAGGGACTAGCTGTAAGGACCAAACAAACAGGTTTTAAGGCCAAGGACTAGTGATATGTCGTACATATCAAACATAAGTCACTAGCTAATCAGACTAATTAGCGGTTACAAGCTCTATTCATCGATAGCCAGTGAATAAATGTAAAGATAAAACAAAAAAACAAGAAATGATTGTAAAGACCAAAGCAAGTCACAAGTTGCACATGTCAAGACCAAGACACTGACAGTAGAGAGGTGACGCGCTGTACGCTTCAACAACAAGTCACTGGCAGTAATCACAAAGACGTAGTAACGCGCTGTACACAAACAACCAGCCAGTGGCAGTAAAGACGAAGAAGTAGTGACGAGCTATACACATCAACAACCAGCCACTGGGAGTAAAGACGAAGAAGTAGTGACGAGCTATACACATCAACAACCAGCCACTGGCAGTAAAGACAAAGACGTAGTGACGAGCTATACACATCAACAACCAGCCACTGGCAGTAAAGACGAAGAAGTAGTGACGAGCTATACACATCAACAACAAGCCACTGGCAGTAAAGGCCAATAAGTAGTGACGAGCTGTACACATCAACAACCAGCCACTGGGAGTAAAGACGAAGAAGTAGTGACGAGCTATACACATCAACAACCAGCCACTGGCAGTAAAGACAAAGAAGTAGTGACGAGCTGTACACATCAACAACCAGCCACTGGCAGTAAAGACAAAGAAGTAGTGACGAGCTGTACACATCAACAACAAGCCACTGGCAGTAAAGACAAAGAAGTAGTGACGAGCTATAGGCATCAACAACAAGCCACTGGCAGTATTCAAAGAAGTAGTGGCGAGCCGTACACATCAATAAGACACTGGGAGTAAAGACCAATAAGTAGTGACGAGCTGTACACATCAACAACAATCCACTGACAGAAAAGGCACTGAAGTAGTGACGAGCTGTACACATCAACAACAAGCCACTTGCAGTAAAGACAAAGACGTAGTGACGAGCTATATACATCAACAACAAGCCACTGACAGAAAAGGCACTGAAGTAGTGACGATCTGTACACATCAACAACAAGCCACTGACAGAAAAGACACTGAAGTAGTGACGATCTTTACACATCAACAACAAACCACTGGCAGTAAAGACACTGAAGTAGTGACGAGCTGTACACATCAACAACAAGCCACTGACAGAAAAGACACTGAAGTAGCGACGATCTTTACACATCAACAACAAGCCACTGGCAGTAAAGACACTGAAGTAGTGACGATCTTTACACATCAACAACAAGCCACTGACAGAAAAGACACTGAAGTAGTGACGATCTTTACACATCAACAACAAGCCACTGGCAGTAAAGACACTGAAGTAGTGACGAGCTGTACACATCAACAACAAGCCACTGGCAGTAAAGACAAAGACGTAGTGACGAGCTATACACATCAACAACCAGCCACTGGCAGTAAAGACACTGAAGTAGTGACGAGCTGTACACATCAACAACAAGCCACTGGCAGTAAAGACACTGAAGTAGTGACGAGCTGTACACATCAACAACAAGCCACTGGCAGTAAAGACGAAGAAGTAGTGACGATCTTTACACATCAACAACAAGCCACTGACAGTATAGACACTGAAGTAGTGACGAGCTATATACATCAACAACAAGCCACGGGCAGTAAAGACACTGAAGTAGTAACGAGCTATATACATCAACAACAAGCCACTGACAGAAAAGGCACTGAAGTAGTGACGAGCTGTACACATCAACAACAAGCCACTGGCAGTAAAGGCACTGAAGTAGTGACGAGCTATATACATCAACAACAAGCCACTGACAGAAAAGGCACTGAAGTAGTGATGAGCTGTACACATCAACAACAAGCCACTGACAGTATAGACAAAGAAGTAGTGACGATCTTTACACATCAACAACAAGCCACTGACAGTATAGACAAAGAAGTAGTGACGAGCTGTACACATCAACAACAAGCCACTGACAGAAAAGGCACTGAAGTAGTGACGAGCTATATACATCAACAACAAGCCACTGACAGAAAAGGCACTGAAGTAGTGACGAGCTGTACACATCAACAACAAGCCACTGGCAGTAAAGGCACTGAAGTAGTGACGAGCTATATACATCAACAACAAGCCACTGACAGAAAAGGCCAATAAGTAGTGACGAGCTATATGCATCAACAACAAGCCACGGGCAGTATAGACAAAGAAGTAGTGACGATCTTTACACATCAACAACAAGCCACTGACAGTATAGACAAAGAAGTAGTGACGAGCTGTACACATCAACAACAAGCCACTGGCAGTATTCAAAGAAGTAGTGGCGAGCCGTACACATCAATAAGACACTGGGAGTAAAGACCAATAAGTAGTGACGAGCTGTACACATCAACAACAAGCCACTTGCAGTAAAGACAAAGACGTAGTGACGATCTTTACACATCAACAACAAGCGACTGACAGAAAAGGCACTGAAGTAGCGACGATCTTTACACATCAACAACAAGCCACTGACAGTATAGACAAAGAAGTAGCGACGATCTTTACACATCAACAACAAGCCACTTGCAGTAAAGACAAAGACGTAGTGACGATCTTTACACATCAACAACAAGCCACTTGCAGTAAAGACAAAGAAGTAGCGACGATCTTTACACATCAACAACAAGCCACTTGCAGTAAAGACAAAAACGTAGTGACGATCTTTACACATCAACAACAAGCCACTTGCAGTAAAGACAAAGAAGTAGCGACGATCTTTACACATCAACAACAAGCCACTGACAGAAAAGGCCAATAAGTAGTGACGAGCTATAGGCATCAACAACAAGCCACTGGCAGTAAAGACACTGAAGTAGTGACGAGCTATATACATCAACAACAAGCCACTGGCAGTAAAGGCCAATAAGTAGTGACGAGCTATATACATCAACAACAAGCCACGGGCAGTAAAGGCCAATAAGTAGTGACGAGCTATAGGCATCAACAACAAGCCACTGGCAGTAAAGACACTGAAGTAGTGACGAGCTATATACATCAACAACAAGCCACTGGCAGTAAAGGCCAATAAGTAGTGACGAGCTATATACATCAACAACAAGCCACGGGCAGTAAAGGCCAATAAGTAGTGACGAGCTATAGGCATCAACAACAAGCCACTGGCAGTAAAGGCCAATAAGTAGTGACGAGCTATAGGCATCAACAACAAGCCACGGGGAGTAAAGACACTGAAGTAGTGACGAGCTGTACACATCAACAACAAGCCACTGGCAGTAAAGGCCAATAAGTAGTGACGAGCTATATACATCAACAACAAGCCACGGGCAGTAAAGGCCAATAAGTAGTGACGAGCTATAGGCATCAACAACAAGCCACGGGCAGTAAAGACAAAGATGTAGTGACCAGCTATACTCATCAACAACACGTCACTGGCAGTAAAGATCAAGAAGTAGTGACGAGCTGTACACATCAACAACAAGCCACTGGCAGTATTCAAAGAAGTAGTGGCGAGCCGTACACATCAATAAGACACTGGGAGTAAAGACCAATAAGTGGTGACGAGCTGTACACATCAACAACAAGCCACTGGCAGTAAAGATCAAGAAGTAGTGACGAGCTACACACATCAATAACAAGCCACTGGCAGTAAAGACACTGAAGTAGTGACGAGCTGTACACATCAACAACAAGCCACTGGCAGTATAGACAAAGATGTAGTGACCAGCTATACTCATCAACATCACGTCACTGGCAGTAAAGATCAAGAAGTAGTGACGAGCTGTACACATCAATAACAAGCCACTGGCAGTATAGACACTGAAGTAGTGACGAGCTATATACATCAACAACAAGCCACTGGCAGTAAAGGCCAATAAGTAGTGACGAGCTATATACATCAACAACAAGCCACGGGCAGTAAAGGCCAATAAGTAGTGACGAGCTATAGGCATCAACAACAAGCCACTGGCAGTAAAGGCCAATAAGTAGTGACGAGCTATAGGCATCAACAACAAGCCACGGGGAGTAAAGACACTGAAGTAGTGACGAGCTGTACACATCAACAACAAGCCACTGGCAGTAAAGGCCAATAAGTAGTGACGAGCTATATACATCAACAACAAGCCACGGGCAGTAAAGGCCAATAAGTAGTGACGAGCTATAGGCATCAACAACAAGCCACGGGCAGTAAAGACAAAGATGTAGTGACCAGCTATACTCATCAACAACACGTCACTGGCAGTAAAGATCAAGAAGTAGTGACGAGCTGTACACATCAACAACAAGCCACTGGCAGTATTCAAAGAAGTAGTGGCGAGCCGTACACATCAATAAGACACTGGGAGTAAAGACCAATAAGTGGTGACGAGCTGTACACATCAACAACAAGCCACTGGCAGTAAAGATCAAGAAGTAGTGACGAGCTACACACATCAATAACAAGCCACTGGCAGTAAAGACACTGAAGTAGTGACGAGCTGTACACATCAACAACAAGCCACTGGCAGTATAGACAAAGATGTAGTGACCAGCTATACTCATCAACATCACGTCACTGGCAGTAAAGATCAAGAAGTAGTGACGAGCTGTACACATCAATAACAAGCCACTGGCAGTATAGACAAAGATGTAGTGACGAGCTATATACATCAACAACAAGCCACGGGCAGTAAAGGCACTGAAGTAGTGACGAGCTGTACACATCAACAACAAGCCACTGGCAGTAAAGGCCAATAAGTAGTGACGAGCTATAGGCATCAACAACAAGCCACGGGCAGTAAAGACACTGAAGTAGTGACGAGCTGTACACATCAACAACAAGCCACTGGCAGTAAAGGCACTGAAGTAGTGACGAGCTGTACACATCAACAACAAGCCACTGGCAGTAAAGACCAATAAGTAGTGACGAGCTGTACACATCAACAACAAGCCACTGGCAGTAAAGACAAAGAAGTAGTGACGAGCTATACACATCAACAACAAGCCACTGGCAGTAAAGACAAAGAAGTAGTGACGAGCTGTACACATCAACAACAAGCCACTGGCAGTATAGACAAAGATGTAGTGACCAGCTATACTCATCAACAACACGTCACTGGCAGTAAAGATCAAGAAGTAGTGACGAGCTGTACACATCAACAACAAGCCACTGGCAGTATTCAAAGAAGTAGTGGCGAGCCGTACACATCAATAAGACACTGGGAGTAAAGACCAATAAGTAGTGACGAGCTGTACACATCAACAACAAACCACTGGCAGTAAGAACAAATAAGTAGTGACGAGCTGTACACATCAACAACAAGCCACGGGCAGTAAAGACACTGAAGTAGTGACGAGCTATAGGCATCAACAACAAGCCACGGGCAGTAAAGACACTGAAGTAGTGACGAGCTGTACACATCAACAACAAGCCACTGGCAGTAAAGACACTGAAATAGTGACGAGCTGTACACACCAACAACAAGCCACTGGCAGTAAAGACACAATATTGTTTTATCCAGTATCAAAGGGCAATCGAATTAGTTAAAGGACAAGTGACATGCTGATATCGGGGAACGAGAGTAACTTTCCTTACTAAAAAAGGGGGGCAAAAGGTCTTGTCCGAGATATCATTGTATAATCTCAATATTTTAAACAACAAAAGGGCGCTGATATTGAACACATATTCTTGTTAATAGGTCCGATGATCATACTCTTCATCCTCGACAGATATTTTTAAGAATTCTCCCAGTTTACCAATATGTAGAGTAAGTTAGAATATATCAAATGTGTTATGCCTTTATGAGTTTAATGGACATAGAATGTGCTGTGTCTGAAAGTTACCACAGTGTCAGTACCTAGTTTTCGGCGCATCTAATGCCCTCAATTGTCAAATTGCTTATTTCAATATTTATCGCCGACCTAGATACACCGATGCGGGCCACTGATGAGTTCAATACTTTAGCATTGATTTTCTCAGCTCTGTTTCTATAAAAAATGTGTTGATGTCAGAACAGGGACTCCTTGGTAACGATCAGTTCACGATGTCTTCAGTGATTGAGTAGAAAGTACAAATCTCCAATCAATTTATGAGAGCAACTAACTTTATCACTTTAAACATTTAAATGTAATACGACCAAGCCAAACGATAATTCACGATAAAAGAATGGCAGTTTTGTGTTAGTGCATTGTAAACAAAAGTCCGGTACATATATAAACAAGGAATGTTAGTGAAGCTTTTAAAATTCTGCCACATTTTATCTCCGAGTTACAAGTATTATTTGCGTTACGTTCGTCATTCCCGACTGCAATGTGCAGTTAATATGTTTTTTATACCTTATTCTAAATGTATTTCCATGGCAATATGATTGTACTTCCGGTTTGCATCGCGACATCATTAGAAATTGATGAAAACGACCAGGGATGGGAAATTTCTTTATTCAAACATAATATTGAATATTTTGTACAAAGTGTTTCGCCCCCCAAAAAGTTATGAGATTGGGTAAAGTCCATCCCTAGATCCCTGGTGGAACCTATAATTAACTATTGTCTGTACTTCCGGTTTTATGTATGGAATGCAGTTTTGTGAATGTCCAGACGGACAAATATGGTATATTTTAATACTTGGGGTTAACCGGATACAGTCACTTGAAATATGACAGCACCTGAATTTATTTCATTTTTCAAATCACAAAAGATATTACAGGTGCTGCTATGGTAGGTGTTTTCCGAATTATAATATTACAGTTTACAACCCAGCATGAGATGTGAGCTTACTCCATAGAAATACGTTTTTAAATGTTTATTCATTACAAATGACTATAAATGCACGCATAAATGTGTGTATGGTGGATCGCTGAAGCATGCGGTATTACCTGTGTACGCGCAATTTCAGTATCTGCATCCAACTGACTTAGGTTATATTTGATGTGCATTGTAAATATATAACTATTGAATTTTTCGGAATATTTTTTTCTGTATAAGCTGAGCTTACCTGACCGCGGCTGGTTGGTATGTTGATATGACAGGAGTCCGTTGAGAGGGTACATAGTACGGGGATGGGGTTGTATGGTCCCAGTGTCCCACTATTCTGCACCACCTTCTCATCTACCTTCTCGGTACCACTCGGAGTCAGTACCAAGTCAAGCGTACAGCTGACGTACTGGGTATATCGCAACAAAATGCACTTCCACTTTCGTCAATGATTTCAAAAAAATGCTCTCGATTAGTACGTTCGCTAATTATTTGTACTTTTAAAGACTAACGACGACTCGAAATGCTAATGGGACCCAAGTCAGATAGGCTCGAGTGTGCCATGCCGTGTCAACGGATAATGGGGGCGGGGTTTTGAAACTATTTAATATTCGGAACAGATAGAAACAGCATATATTTTGATTGTTACGAAAGTTACGCAGTGATTCGCCTCTTCTCTCAGTCAATCAGACGAGAGGTGTGAACTAAGCCATAATATAGCTACAGAGGTGAAACCCAGTGTTTAAGGAGGGAGAGCAGATACCTAGGTCTCGCCAATGCATGAGAGTTTGTCTAAATAGGTGTTCTGGTGTTAGGGGTTCAGTGATAAATCGATGCTGGAGGTAATATTTTACAATCTGGTTAAGTGGGTATGGTTTGTCTGTGAGCGGATACGTTCTGACGTTGTCCCAAACCTTGCCATTGATGTCACTAATTTCTCCAGCGTATTAAGAGACAAAGCGAAAATAATATATTTTTGAAAAAATCAATAAATCGTCTATTGCTCGATTTCCATATGGTGTCGATACTACTCTCGTGCAACCCTTTATGATAAAGACATGTAATGTTCATATCCCAATGTGTCTTCATGCGTTTTACTTTATTACATTACCATCCTTGCAGTTTGTGTTTCTCAGAAAGTTGAGAAACGGACCAGATTGTGTCCTTAGGCAAAACACTTTAATCTAATTGCTGTGGATAGAATGCGACAGGCCTCCCGGATTTTGTTCAGTGAAGTAGCTCTCAAGACCTTGGGTGTTGACGGGGCAATACACCCAGTAATTATAATACTTTATGTACGTGTGTGGTTTTACTTTGATTTTTCACAACTGCTAATGTACTGATATTTTAGCTTTACATAATACCAGTTTAGTGATATGCATTCCGACCAAGCATGTGACATTACGAAGTGTATAGCTATTTATCGCTATGGCTTTCTGTCTGATGTTCTATTTTTGTCAACTCATTAATCAAAATATAAGCAACACTGCATATGCCACGGGATGTTTATCGTTAAGGTAATATACACACAGACCAATACGTCTACCTTAAAACGTATCATAGTGACACCTAGTGCTTGATTGGTGGTGGGGAAACCTTGTCATTAAATCCGTAGAACTCTGTACTATTTTAATTCAATCATGTCGTCACGGTATAGTAAACAGCGCATGCGTAACCATGCATGTAACTGATTGTATTTGTACAATGACACTGATGTTTGTAATATAAACTAGTTTCCCCTTCCTTACCTAGCCCGTATTGACAGTCAATCAACGTTTACATACAGGTGCACGCAAATTTACAATAGAATATAAGAATTCTTAAAAAAATGGGGGAGGGGACACTAAAATGCACCTAACATTGAGGGCTTGCAATGGAGTTACAATAATGAGACTTTGACACATGACAGCAGTTTTTTGTGAATTACAAGCAAGATTGATCTGAAAATGATTTCCTTGTTAAGACGAAGTAGTTCGTATGTTAACTGCGTCTGATTTGTCGCCATTAACATACGGATCAGTATAGGTAAGTAGAGAGACTATGTAACAAAACTTCCACACGATGCACCATGTATTGATCCTAGTACTATGATGTATAATAAATAGGAATATTTAAATCTTCACGCTCCGTGCGACAACAACAGGCGTACAAAACAGCCTTTCTGAGCCTTAACGTGAAACATAGTTTTTCCTCGTTAAGTTGCCTATATTTCACTTTAATTGTTAAACATTGTACACAGGGAAATTGAGAACTGTACTTAACGTAACAAAATTAAGGAAGATCGCGACTTTATAATTTGATAGTTTTAACAACTATCAGACTCTATATCAAACAGATCTGAAAGAAATTGGAAATAAACAAAATACATATAGGAACAATAATATGACATTACGGGATTTTGTGCTGAGCTATCGATAATAGACTATCTATAATAGACTATCTATAATAGACTATCGATAATAGACTATCTATAATAGACTATCGATAATAGACTACCTATAATAGACTATCGGTAATAGACTATCGATAATAGACTATCGATAATAGACTACCTATAATAGACTATCGATAACAGACTATCGATAATAGACTATCTATAATAGACTATCGATAATAGACTATCGATAATAGACTATCGATAATAGACTATCGATAATAGAATATCGATAATAGACTATCTATAATAGACTATCGATAATAGACTATCTATAATAGACTATCGATAATAGACTATCTATAATAGACTATCGATAATAAACTATCTATGATAGACTATATATAATAGACTATCGATAATAGACTATCTATAATAGACTATCGATAATAGACTATCTATAATAGACTACCGATAATAGACTATCTATAATAGACTATCGATAATAGACTATCTATAATAGACGATTCATATAACAGCATAGACAACAATGAAAACGCCTTAATGGAACATATTTAACGGAAATATCCAAACACAATAACAAAGAAACACAATAACCAAATCACGTAACACAATAACCAAGCAACAGACCCATCACGTAACACAATAACCAAACAACAGACCCATCACGTAACACAATAACCAAACAACAGACCCATCACGTAACACAATAACCAAACAACAGACCTATCACGTAACACAATAACCAAACAACAGACCCATCATGTAACACAATAACCAAACAACAGACCCATCACGTAACACAATAACCAAACAACAGACCTATCACGTAACACAATAACCAAACAACAGACCCATCATGTAACACAATAACCAAGCAACAGACCTATCACGTAACACAATAACCAAACAACAGACCCATCACGTAACACAATAACCAAGCAACAGACCCATCACGTAACACAATAACCCAACTATAGACCTATTATCTAACATAACTACCCAGCTATAGATATATCATCTAACACAACAACCCAGCTATAGAACTATCATCTAACACAACAATCCAGCTATAGACCTATCATCTAACACAACAACCCAGCTATACATCTATTATCTAGCACAACAACCCAGCTATAGATATATCATCTAACACAACAACCAAGGTATATATCACATCACTCAACAACCCAGCTATAGACATATCATCTAATACAACAACCCAGCTATAGAACTATCATCTAACACAACAACTGAGCTATAGACCTATCATCTAACACAACAACCCAGCTATAGAACTATCATCTTACACAACAACTGAGCTATAGACCTATCATCTAACACAACAACCAAGCTATAGACATATCATCTACCACAACAACCCAGCTATAGAACTATCATCTAACACAACAACCCAGCTATAGACCTATCATCTAACACAACAACCCAGCTATAGATATATAATCTAACACAACAACCCAGCTATAGACCTATCATATAACACAACAACCCAGCTATAGATATATAATCTAACACAACAACCCAGCTATAGATATATAATCTAACACAACAATCCAGCTATAGACCTATCATATAACACAACAACCCAGCTATAGATATATAATCTAACACAACAACCCAGCTATAGACCTATCATATAACACAACAACCCAGCTATAGATATATTATCTAACACAACAACCCAGCTATAGATATATCATCTAACACAACAACCCAGCTTTAGATATATCATCTAACACAACAACCCAGCTATAGACCTATCATATAACACAACAACCCAGCTATAGATATATAATCTAACACAACAACCCAGCTATAGATATATCATCTAACACAACAACCCAGCTATAGACCTATCATCTAACACAACAACCCAGCTATAGACCTATCATCTAACACAACAACCCAGCTATAGATATATCATCTAACACAACAACCCAGCTATAGATATATAATCTAACACAACAACCCAGCTATAGACCTATCATCTAACACAACAACCCAGCTATAGACCTATCATCTAACACAACAACCCAGCTATAGATATATAATCTAACACAACAACCCAGCTATAGATATATCATCTAACACAACAACCCAGCTATAGACCTATCATCTAACACAACAACCCAGCTATATACCTATCATCTAACACAACAACCCAGCTATAGATATATCATCTAACACAACAACCCAGCTATAGATATATCATCTAACACAACAACACAGCTATAGATACATCATCTAACACAACAACCCAGCTATAGAACTATCATCTAACACAACAACCCAGCTATAGACCTATCATCTACCACAACAACCCAGATATAGACCTATCATCTAACACAACAACCCAGCTATAGACCTATCATCTGACACAACAACCCAGCTATAGATATATCATCTAACACAACAACCAAGCTATAGACCTATCATCTAACACAACAACCCAGCTATAGACCTATCATCTAACACAACAACCCAGCTATAGACCTATCATATAACACAACAACCCAGCTATAGATATATAATCTAACACAACAACCCAGCTATAGATATATCATCTAACACAACAACCCAGCTATAGACCTATCATCTAACACAACAACCCAGCTATATACCTATCATCTAACACAACAACCCAGCTACAGATATATCATCTAACACAACAACCCAGCTATAGATATATCATCTAACACAACAACCCAGCTATAGATATATCATCTAACACAACAACCCAGCTATAGACATATCATCTACCACAACAACCCAGCTATAGACCTATCATCTAACACAACAACCCAGCTATAGATATATCATCTAACACAACAACCCAGCTATAGATATATCATCTAACACAACAACCAAGCTATAGACCTATCATCTAACACAACAACCCAGCTATAGAACTATCATCTGATACAACAACCCAGCTATATATATACCACATCACTCAACAACTGAGCTATAGACATATCATCTACCACAACAACCCAGCTATAGAACTATCATCTAACACAACAACCCAGCTATATACCTATCATCTAACACAACAACCCAGCTATATACCTATCATCTGATACAACAACCCAGCTATATATATATCACATCACTCAACAACCCAGCTATAGAACTATCATCTAACACAACAACCCAGCTATAGATATATCATCTAACACAACAACCAAGCTATAGACCTATCATCTAACACAACAACCCAGCTATAGACCTATCATCTAACACAACAACCCAGCTATAAATCTGTCATCTAACACAACAACCCAGCTATATACCTATCATCTGATACAACAACCCAGCTATATATATATCACATCACTCAACAACCAAGCTATAGACCTATCATCTAACACAACAACCCAGCTATAGACCTATCATCTAACACAACAACCCAGCTATAGATATATCATCTAACACAACAACCAAGCTATAGACCTATCATCTAACACAACAACCCAGCTATAGACCTATCATCTAACACAACAACCCAGCTATAGAACTATCATCTGATACAACAACCCAGCTATATATATATCACATCACTCAACAACCCAGCTATAGACCTATCATATAACACAACAACCCAGCTATAGATATATAATCTAACACAACAACCCAGCTATAGATATATAATCTAACACAACAATCCAGCTATAGACCTATCATCTGATACAACAACCCAGCTATATACCTATCATCTAACACAACAACCCAGCTATAGATATATCATCTAATACAACAACCCAGCTATAGAACTATCATCTAACACAACAACCCAGCTATAGATATATTATCTAACACAACAACCCAGCTATAGACCTATCATCCAACACAACAACCCAGCTATAGATATATCATCTAACACAACAACCCAGCTATAGACCTATCATATAACACAACAACCCAGCTATAGATATATAATCTAACACAACAACCCAGCGATAGATATATCATCTAACACAACAACCCAGCTATAGACCTATCATCTAACACAACAACCCAGCTATATACCTATCATCTAACACAACAACCCAGCTATAGATATATCATCTAACACAACAACCCAGCTATAGATATATCATCTAACACAACAACCCAGCTATAGATATATTATCTAACACAACAACCCAGCTATAGACCTATCATCTAACACAACAACCCAGCTATAGATATATCATCTAACACAACAACCCAGCTATAGATATATAATCTAACACAACAACCCAGCTATAGAACTATCATCTAACACAACAACCCAGCTATAGACCTATCATCTAACACAACAACCCAGCTATAGATATATCATCTAACACAACAACCCAGCTATAGATATATAATCTAACACAACAACCCAGCTATAGAACTATCATCTAACACAACAACCCAGCTATAGACCTATCATCTAACACAACAACCCAGCTATAGATATATCATCTAACACAACAACCCAGCTATAGATATATCATCTAACACAACAACCCAGGTTTTGACATATCACATCACTCAACAACCAAGCTATAGACATATCATCTGATACAACAACCCAGCTATAGAACTATCATCTAACACAACAACCCAGCTATATACCTATCATCTGATACAACAACCCAGCTATATATATATCACATCACTCAACAACCAAGCTATAGACATATCATCTACCACAACAACCCAGCTATAGAACTATCATCTAACACAACAACCCAGCTATAGACCTATCATCTAACACAACAACCAAGCTATAGACATATCATCTACCACAACAACCCAGCTATAGACCTATCATCTAACACAACAACCCAGCTATAGACCTATCATCTAACACAACAACCCAGCTATAGATATATCATCTAACACAACAACCAAGCTATAGACCTATCATCTAACACAACAACCCAGCTATAGACCTATCATCTAACACAACAACCCAGCTATAGAACTATCATCTGATACAACAACCCAGCTATATATATATCACATCACTCAACAACCCAGCTATAGACCTATCATATAACACAACAACCCAGCTATAGATATATAATCTAACACAACAACCCAGCTATAGATATATAATCTAACACAACAATCCAGCTATAGACCTATCATCTGATACAACAACCCAGCTATATACCTATCATCTAACACAACAACCCAGCTATAGATATATCATCTAATACAACAACCCAGCTATAGAACTATCATCTAACACAACAACCCAGCTATAGATATATTATCTAACACAACAACCCAGCTATAGACCTATCATCTAACACAACAACCCAGCTATAGATATATCATCTAACACAACAACCCAGCTATAGACCTATCATATAACACAACAACCCAGCTATAGATATATAATCTAACACAACAACCCAGCGATAGATATATCATCTAACACAACAACCCAGCTATAGACCTATCATCTAACACAACAACCCAGCTATATACCTATCATCTAACACAACAACCCAGCTATAGATATATCATCTAACACAACAACCCAGCTATAGATATATCATCTAACACAACAACCCAGCTATAGATATATTATCTAACACAACAACCCAGCTATAGACCTATCATCTAACACAACAACCCAGCTATAGATATATCATCTAACACAACAACCCAGCTATAGATATATAATCTAACACAACAACCCAGCTATAGAACTATCATCTAACACAACAACCCAGCTATAGACCTATCATCTAACACAACAACCCAGCTATAGATATATCATCTAACACAACAACCCAGCTATAGATATATCATCTAACACAACAACCCAGGTTTTGACATATCACATCACTCAACAACCAAGCTATAGACATATCATCTGATACAACAACCCAGCTATAGAACTATCATCTAACACAACAACCCAGCTATATACCTATCATCTGATACAACAACCCAGCTATATATATATCACATCACTCAACAACCCAGCTATAGAACTATCATCTAACACAACAACCCAGCTATAGAACTATCATCTGATACAACAACCCAGCTATATATATATCACATCACTCAACAACTGAGCTATAGACCTATCATCTAACACAACAACCCAGCTATAGAACGATCATCTAACACAACAACCCAGCTTTAGACCTATCATCTAACACAACAACCCAGCTATATACATCACATCACACAACCGCAACAACTTTTCTTTGAAAAGTTTTCAGAAGGATTGGATGTTTATTGGCTTTCATGCAGTTTTATGAAGAAACACTAGACTATGTTTATAGGCAGAGCGAAAGGCAAGGCATGCAAATAGACACTACCGTGTCGACCACATCCCTGTAACCTGAAACGCTACCTGAGAGTGATCTTTCACTTACTGGTCAGATGAAACAATATTGTTTACCATATTGTAAGATCATGAGTCATTAAACGCAAAAATAGTGACCCATCTTATATTTGATACATGACAGGATGTTTCCCTCCAATCAGGGTTTCATGTGATATATAACCACAATTAGTTGGCATTAAAGCCACACAATGGCAATTGAACTTTAGTCGGCAGACACGATGAATATTCCATCAAATACTATATACAGCAATACCATATAATTTTTTTTGTTTTGTTTTCTTTGTTGTTATGAAACTGTTCGACTGATTGTTTCCTCCATTTTGCAGATTTTATACATCACGATTTTGTCTGTATATGGTAATCCTTTATGATGCTATTCCGCTGCCTGTGTCACCAGTGACGAATGCTGACGGGAGTATCTTTATGTCAGCAAAAATGCGTGTTTTCATTGCTATATAGATCATCTCAAAAATATATATAAAAAAAGCTCTCAGAGATTCATTATGCTGACTAATTCCTTTGGGTTAGGATTAATTGTGTGAGAATATAACAACCACACCAAATTGTATCAAATATAATGTCATGATATATTTTTTTGCGTGTTGGTGTTTGATTTGCCAAATGACAGATACCTTTAGACTGGCGTCCACGTGCTAGCCATTTGGATGCATCACGATCTGACCGGTTTGCACACTTCCTATACTGTCTTTGACCTAAGATCAAAGTACAATGTAGTTGCTAACGTAGAAACTCTTGGACTCGTAACTTTGCACGTGACAGAAATCAATCTCCATGACAGCAGGAGACGCTGAACTCAGTATTCTATTAAATGCTGTATCAAAATTACGTTAGATTAAAAAACATCCAATCAAAGATAGGTCGATAGCTTACTATATATATCCCCGCGTGATGAACGTAATATATGAGTCTATGTAAAAACTGAAGACCAAAGTAAAGCTGAAGTATCTTTACATCCTACATTGAATATCTCATGGCTAAAAATACTTTTGTGTTGGAAAAAAAATCTCTGATCTTGTGGTCACTTTGCTCAGTACTTAATCACAATAACTATATCCGGTCACATGACTACCAAAAACGCAATCGTGGTCACGTGGTTTAGTGTCCAACTTTGATTGATTTACTCTGTAGTCTAAAGCATATTTACACGACTGTATCAGTTAAGGAAACTCATGTATGTATCATTACATGGTAAAAAAATTCAACAAAACCATCAAGGACTCAAATATGATGCCGTTTGCCCTTGGTGGAATGAGCTTTTGACCTTCAATATTTAGTTGGATTATTCAGGGGTCATGTTTGTTATCAGATACCACAAAAACATTCAATGTCTAGTGTTAAACACAAAATCTCCAAAACATTCCTTTTATCGCTTTGGTGTGATCGTTCAAGTGTTTTTTATACGTTAGAAGTGGCCTTTCATTCCTGACCCGTCAGTCCGTGGGGGTCACTTTTGGGTAGAGACGCGTGACCCAAGGATGCTTGCAGGTCGACCAAGTAACTATACACGGAGATACTCGAATTCTAAAACCTTTCTATAATTCATCTATCAAAAAACTTATTTCCTAATTTTGAAATAAAGACAGAGAGCACAATGGGATCGGAAGATAACTTGATATTTTATGGCGGATCTCTACCCTAGGATAATGCTTGAGCAACATGATATGTTTAATCCCGATAGAAATATGGGCAGTCAACCGTGACCACCTGAAACACGGCACCAACTCTACTTTCACTTTACTCTCCAATGAAACACGAAACACTCGCGCATTGTATTCTAAATATAACAGTTGTGGTAAGTTATCGTTGATCTATCAAGAATTAAATTCATCACTACCAGCCTGTCTGTGTAAAGAAAACCACACACCACATCAAACAGCAATGTCGATTGTGGCAAAATGTGAAGTTCCGATTATCAAGTTTATGAAGTGGAATACAATAAATTTGTCAGACAGAAGCAACCGTAGCATGATTGAGTAAACCACATTGGCCTGTTAGAAAGAATAGCCATGCAAACATGACAGAGCTGAACATTTAAAATCGGGGCAAATACTAAAGTACCCGTTCATGTTTATAGCGGTAACATCGTCAGCATTGGGTTTATATCGATATCAATTAAATACAGACATCATGTTTATAACGGTAACATCGTCAGCATTGGGTTTATATCGATATCAATTAAATACAGATGTCATGTTTATAACGGTAACATCGTCAGCCTTATATCGATATCAATTAAATACAGACATCGTGTTTATAATAGTAACATCGTCAGCATTGGGTTTATATCGATATCAATTAAATACAGACATCATGTTTACAACAGTAACATCATCAGCATTGGGTTTATATCGATATCAATTAAATACAGACATCGTGTGCATGGTGTGAGCAGAACGTACAAGGGAATGAACACACTAAAGCCAATCAGTTAATGTCAGTACAATGTTCTAAAATTAGAAAATATGGTGATTGGCATCATTTTTATACATCTTACTGCCATAGAAATATCAATGAAATTAGGAGCCCCAATAATTAGATCGTGTGATGACAAAATTATCACTATTTATCTAAATAGTCATGTAATTATGTTATGTTATCAACGTTTGCACAATATTTCTGAAGTGGAAGTCACATCATTCATTGTTTGAAGAA
The DNA here is from genome assembly GCF_031769215.1 of Ylistrum balloti. NCBI lineage: Eukaryota > Metazoa > Mollusca > Bivalvia > Pectinida > Pectinidae > Ylistrum > Ylistrum balloti. The sequence goes on along the minus strand of NW_026782403.1, from coordinate 509,598 downwards.
GAAATCAATATTTACATATGACGAGTAAATTTTGAGAATAGCGGTTTACTGGCCATTTTGGAAAAAAATTGACAAAGGAAGATATTTGCGGAGATAAGCCGGAACATTAAAGACCAAACATGTTCGTTTTTAGATTGAAAACTCATTGTGGATTTGTTTAAGCATGCAGTTTGAGTAAAAGACGAGAAAATTACACATCCTTTTTGATCTTATAACCCCAGCAAAGAGAACATGCTTTGAAACCTGCCCGTACTCTGTGATCACGAGGCACACAACACCGATATACAGAACTAGATAGAGGAGGGTCGTGACTCCCAAGACGTTCTACCCGCCATATACCACCCAGAACTACCATCCTTGCCGATTTGTGAAATAGCGGTCATTCAAGCTATGCTGTTGCCTATATTTTGATTAAATGTATTATTTGCTTACCGATAAAGTCTGTTGTGACAGTTAATTCTTTGAAATCACGCGTAAAGATGACTGTGGTTGTTGTGTGCTTGTTAACTAACTCGAACTGTAAACATGTAGTGATAGAGGGAAAGTTCTCTCCACTGAGAGCGACAGAACTACACTTGTAATATACTTATTGGTGCGAGATTCCCCCTCTAGTTAAAAAACATGGCGGTGACTTTATGATACACAAAGTCAATTTTCGGGGAGCAAAAGAAATTGCTGTAAGAGGGACTGAGTCAGCGTTATATTCTAATTCACCATAAGAGGGACTGAACCGCCATGATACGTCTATTGTATACTTGGATGCGAGATGAAATTTCTTGTAAGAGGGATTGAGTCATTGATATATAAACCTGACTGTGAGATGTCCCTCTAGTTTACTACACTAGGGACTGATATGTCATTGTGAATCCTTGGTTGTGAGATGTCCTCTCTAGTTTACTATACTGTTATATATACTTGGCTGTGAGATATCCCCTCTAGTTTACTATACATGGGACTGATTTATCGTTATATGTACTTGGCTGTGAGATGTCCCCTCTAGTTTACTATACATGGGACTGATTTATCGTTATATGTACTTGGCTGTGAGATGTCCCCTCTAGTTTACTATACATGGGACTGATTTATCGTTATATGTACTTGGCTGTGAGATGTCCCCTCTAGTTTACTATACATGGGACTGATTTATCGTTATATGTACTTGGCTGTGAGATGTCCCCTCTAGTTTACTATACAAAGGACTGATTTATCGTTATATGTACTTGGCTGTGAGATGTCCCCTCTAGTTTACTATACATGGGACTGATTTATCGTTATATGTACTTGGCTGTGAGATTTCCCCTCTAGTTTACTATACTAGGGACTGATCTATCGTTATATATACTTGGCTGTGAGATGTCCTCTCTAGTTTACTATACTGTTATATATACTTGGCTGTGAGATATCCCCTCTTTACTACACTAGAGACTGAGCTATCGTTATATAACACCACTGTGGCTGACCTTCGGGCTTGTGATCCGTACATAACCTGAAGGTATTTGAGAATAAATGCATATCTATTCATCGACCCAAGGCTGGCCCATCAATGTGAGAATAGCGGCCCGACAATGCATCACATGCTTGACTTATTTGGTCATGGGCGTGTATATAATTGATACAAGACTACTTGTTTTATATACCCTCTACTCAATGCAACTGCCTTCACACAATGGGTGGCTTTCAGGTTTCTTTTTTTTTCAAAAAGCAAGACATGTATGAATTCAATCTTAAAAACTCGTAAACTTTACAATTATTGTTTATTGTACACATGTGACTGACACATATGTAAGACAAATTATGTCCATGTTACAACAGTAAAATATAAGTATCTTCTGAAGGTAACGTTTGCTCGTAGCCGGGTGGTGAAGTGCCGTGAGTACCCCGAACATACTTTGAAAGATTAACCATGTGGATATGACAGACAGATCACAATCACAGACCGTCAGGGGGGTACATATTTCACACTGTCTTCCACAGATAGGCCGATCACAGCCCGCACATTTAAACTCGCTTCGATTCTACAGTCATGGTAGATTGTTGTCACAGGTATAATTAACGATATACATTAACACCTCGGATTCAATACCTAATGATATGCGGACGAATTAATTTATCGTTAATTGTTAAAATGGGCTAATTATAAATTCAGGTAAGATTTGATACAATCTAATTGCATTTTGGAAATTTAAATAACACCAATTACGTTGCAAGAAACGAAACATTTCATAATAAGTAATATTTAGGTTTACGTAATACGACATCGAAATCAGACAACAAATAACGATGAAAGCGTATTGATAGCTCAACTGTCTGTCGAACAGAATAACAAACAAATCGATTATGAGAGGAACACTGAAAAGACAACAAATTATTTTCAAATAATCGAAATAATTGTCTGCCACGAGATCACAGTGTTTAAAGTCCAGGTAAATCCTGTCCCTGAGGTAATAGACAAGCTAGGCCGTAGATAATATTATCCTGTATCGTTTGCTTTGGCATTTAATTAATGTATGTTATATAATATGTCAAAAAATCCATAAAAAGGTTGTTATTATATTACATCAATCAAATCAGATCGCCCGACTTAACCTGGACCATAACGTTAACTTTGATCAGTGCGTTATGATGATTGGGCAAAAATGTGATACCCCCGAAACTATTTTTCATTTACACGAGTTATCAGGTGTTTGTAGATAAAATTGTTCCTGACAGACGGGTGGGATAGATTACGCAGTGTACATATGTGTTATAGAACTACAGCCAGTAAGCGTAGCCCTTTGTATTAGTTAGGGATAAGATTTCCATATTTTCAAATTTTATGACAGATTGTTTTATAACTCTATTCAAGAAACAAAAGCTAGCACAATGAATTAAATCTTGATGTGAGAACAATTTATAGTATTAGGAAAGAAATGTCGATGATGAAGCGAGTTTTACTGTTAGTTTGACAGCTTTCTGGCAGCTGTACCTGTCAATTTATCTTGTTTAGTTTTTGCGATAACATAGATATATCATGTGTTTAATATGCACGACTCTATTCGACTGTGAACACGTTTGTCACAATTTAAATGTAAGAATCTGGACAACAGGAATGATGTGAGAACAGCCACTGGGAAAATTTGGCAGAAATATGATTTAAAAAATAAACAAGAGTAAAATTTGATTCATATAAAACTACATGTATTGATGTTTCATTTGTTCATTCCTTTCGCACTTTTATGTGTCTGTGTGTGAATCTTTCATTTATTTTCACTCTAGATTTGTCGAATTTTAAATTTGAATTAAGATTCTGTTGACATATTAGATTTCTTTGTTCGTTCTCTCTTCAATCCCATTTTACGTTGATGATACTAATAACAATTACAGAACAAGTGTGATTACTAAGTAATAGTTAGCAGATGTCGACAGAACAAATAGCACAGATCTATCTAGCATGGTTGATTTAAGAGTACGTTCTGAGTACATACTGTTTGATTATATCAATATTCTGTTTACAGTGTATCAAAGACTCGTGTAGCCGTCAAACATCCTTTACAACACTGGTCTGGATTCTGTGTCAGTTTGTTGATTGGTATGATTCTAGTTGTACTTTGTTACCACAAACGAGCTAAGGAAATATTATGTAGAAATGAAGTTTAACTTATGTCCCGTAAACATGTATACTGGATGTTTTACTATGCTATCTGCATGTAGTTATCATTGTATGGTTATGATGTAACATTATCAATATCAGTTGTGTATTATCAGCTCATGAACTGCCAACAAGATAGGAACATGTCAAGAAACGTAGTCAAACTGAAGTTTCCTTCCTTTATAACCAGACGAATATTGAAAATGATATATATAAGATTGAACAGCTTTCAGTTGGCACCCATGGACATAGGGATACCAATAGGATAAGGACAAATTTTATGGAACACGTCACATTATCCTATTGGCATTCATATGTCTATGAATGTCAACTTAAAACAGTTCAATTCTTAAATAACATAGATATTTAAACTGTGAGACGACTCGCTAGTCCTTTAGGAATGCCATACATGGAACATACCGTTACTAGCTACCCAATCAATTTTTTTTTTGTTTGATTTCGTATGTATTTTTACTTACCCACCACGTAAACCTTTACGCTTCCTTAAATGGCGTGTAACTTGTTTCAGTATTGTTTTTTTACAGTCAACTTTAAATATGATACATAAACTTGCGTTGCTGTCAGAATATGATACATGAGAACAAGTTTTTACTTAATGTAGGATCTTTTTTGTTAACTGTAACAGCTTGATTATTCGATAAGACCAACAAGAATGTGAACAAATATTTAGAATGTTAAAAACCACTTTATCATGGAATAGTTTTAGTAGAAAAAATATAAACCTATTTTATTTGCCCATGCAATGCGTAAACATAATGTATGTGTGTCATTGCGCTTTGTCCTTCGATGTAGAACGCTAGGAGGTAGGTGTTGATGGATAGATAGCTGGGCCCAATGCCCATCGTCTGTATATATCGGCCGTTTGACCCCCCGCGTCGTCACCTGTGTAGAGCGTCCACACGTCTGCCGTCACGACACGCAGACGTTACGTTCCCTCACGACAAACGGTAATTAACAAGGCTACATAATATACTCAATGTACTGACATTGGCCTCCATACATGTTATCTAATCAATTTGACATGACATGTAAGTCTTGTTATTTTTATATCATAAAGCGATGATTTTTGATGATAAATTGATTTCATGTCATATGATGGTCCCTCCTTCTCCTCATACAAAGGTAAGCTGTTTGCTAACTCTTATTTGTCTTTTAATTCCAGATCCAACATCTGTACAACATTCTTTCATGTCCAAAATATCGGATTACTGAAATGTTACATTTAAACTAACATAATCTTCCCAATTCAAAAGAAAAAATACACGGACAAGCATGATGACTTGACGTATTGCATCCAGATGAAAACTCGTTGATGATTTTTGTGTCTTAAATCAAATATTTGGGTTACCTTAATTATTTCACTTTAAAGTAAACTGAAAAGCACATCTGCTGTAAAACGTCTTTGAATTAAATGATATCCACAATAACATGTTTAAATGTAACTCAATGACAAGCATGTCACATGTATCAGGAACATGGTTTTTGTCCGAAGGTTGGGGCGATCACCAACAATTAATTTCAGCGCTAGTGTCGCTGCGTGTGTTTGCTGTCGTTGCACTAAAGGGACAGTATATTACGTTTGGAGTGGCTAGGATGGTTTTGTGACCACTCGTCAGTAATTAGTGGTTATAGACTTACTCTTGTGGATATTTTCAGTTGTCTATGTTTCTCAAATTTCTAAATAGTTCCACATGAACGGACAGCTTTGTGGGTGTAGAAAACTGAAGAATTATTCAGCAGAAAATCGCACTGTCTATGACCCAGGCGTGTTGTATGAGAGTCAGTAGGCTGTGTAGTTTTGCCGGATTTCATGGATAAGTGTCGCTTTATTTGTGTATCTGATTGGAATTTCAAATTGCGCTTTAAATTGTTCGGCTGTGACGTGAGTTGAATACACGTAACACGTTAACGGTCAATTATCCATCTAATCTGGACCCCTTGTATTGCTATTGTCCTGTGTACATGTATGATATTATACAGATAACTGACATGGAACCATCAGTTGATTACATGTGTTCAACATGATAACACAATTGTCATCGTTATGGTTGACACAGATTCGTATGTACAACATGCCTGATTATCTTTACATTTCCAGAAATGATCGTGGAACAATACCTCTAGTAGTAAGCACTGTATATCTACTAAAGGAATATGGGATCAACACGTGATGTATTGTTACACAACAATTTGTTCCCACATATTTGATACGACCGATAGGTTAAAGCATTATACTATCTGTCGCGTGCGTCAGAAATTGGACACGCGCTTTTTAACCTGTAACCTTGACTCGTTGTTGGCGCTAATCGACGAAGTTTAACCGACAGCCATGTTTCTGCCCTTTCTCTATCATGGACATCGGTGTTTTGAGCAGGGCTCATCTTATTATGTTCTGATTAATGAGGAAACCTCTCTCCGTAACGTAATCACTAGTGACACGCAACGTCATTTTACCTCGTCACCGAGCACAATTAGTGGGGGGCAAAACATACACAGCTGCCAGCTTGGATTTCTTTTACAATGAAAAAAAATGTGCTACATTCAAATAGAAATAGTGACTTGACACATCTATAAATACATCATTTGTTTTCTGCCGTTACCTTCGGTACTGTCTTTAGCTCTATCAACATTGTTTTAGACATGATCTGTGCAGTCACTTGTGAAGTAAGTGTCTCCGGTACCAAACTTAGTGCTATTTTAATGTTGATTTAAAAGGGTTTTTGTATTTGTTGTACAATTGCGTTACACACAGTGGAGATTTGCTGTCTACAAATATTGGCAAACTTCAATAAAGTTTTCTGTTCACATTTGCTTCCTGTTAGAAAAACAATTTATTATAGATAGCTTTTTAAGTGATGGTTTCCCCTAAGTCTTCTGTAGTCCGTAAAACTCGCGACATTCGATTCTAGCAACACATGTCGCTTTGTTATATAATCATAGTTACCTGGTCTCTGTTATTTGTTATCGTAAATATTTGTAAGTTCGGTTACTTATTATAGTTCGTCAATATCGTTTTGAATGTTCGTTGACATAAAAACAAAACAAAACAAAACAAACAACAACCCCCATTAAAAAAAAAAAAGAAAATACCAACGTGACAACATAACCATTATTCAAACTCAAATTCAATAAAACTAAGGCAAAATATAAACAAAGGAAAAATTTACACGGAGAAAAAGACCAGGTGTTCCGGAAGAGTAAGCGTCCATCGACGACATCTGCCATGAACACCTTGGTGTTTCCAAGTAAGTAATGTAGCGTTTCTCAAATGAGAACAATGTATACAACAACGGAACATACAGGCAAACTAACGACCATCAAACACTTTTCGCCTTCATAATAGAATATTTTTCAATGAGATCACTCTGACGACCATAAACCTCCCCTATAATTTTCCTGTTTACCTATTGCAGTCAATTACAATAATATGACGAATTTGTGCATGTAACTGCCTATTGAGTATAGGTCGTTAGTATTAGCTTAAAAAGTAGTTCCATTTTCGGGCAGTTTTACGTCAGTTGTCCGATAAACAATGTACATGTATATTTGTTATTCGATATTACTTGGTTATGGACTAAAGGGTGTCGATATATGGTTATGGACTAAAGGATGTCGATATTACTTGGTTATGGACTAAAGGGTGTCGATATATGGTTATGGACTAAAGGATGTCGATATTACTTGGTTATGGACTAAAGGGTGTCGATATTTCTTGGTTATTGACTAAAAGGTGTCGATATTACTTGGTTATGGACTAAAAGGTGTCGATATTTCTTGGTTATTGACAAAAGGGCGTCGATATTACTTGGTTATGGACTAAAGGGTGTCGATATTTCTTGGTTATGGACTAAAAGGTGTCGATATTTCTTGGTTATTGACTAAAGGGTGTCGATATTTCTTGGTAATGGACTCAAGGGTGTCGATATTTCTTGGTTATGGACTAAAAGGTGTCGATATTTCTTGGTTATAGACTAAAAGGTGTCGATATTTCTTGGTTATGGACTAAAGGGTGTCGATATTTCTTGGTTATGGACAATTTTAATTGATTATTGAGTACACTATGTCATGACTAAGTGGTTATTGAGTATAGGTGGTCGGCATTAATTCGATATTGAGTACAGACTGTTTGTAATGTATTTACATTGCGGATGTCGTCATTAATGCAAACGATGCTAACTCTACTGGAACACCTGGTTTTATTCTCTGCGCTAGCATGAGTTTTCAAGTAAAGCTTTATTTTCTTCATATTTTGCCACAGTTTCATCTAATTTGAGTTTGAGTTATTTTGTTAACATGTCGATATTTTGTTTTCACGAGGCTGCTGGTATTAAATTATTTTCGAGTTTAGACGACTTTCTGTAGATTATTTTACTATTTTTTCAACTCTGTACACTGCCATATCCTAGCTAAAGTGGTGCCTCCGCTCGCTGGTTATAGCATGAGAAATTTCTTACTAAAGATTCGTAATTTACATCTTCAAATGAAAGATGAAACATGCAGAGAGTAAATTCCTGCGAACATCTGGATTTTTGATTGACAATATCAATAAGTGTTGTAAAAATATATATTCAGTCGACCGTACCAATGAGAACGAACCTTGCACCTCTCTTGACTGAATTGTTTTTGTTTTCATTTAATAAACTTACAACACATAGTTTCGAGAGAAACAGACTGATGAAGGTCATTGGGATGTTTTGCTAGGGTGGATAAAGATTAAGATGTTTAGTCCACTGGAACTAATGAATGTAATATAACTGTACATTTTCAAATGTCATCGTGTACTTTGTTTCTCTTTCGATTAAATTTAGCTTCGTGTTACTGATTGGTTACCGAGTAAAACCTCGTTATAAAACGCTCCACAAATACTCATTTTTATCGAGTATACGTCCTAGATATTGATTGGTTGTCGAGTATGGGCCGCCGTCATTAGTGATTTATGGAGTAGACGCCGTCGGTATTAATTGATTGTCGAGTATGGGCCGCCGTCATTAGTGATTTTTGAGTAGACGTCATCGGTATTAATTGGTTGTCGAGTATGGGTCACCATTACTAGTGAATTATTGGGCAGACGCTGTCGGTATCAATTGGTTGTCGAGTATGGGCCGCGTCATTAGTGATTTCTTGAGTAGACGTCATCGGTATTAATTAATTGTCGAGTATGAACCGTCATTTTAACCAGTAGACGAATATAGGTTATTTATATGAAAAAGGTGATCAATTCATTTCACACAGTTTGTCAGTTTGGAGTGTCGCTCGTAAATACTATATGGAATTTGTTGTCATCGCCTATTATTAATTGAATTTCAATCATTTTAATTCATTGACCGCATTGTAATGTACGTACGGAGGAGTTTTTGACGCCATTGCTTGCTCATGAATCGACAATAATCCATATTTCAATACAACCGAGAAAAACGTGTCACTTCGTTTACATAGTTAATTATTCAGTACAAGATTGTTGACAAACTTGACCGAAATTGTATCTTTTCTGACAAAATGGAAGAGAATTAGATGTAAATTGCCATTGGCGCAGCACATCAGGATAACGTAAGTTACGGGCTAAAATTCCGGCATTGCAGGAGAACCAACAGGGAACTCTCCAATTACAGCAGTAACACTATCACAACTGAAAGAAACGTCTGACTACGTAATCTCCCGGGACTGCAGGTCAAAGATCACACGCCCACATACCCGTGTCGTCCTGACACGGGAGGAGCGAGGTGGGCAAGGTTTGGCACCCAGAGTGAAAAAAACATCGTGGGTTTAGAGGAGGTACATAGATGTAGTCCGTGGGCATATACACCCAGTGACAGAACGTTAAAGGGGCCAAAATACAGATACAATAAGAAGGTTCTGTGAATGTCGTCTCATTAATCATTGTCACATATCTGCTATTTTTATGTAGCCAATTGATACAATTTGATTTTAAGAATAATTCAATTTGTACACATGTTTTCGCACAAATAAATTTTAATTTTCTCTAAGTGGCACTGTGGAATGCGATTTGTGTCCGTGTGATAAGGCGCGATGATCGGTCTTGATAATACCCGTCTATATCACAGTTCTATAAATTAGGATATCATTAGAAAAACGTCCGTCACTGTCTTGATCGTAACACTGATCCCTGACATAGGGCAGATAGGACTAGTGATAGGAAACCGCAGTACAAGTCGACATATGGGCAGCATATCTGTCTGTCTGCTACAACACCTAACACACTTCAGGAAGATAGGGGACCAATATACCCCGGTCTAAATCCGACATACCCTGGTCCCAATTAGATTAATTAACAGATAGATACAGATCTACACGTATAGTAATTAAATGCTCTATAACGTCACAGACTTATGTAGAAGCCATCGTGTTGAAATATTTCAGAAGGAAGTTGACATATCATGATGACGTTAACAATTAGTATTGTACGACTTAACAATCCTATTACTGACCGACTAAATACATGTCACGGTGCTTTGTTAATGTCGCCTCCTTTCTGTTTTATAGCATCGTACACGACAGCTTTTTAATATGGTAAAGGATTATGAAATTATATTGTTTTATATAATATCTTTGCAAGTTTATCAATGTATTTTGTTGCATTATTTTGCCTCCCACAGCCTCTATCACACCTTCATTTCAATCCCTCTAATACAGGCAAAAGGCCATACCGCGGGAGACAAAAGGCAGCCCCATCATCTCGCCAACTAGTGTCATTAGGTCTGGCGCTGCGCCAATGGCCGAGGTGTCACTTCAAGTTGTATCGTACTTCCTCTCCATATTTTTAGCGGGAAAAGGCACGGAATCCTCGTGACTTGTTTCTTCCATGTTTCGGGGTTTAGAACTTCGTGGCGTGTCACCAGGCTTCTTGGTAACGCAACCCGAGGGGACCTGTAACGCGACCTCCGGGTCTCGACAGGTTCTGCAGCTCTCATGTGTCGCGTATGACGTTCGGTGCAGGCACGACGTATAAACACTCTTGTTTATGGTGACAATGACGTTTATAACCAAAATAAAAATCAAAAGAGTAGTTGTCCGTACTATTCTGTAAGGTACCCGGGCCCACACACAGGGTGTCTGGTGGGATACTCTAGGGTAGTTACAGCTGATGACAGTACAATTTGTAATGAAGCTAGCGTGCTAATGGATAGGAGCATCACTAATGCACGGATGTACGGGGAGATTCATATCTAGGTATTTGTGTGGTATTGTTGAAAAATATAGAATTGATGCAAAAGATTTATCACCCCCATACAAAGATAAGGTTTTCATCTACAGGTATACACTGTTTTTATCTCGTATAGCGCCACTTGTCTTGACGTTTCTTATTTTAGACAAATAATTCTGCATCTTTTATAGCAGGGTTTATTGGACTGTTTGTCTTGACTTTATGTGACATCGGCATAAACTAGTTCTTTCGTTTCGGTCCTTAAATTTCAAGAAAATATGTTGTCAAAACAAGTAGTTCACGGTATAATAACTGTGAAGCATTTATCAATCGGTAACGTCGCGTGGAAACTTTCACTTCAGACACTGTTTAGAAGACTTTTTATGGAGGATTTTGCCACATTCCAAGTCAATGTTAAAACAAAGTACAAGCACATGCTGCATATTAAATCTGTCGCCATGCTGACATGGTCCTAGTCTAAAGTGTTGCAATTAATGGAGTACAAAGATTGTTTTTAATCAGCCAGACGGTCACAAGAAATCTCCCATGTTTCCGTGATGTGTTACTTAGGTATCATCCTCACTTCCGTTACACCTTACTTAAGTATCTTCCAGCTTCCGCTACACGTAACCTAGATGTCACACTCACTTCCCACTGCACGTTACCTATATGTCACCCTCACTACTTCCGCCACACATCACCTAGATGTCACCCTCACTTCCGCCACACATCACCTAGATGTCATCCTCACTTCCGCTACACGTAACCTATATGTCACCCTCACTTCCGCTACACATTATCTAGATGTCACCCTCACTCCATTCACAGGTAACCCTTACTTCAACCTACACGTTACCTCAATATCACCGTCACTTCCGCAACACATCACCTAGATGTCATTCTCATTCATTGGCTGTGTGTATTACACACGGATTTATAGTTTTCTGTGAATCATCATTATACAGAAAAATCAGATGTTTATGGATCAATGTAATCAAAAAACACGGAAACAAGCATTATTATCATGTGGTCAAGAGCATGCATCAATGATTTAATTGAATGAGCTTAAACGTGATATGTATTCACGATACATGATTTAAAGAATTATAGAAAAAAAGACATACCGTTTAGGATTCTTCCGTGCTGTTACTGCAATACTCTTTTAGTTCAAGCGAGAATATTGCTATATTACTGATGACACTGCTATATCCCTGTAGTTCTAGCGAGGATACTGCTATATTACCGATGACGTTGCTATATCCCTGTAGTTCTAGCGAGGATACTGCTATTTCACTGATGACACTGCTATATCCCTGTAGTTCTAGCGAGGATACTGCTATTTCACTGATGGCACTGCTTTATTCCTGTAGTTCAAGAGAGGATACTGCTATATTACTGATGACACTGCTATATCCCTGTAGTTCTAGCGAGGATACTGCTATATTACTGATGACACTGCTATATCCCTGTAGTTCTAGCGAGGATACTGCTATATTACTGATGACACTGCTATATCTCTGTAGTTCTAGCGAGGATACTGCTATATTACTGATGACACTGCTATATCCCTGTAGTTCTAGCGAGGATACTGCTATATTACTGATGACACTGCTATATCCCTGTAGTTCTAGCGAGGATACTGCTATATTACTGATGACGTTGCTATATCCCTGTAGTTCTCGTTGATATCCTATGACAAGTTGTAGTCGATTATTTTCTGATATCACTTAAGGTTGAGAAGCCGGACTTCTCCGCGTTGAGGACACTATTCTGATACAATTGATATTACGTGCTTTACAGTGCATTTTTCTCTGTCCATATCCGGAATGACATAAATTGTCCAAACATATATATTGTCTATCATTAAAAATTCAATTAAAAAGAAATATACTCGTTAATCCGATAAATACCCATATTGCATAAGTAAATTGAAAATACAAACGAGAAAAGTTAATGTTACTAATGTCGCATTAATTAAGTCGGATTATCTTCCAATTTTCACGCCTGTTAGCGTAGATTTCGCGCTGTGCGACATTTTCACGCCCCTGTGAATTCTTTCCCCAATCAGTTCGTCTGGCGCGGGATTAGAGTACTACCCGTGTGACCGGAGTGAGATGTTTGGTTCGGATAGAAAAAAACCTACTCTACATAGAATAGTGGGGACACCAATATCAATTAATTGACGAGATAGTTATGTTAAGATACAGTATAAAACAACATAGTTTGATGAACATGGTAAGATAAAAAGAAACTATGCCTGTTTTTTCAAAAGTTGATTGTTTACAATGTGCAAGATATATAGAGAAATAATAAAATCGGAAACACTGCTGATTAGTTAAGTATAAGCGCTTTCATATATACATTTACACGTGCTCATTTACTTTATTGTACGTTCATGTCATAATCCACAGAAAACGCTTATACTATATGTGTATATACTTTAATCTCAATAAAATACATATTGTCCTTTAATATTTTAGAAATATTTCAATCGTGTGCCTCCGGCTAGAAACTGATAAAATTAACTTATGTCTGTGTATGATATGTCACACTCAGTAAACTTATATGAACAGAATGTATGTTGCAATTGTGACCAGCATCCTTAAATATCCCATTGTGACATATAGGTATTTGTACGTATTTACATATATTCCATACCTATTGGATCATAAGATCGATCGAATATCTAGGTTTTGGTTCACATGAACTCTAATACACACTTGTACAAGGGCTGTGGTGTCCAGAATATATTAGTTTAGATCAATTGAATGCGTGTATAAAATTTGTATAAAAATCTATAAAAATGCATCAAAAATATAAAAACAAGATAAAAAAAGAAACACATCAAACCAACAACAACAACATCAACAAACAAAAAAAAAAAAATAAAATATGAAAAAATAAATCAAATCAGCGAAAAATATAAGCAAACAATTTTAATTTTTTTTATTCTAATACTACTTGTTGGGAGAAGATATTTGATGTTACAAAGTATATTTGTAATACATACGCGACCTTCTCCGACTGACTGTTACATGTACATACATATATATAAGTACAGACATGAAGTGCTGTGTAAGGATTTGATACCTTTAAACTGTTTATCAAAATGTGTTACGGGATTAGCTACAGTTCTTTTTAAAGAGAATCTATGAATGCATTCTATAAATAGTTGCCGTGATAAATGTTTCTAATCCTTTATATCCATACCTTCAAATGTTTATCTATTATCCGTGGTATTATAATAGTTATTATATATTCCTTCAAGACATTTAGGCATAACGCTAACGTCACTCCTCGTCATCCTTTCGATTTTACAGATACGTGAAAGAGATTGAACATTTAAAAAAAATTCCCGAAAAAGCATTTATCATGTGCTGCAATGTTGAATGTGAATGACATATCTAATGTGTTTGATTTACACGATTCTTTAATCTTTTACAGAGATATACGGGCTATCAAGAGTAAATGTCATTTTATTTTACAGCCGAGTAGCTCCTTTAAAATTTAATTTCGTTTTAGCTATTTTTTTGAGAGCTGATTAATGAAATCCAATATAAGTTGTAAAGCCTGTTTAATTGGTAATGGAAACTGCCAGATGCGGTCGCATACTTTATAAACAGTTATAACTCACCGTTTATAATCATATTTTGTTTGTATATTTTTAGGAGCAGTGTTGCTATATATTGGTTTAGTGGAAGTGCCATATTTGCTGTTTTAATGACAGTATTCCGTTTACATAATATCATATGTCCGGTGTTTTGACGGAAGTGGTGTTACAGCAGTGGTTTCATAAGTTATTTTTAGAACAGCAGTATTGTTTTCGTTCTTAAGTTTGTAATCAACATAATTAGCTAACATCTATTCTTAATAGGTCTTTAAAATTCCAAAGGAACGAGGACGGAAATGATAGAAACGAAAGTAAACATGCAGTAGTAGAGGTTACTATGAACACATTTGTCTGTTTCAGACAATATCCGTGTAGTATGTTTTACGAAATCTCAAATCTAGAATAAACTCATTAACAGCACTGTTAAGCTTTTCCACTACTTGGTCTCTGATGAGACGGGAAGTGTAACAATACTTCTTATAACCAAATGAGTCACAATCCTGTGGGGACGAGAGGAAGCCGCACCACTTAAATGGTCAGGTGTCTCATACGATAGGTGGGATTTTCTCACGCGCCAGTGTCCGTCGTCCATCCGAGATTCATCCAACATATTTTTTTCAATATTTGATAATAATGTCTCAATGAATGACATTAATACGGATTGTACATGTACGTAATTGTGGGTAATTTAGGAAATTTGCTCTAAGCAGGCAAACGGGACCCCCTTACAGAGTCGAAGCTTTCGTTTTTGTGGTATTTAAGAGTAGAACACAAACAGATCAGAAGAAACAGAGGACGGACAGCAAATGTTAACATTTAATGGCGCAACTGGTGAAAAGACAAAAATCGTAACCGAATTGGCAACGGAAACCACGCACTTAGATATCTTAAGTCCGTGACAAAACACATATATACTTACACTATAGCTTCGTTGGGCCTAATTTTTAATTAAACCAACAGGAGCTCAACTCAAAGACAATACAAACAATTGAAGTATCTGATTTACATATAGGTATATAAGTACAATGCATCAGAGACCTTGAGTGACTTTCGTGCCTACTTGAGTGATGCGAGACAAGGAAGTCCTTCGTGGGAGATATGGCGGGATAACACGTGTGCTTCAGGATTCGTGGCGACAGTTCACGGGAGGCAGAAACGCTGACGAGCACACCATCAAATGAAGGACTTTGTCAAGTCTACAATGATAATCACAAGTGTTAACACTAGCAGGTTAACAGATAGCGAGATATTAACCCGAGAAGATGGAAACCCCGGATGTTGTGATCTCCTTGGGAGCTGCCGATCGTCGTTGGAGATCCTAATTTTATCAGTCCTGCTTAGCAAATATCTCAATGAGAAGACTAGGTGTGCTTCAAATTTATCGCATGTCATTCCTCATTCTATATATAGGTAATTAATTCGAAATATGAAATTCCTCAAGGAAATTCCTTGTCTTTTTATTATATGTTCTCAATAGACAGTGAAATTTGCACAAGTGTATCTACATCTGTAAACAGTTAAATTGTACTGCTAAAGTACAGCCCGGCATAATAAATACATTACGGACATTTCAAGAACGAAAATAAAGAACTGGACAAGAGAAACTATTGTGCTACTTATGCATGACTGAATATGTTATCTACGTTAACATTTATTTTTGTCTGTACCTGGCCTTCATAGACCAGTATCGGTAAATCGCTTCTAATTTTAGTTAAAATATGCCACAATAAAAACATGTTTAGCACTGTAATTATTGCTCTACAAAAATTGTTGATTTTTTTTCAAAAGATGTAATCTTGTCAAAAGTATCAATTATAATTGATCCTATCACCAGATAAGTCTTTAAAGTGATTATTAAAATAGCCGCCAATCGTCACAGGGTAGTGCGGGTCATGTTAACAGTGACGGACACAATTAATCCCAAAGTATGCCGTTCTTTACAAATCCACACGATGACAATTTCACGTTTCATTAGGTATGTAAAACGCAGTTAATACTAAACATTAAGGTATCTACATTTCGTTTCGTTCCGACATTTAGGTGACGTGATTGGCCAGACTGTGCGCGGTGTTTGTGCTGTCCTACGACGAGAACGGAACACGGGGGAGATTTCTACAGCGGGGGACATCCGCCCCCCACACACTGAACCACAATGACCCCGTGACCTTCAGTCAATAACATGCATTGTTTAGAGATAATTCCCACAATAGCGCTAGCTCCCCTGTAGTCCTGTTGACCTTTAACACATCGGTGACGTGACGTAACTTCCCGTCAACATGGCCGCCACTGCTGTATGACAGCCAGGAGTAAAGCAGTTTTGCACACTTAACCTCCGAAAACACACTGGAGACATTTAATCTACAACACAAAGTATGGACTTTTGACATTTTGTTTTGAACATAAGAATGTTTTTGAAATTGATAAATAACTTCATAACACAATTTTGTGGATCAAATGTATCCTAAATGTGCGTTGGAGTGGCCCCACGTAGAACACAAAAACGTCGCATTGGCTTGGTCAACACAGCCGAGTCGGTCCAACTGGAATGTCACACATACATGTGGTCGGATTTGTCAATGCATTGTACCTCGTTAGATTAACAACATCTAATTTAAGGGACAAATACGAAAATGGATTTTAAATGGAACAAAATGACCATGTTGTTGTAATAACACAATATTTTATGAATTAATGAGTTGATCAACCAATATGTATTTAAACCACCCGATCAGGATAAACTGATTTAGAAATAATTAAGTATTCAACCCAATGGGAAAGTTGCAGCTTATAGTTTTGAATTCTGATTATATAAACTTTCAGGAAGTCAGTCTCGTGGTAAATATCTATCGTAATGTCCACCTGTATATTTAGCTGGAATCATCTATCATTTTCTGTAAAATATGACTTTGTTGTTGGTGTCTTGTTAAAGTTTAAAGTTGTTCTTGAGAAAGTGTTACATCTTTAGTTGGTTTTGATTTTGTACGTTTATGACTGCCTTCGTTATATAAGATTTCACGTCTGTATTAAGTTATAATTGTTGTTGTGAATTGTGGTACTACATAGTGATGTTACCTTTGTTTTAGAAGGTCCTAGATTAATCCGCTCGACTGTATCTAACTCTGAAGTTGTATTAAAAGGTGCTATCTATTTTTGTGTCTTTTGTATAATCTTCGAGATTACAGGTGGTAGTTCTTGCTGGTGGAATCTGGATCCCCGTTGTTTGCCACGTTAAATCACACACATGTACGTAACGTTCTCTTATAATTATCAGATATGGAAATTACGAAATTCATTAAACTATGGGGCTAGTGCACCTTCCTATCTAGATCTTTTACCGTTCTTTCGCTCCTTATTAATTGTTCTCTGTATCCGCCCAGGTTTACAATTTAGAATTTTTGTAGATGCCATATTTTTATGTTTGATAACGCCGTCTCTAGGTATTAGCTGAGGTTGCAGTTTGATGACGCCGTCTCTAAGTATTAGCTGAGGTTGCAGTTTGATGACGCCGTCTCTAAGTATTAGCTGAGGTTGCAGTTTGATGACGCCGTCTCTTAGTATTAGCTGAGGTTGCAGTTTGATGACGCCGTCTCTTAGTATTAGCTGAGGTTGCAGTTTGATGACGCCGTCTCTTAGTATTAGCTGAGGTTGCAGTTTGATGACGCCGTCTCTAAGTATTAGCTGAGGTTGCAGTTTGATGACGCCGTCTCTAAGTATTAGCTGAGGTTGCAGTTTGATGACGCCGTCTCTAAGTATTAGCTGAGGTTGCAGTTTGATGACGCCGTCTCTAAGTATTAGCTGAGGTTGCAGTTTGATGACGCCGTCTCTAAGTATTAGCTGAGGTTGCAGTTTGATGACGCCGTCTCTAAGTATTAGCTGAGGTTGCAGTTTGATGACGCCGTCTCTTAGTATTAGCTGAGGTTGCAGTTTGATGACGCCGTCTCTAAGTATTAGCTGAGGTTGCAGTTTGATTACTCCGTCTCTAAGTATTAGCTGAGGTTGCAGTTTGATGACGCCGTCTCTAAGTATTAGCTGAGGTTGCAGTTTGATGACGCCGTCTCTAAGTATTAGCTGAGATTGCAGTTTGATGACGCCGTCTCTAAGTATTAGCTGAGGTTGCAGTTTGATGACGCCGTCTCTTAGTATTAGCTGAGGTTGCAGTTTGATGACGCCGTCTCTAAGTATTAGCTGAGGTTGCAGTTTGATGACGCCGTCTCTAAGTATTAGCTGAGGTTGCAGTTTGATGACGCCGTCTCTTAGTATTAGCTGAGGTTGCAGTTTGATGACGCCGTCTCTTAGTATTAGCTGAGGTTGCATTTTGTTTCCTGTTGAATTGATGCCATAAAATTTAATTATTGCCATGAATCTCTCATCTCCGATACCAAATTGGTGTATGAGCGTGAACTTAAACATATTTGGCTGAAAAAATTTGGAATCAGATATCAGAAAAGAGACCTACTGACCGTGTTAAAAAGCCACTGAAACAACCAGGTAAAAAGAATGTCCAAACGGGTAAAGATAAAAAATAACATTTACACTTATAACATAATTCATATTACATCACTATTGTAATTAGTTGAACTCTATCAAATTTGTTCTTAAGATAAACCTATTTAACAACCATTAATACTTCAAGCGATATTTAATTTTTCTAATTAAGTTCGAGTTTCAATTCCATGCTTCTGTGACATAACAGAATAAAACATTCCATCATTACACAATGCATTACATCAGGTATAAGTACGTAATAAAAATAGCTGTACAACTACAGTAAAAATACGTCGTTTGGAGTAAATGCTGATTGCTATACCATTGAACAGCATACGGGAGGACCACCACAATTTATCCATAACAATTATGATAAAATGTCTTGTCCAAAGACACAAGGACGTTCCATAATTTTAAGGAACCACATACCATATAGGATCTTCATATGAGGTTGTAAAAACCCGAGCTGGACCAACTATTCTATAGCGGAGCCTTGAGAAGGATCGTCAAGATTGGCAATGAAATTAGCTGTACCAGTATAAAACGATTTACTTGGTGTGTATTTAAATCGACTGTATCACTATTATATTGTCCCAAAACTGATAGCTACTGCCTGCGACATCTTCTTTGATTCGTAAAGAATTGAAAATTGATAATCTATTATACAACTGGAGAGAGTACGACGTAAAGTACTATTTAGATATGTTTTAATTCAGCTTTCTAAAGGAGAATTTGATATACAGATATTTCTTGTATTGGGACTAGTTCTTTAGAAAATAAAATAAAGAAATGTCCATTGTGGTGAAGGTATTACAAAGAAATCTCACCTTCTTTTTGGGTGAAATAATTAATTTTCTAATCTCCGTTTGGAGATGCGACATTGGCTAGCCAAGATTTGCATGGCGGATGCAGTCAACAGAGCAGAAAACACTTGCTCTTCCGTCACACCTGGTCTTTTCTCCTTGTACTTGTTCATGGATCTCGGTGTAAATCACTGGGTCACATTTGGCACTGGTTTTAATGGACTTGGGTATTTTCCTGTTGACATGTCGGTATATACTTTGTTGATCTTCTCCGAAAATACAAGCCTCGTATTGGACTATCTAGACTTCAATAAATATATGATTGAAAATAATTTCCCTTGTATTCAGTTAAAAACTAAAATGAAGTCGTATCTTTTGACCAGTTACAAAATATAAGCATACTAATTCGTGTTTACTGTCCTTTAAGCTAAAATAATAAAGCGCATAATTCTAATTCAGATCGCACTTGGTATAGAGACGAACTGTTCGGGGTCATCCCCTGATAGGCCCTACTTGTCACGTAGAAATCCATCATTGTTTGCGTTTATTTGTTCGTTAGAATTAAAAAAGAAAATCTAATATAATTAAGTGAAATGTCCGGTTTGAGGTTTTGATAAAAATTGTGTTTCGAAGTTAATCATAGGGAATTATAAATATTTACAAGTCATAAATCTATTTTAAAACGTTTTCAACCCATATATCAAACACGATTTTTCTTATATTGTTGTGAAATAAGAGCACAGTTCTAGATATTGTGATATGCTTAATGAATATGATTAGCCTTGATATACCATCGTTTTTCCAGAAATAAATTTTAAGATCATGAATTAATTTCTTGTAAGATTTAGGTAGACATCACAGAGAAACAGAAGGTTGTATCTTGACCTGACGCCATCAGACACACTCTGAACCTAAACCGCTGTCCAAAGGCAATGTGGCCCTCGGCTTGTTGTTATTCTTGATAAAAACATAAAAATGAAATTCGGCATCACATACCGCGGCTGATCACAAAGATATTTAACATGACAGGAAAGTTACAGTTTATGGGTTTGTGAAAGGCAAATATGACAAACGATAAAAATTAAGACTATAAATAATTTAACATTCATATTTATTTGGTGACAGTTATACATTGATGGAATATGAGGAGTTTTTATCTACAATTTAAATTATCTTAAACTTTCCGATATCTATAATTATATTATCATATTTCACCAATTCTCTGCTTAATCTTAAAATGCACGTGCATTAAAGACGATAAAAAATAGCTGCAAGTTGATGTGGAATCACCATAGAATCTCAAACTCCTCTTAAGCGCATGTTTTTATTTTCAATGATATCGTCCAGACTTGATTTACAGTTCCAGCATAACACTTTTCGATTTGTATGGTACTTAACGGGTGTGAGACTGAGCAAAGAATTTCAAGGACATGACGACACCGACATCAACGGACCAAGACCAGAACGACAAGGAATCGATCTCAAAACGCGAAGGAGAAGACGAAAGCAAGTGAACTAGAACATTATGTAAAGTAATTAAGAAAACAACAGCGAAATAATCAG
Organism: Ylistrum balloti; assembly: GCF_031769215.1. Lineage (NCBI taxonomy): Eukaryota > Metazoa > Mollusca > Bivalvia > Pectinida > Pectinidae > Ylistrum > Ylistrum balloti. The sequence goes on along the minus strand of NW_026782403.1, from coordinate 488,326 downwards.
CTACTCGCACACAGATATTTTAGTATGGGACATAGAATATGATGCCAAATAAGCTTATATACTACAACAGCAAGAATAGAACACACGATATGAACATGAAGGCAATAAGGCGATAGCAAAGAAGCTAGCACATGACGACATATAAGTAAGATGACATAGCAAGGGCCAAGAACTCGACACCATGAGAAATAAATACAACGACAAGGCACTAAAAAGCAATAATGCGACGTAAAAACGCGGGAACGAGGCAGCAATGAAGATAAAACAAAACAATATGACGCCGAAAAGAACTAGAATATGACGGTACAATAGTAAGGAACACATACTGTTCTCTGGTGTTCATGATGAAGTTCCGAGAATTTGTACCAATCGCTAGTCTCAACTAGGATGCGGTATAATAGCGATAATCGACGGCAAATATTTTGTTTCTAATAAACAATGAATGTGTATAATCTTAAATTTTGAACATAATTGTTATATTGCGATATGGTTTGATCTCCGATCATTGATATCAATGCAGACTTAACGAATAACGATTGATGACACGTAATTCCACACACCCTATCGATAGGGGAGGTCCGAATGTCAAGCCGCCGTATTGTTCCTGTCCAATTACGTCCCATTAGCATGGTGAGTCGGGCGGGACGGCCATCTAACCCAAACAATGACGACAAGGGACGTTACTCGCTATTGTCTGTCGCTATTGACAAAATGATGAATAAATACGTCACATACATTGTTGAACATTGTGATCAGGGCTGAGTTACCGCCCTTGAAACCTATATTTCATGGTGGGGGTGATAAATCTTAACACTGTTAATTGTTCAGGTGCAAGGACGAAACAGGGGAGGGCTCTTTATTTGTCGTCACAAACTAACGACACGGTTGGTTAATTTTGGGTTTAAGGGATGATTAGTATAGTGTACGGGGCCATTACGCAGTCTGAGGGTCTTCATTAGACACATTCATTAGGTGCTCAATATTCGGCGTTTTACTGTCGTGTGTTAGTATACAGTATAGTATACCGTTTACCGCTTTATATAGCATGGCGGTTTTGTCTGGGAAGTAAGTGTTTATAGCTTTACACCGCGGATTAACATAGAGTGTTTTCAATATTTGAAGTGTTAATGTTTTCATTTATTGAATGATAATTCTTAATACTATGGTGGTACCAAGTATTTCATGGCAGAGAGAGGGACAGGCATGCGGAATGCTTCTAATGTATTTTACAACTACGATACATTCTTGTCCTATCTTTTTGCGGGTGTAGCCTTACACGATAAATGGCTGCATGTTAGAGTCGTATAAAAATCGTATGTCGTAAGGTAACCGTAAGCTATCCAGCGTCAAAGGTGGTCCACATTATATTGTCGGGATGTTACTTTGCGCCCTCGGATACCCTCCAGAGAACATTAGAGATGCCATCATATTAGACAAATATAATTAAGCCACAAGAAACGCGTAGATATAGCTAGGACACTGAAGTCAGTGGAGTCAGCGACCGGGTCGTATCAACAGGCAAATTCTTCAACAGTATCAAAAGAACCTCACCGCTGCAGAATAGGATGAGTGTGTTGGCGGTATCAGAAATGACAACAGGTTAATTCTGTCGTGTCCTAATTAGGATAAATATATTACCTAGACTAACGAGCGTAATCACGTAGCCTAATGAAGCGTCAGCCATCTTTGTATATGGTTATCCCCATGACAACTCGGGTATCCAGCCGTTAGTCCGGGTCCCGTGGGGAGCTCTCGGCTTACCTTTGATCACGACACGGATACCCTAGATGCCAGCGCAGCAACATTGAACCGAGCAGGAAGACTCTACCCGATCTCCTAATGGCACATTAATGTGGCTGATAGGATGAAAGCTTAGTACTGTCAAACATTCAATGGGCCCTGATCACAAAACTCCTTGGTTTATTTAACCCCCATCTTACTCGAGTTATTGCTTTCGTCAGGTCTTACTGCTCCTAAAATCCTCCTAAAGCGGTATGGTGTCTACTTCTGCCTCGTCTTCCAAAAAGTATGCCCATAAATGTCTTATAGTCCCTGGCCAACCTCAATGCATGACGGTGATATGTATATGCATGAGAATACCAAATTGACTTGTGTTGTGACTTACAGCTTTATAAATGTCACGATTTAACCGACGATATGAAAAGTGATTTACTACGTAGATGTCCAATGTCCGAACTCTTGGTCATTCCTGGGTTATAAACTTTCGAAAATTGATTGCAGTGGCAGATGTTTTCAACACCTTAACCGCAATATTTCTGAAACTATTAATCAAAAAGGGAAAATGGACAGTTTATATGTTATGAAAAACGAGTGCGAATAAATGAATGCGGGTATTGTCTCCAATATTGTAATAACAAAAGTGATGCTTCCGATATAATTAAATATCTTATTAAAAGTCACAGGTAATCAATTAACGTTAGATGCTATCGCAGCGTATATTTGTTATCCTAATAGAGATCTGACCAAGAGATTGAACGCAAGATTGAAGTAGGTTATTGAGGCACCTCTCCGAGTCTTATGCTACCATCATTTAGATCGGTTTCAGATAACAGAGAAAAACTGATTGTTATCAAAGTATGGGTGTTAAAGTGACCAGAAACGTAAATAATAACTTACGGACTGTACAGGTAAGCTGGGGACATCTGAATGGGTCAGCGGTCAGCAACCTTAACAGGTGTTTTGAGTCTTACTGTTATGAGCAAATATTGATGGTTTGATTACGTGATATCACATGAAGTGTCGAATCTGTATGATAGTGACCAGTCACGTGTCAGCGTGACAAATCTTGACATTGGATATAACATGTACGGGCATTTCGATACACAATGTACTTCACAACCGAGGTCAAACACCGCTGTGAAGTCAACAGAAATGTTCACACTAAGAAATTGCCCCCTTGATAGTATTTGAACAGATGTGTATATACCGCAGTGAGAAGCACTCTATTATCAGAGGTGGAGTGTACCTACCCGTCATACAACAAACTCTCTTTGGTAGATGTAGGCACTTGTTAGCACCAAGGGTCTTCAGGAACAGATGGCCAGGGGTTTCGCGATAGGAATGTCCCGTCACATCGAGGTCGCTTTGTGTAGGGGACCGTCAGAGAGATCCTTAAACACAACGGGTGTCGGTCGGCTCAATGTCAAATTGAATAGATACAAATATTTCAATTTTCGTCTTCAATTGATCTTAAAATCACACAAATATTTAGGATTTTTGCATTTTTATGTACACATTGGGTCGAATCTGTCTGTGTGCCGAGGTGACGTGGATGTGGGTAATTAAAGACATGCATCCCACCCAAACAACACACCAAGTCTATTGACATTCCCACGTATTAAGACTCAGTCTTAGATGTATATTATCCTGTTATATAGTGCTGACGAGGTAGCTATATGACAGCCGAAAACAAACACGGTGGCGTTTTACTGGGTAATTACATAACATTCAATTCAGAAATACTTTGTTTGTCATGCATTCCTAAATTTTTTTACATAACAAAACCAGTCTTGTGATAAATCTGTGTACATATTTGGAGTTTATCACGTCTAAAAATTTATCTAAATTGACCACACACATAATGATGCAGGTGCGCCTCTTAACAGAGTCCACAGGAGATACTGTTAACCTAAGGCATAATGACCCAGATGTACTTTAAACACGGCCGATAATACACACAATGCCAACAAGAAAAAACCGAAATGTTCACTAAGTCTTCCTTCAACTTCAAAACTGACGACACGAGGCATACTCTTTAAAGGGACAGCCTAAATAGGTATACAGATATTAAGACTAGGTGTATCAGAATGTAAAGCGTCTTCTGTATCACCGACGACACCCACCATGGAAATCTTGGCCAATCAAATAAGTTCTCACTTTTTCTGTTGCTATATTTCGTTGATATCATTAAACTGGGAACAAACCGTTGGACATCGAATAAACAGCCGTAAACACTGAAGTATAATGACGAAAGAATTAATATCTGAATGTAGAACAGTCTCAGTAGAGAAAATGCAGTTTATCAAGCTCAGCATACAGCTCGGTAAATGTGTCTCTCTTCGTATCTTTAGGTAAATACAATGGACATGGGCAATACCGATGGTACATTTCTTGTTATAAGAAAACATCATCAATATATCTAGAAGCGGCTTTGATGAAATTGACAATGACTTTCACCTGTCTTGTTAAGATCTTCCATAAATCCAACCTTGTATAAAATCAGAAACGTTGTAAGCCAAAATGAGGACATTTTGTTCCTTAACACAACAAAGGTATTGTCAGCTAGAAACGCGATCATTCTTACAGCTTTATCCTTACGGGACGCCAGGCTTCATTCTCTTTGCATATGTATTATGTTTTCAAGGGTTTCCGTGTATTGTTTTCATATATTGCCCTCGTTTAATCGATTTCGAGTTTGAATTAAGGTTCTGTTGACTTATAAGTATATTCTTAAAGTCCACCAGTTCTTCAGAAATCAACTAATAAAATTATGATGTTGTACAACTTTACAGCCAATGATCATGGACGTTGAAATGGAGTTATTCGTCCCTGTTTTTTACGCAATAATGGTAATCGCCAATTACCGACGCGTTAGTTTCGTTTGTGGACGAATCTGTTCAAAAAGTGTTGAAAATTGTGACATTTTAGTCGCTAGTCAGCACATGAAAATCGTAACTAAAACCAACACCAAGTAGCATCTCGTAGCTTCGGACTTTACCAACGACCGGAAGTGCAACAGTTTATGCATATTTTACCCTTTCGAAGTTTGTGCGTAACACACATAATCTATGCTGATATCTTTCACGCCCGTATTTCGTAATGCTATAATACAAATGTTTGTACATAAAGAAAGCCTATCGATTCATCACAGTATCAAAGGGACCTGATCAATCGTCATCCAATATGTGGAAACGATGAAAGTAGCAAACGCAACGTCGTTACAAGTCGTTACAAGTGTTACTCGGTTAGGGATCTGTATATGAGGATGGTCAATAGGTCGTGGGTGACTAGGCAGACTCTTATCGGATTCATGGTATGTTATGTGGTCATTAAAAATTGAAGATATGATGCAAATCAGTCAACAGCATGAAGAACGTTATAGAATCTGACTCAATCGATCTCTGACGACGGGACGTAATGTGTCCTCCTTTGTGACTCACGACCGACATACCTTCAAATCAATTTGTAGTCCATCGTAAGCATGTTAAGTATGTACGAATTTAATCAAGGATATGCTGATTCACAGGAAAGGCCGACCCCTGTCCTAGTAATGTCTCCCACATATATTGTACCATGCCGCCCTATACAGTGTACACCCCTGGTAAATGGACGTCTCCTGTGGTCACGGAAAGGACATCAGTCCCCTCCTCCACAGCTGAATCATCTAAACACTAAGGATAAGCCAGGATACTCATCGCCCATTAAAAACTAATCAGACAGATAATTACCCGAGACAATATCACATGAATCATTAGTCTCAAAATCGAATGCATTTTTGTTTCGTGTTCCATTTTGTTTGGCTCTCGGAATTCATTCAATATTCTATTTTGTTAACAGTATGTTTGCTTATGTATTCGAAATAAATGTACTGAATAACATCATTCCAACTTTTCAACATTGTCTTTGGTCCAGTTGTCATCAGTATCCCTACTAACGATGTCTATGATCCAGATTTTCATCAACAACATTGTTGGTCCAACTTTCTCCCATATACTCACCTCGTAAATATTTTTCCAGTGTTTCGTGATGAATAATATCACAATAGTACTATAGCGACCACGTCTTATGCCCTCCATTTCTATTAAATAAATAGCTTTTAATCGTATACAAATACCGTTTTATATATATCATTACACGGAATTTGCCGTCAGTTTATAAAATATGTTCAATAATGGTTGAATTATCATTCATGAATCAATATTTACTACAAAGTCAAAGTTCAAACACTAATTTGACAAGATCACTTTTGCGGTTTCTAACCGACATCCTTTGCATATTTGGCCGTTTTTTTTCGTTCCCGCAAATTCATATTTCTGTAGTTAGGTAAGATAATGTAAATAAGATCAGAAAAGATTTCAAATGAATACGAGTTCATTAACTTCTTCAGTGAACATGCTGCTGGTTAGGTAAAAAGTTCGCGTCTAAGTTCAGATCAAACGTTGAAATACGAACTCCTTTGTTGTGTTGTACGCGATTCGTCTAGAAATTCTGCATAGCATCAACCGAAGCCGTATATTACTGTACATAAGAATCTGATTCTATTTGAACAGGAGTTATTTCCCTTTCTGGAATCTCATTTGCTGGATATTAAAAGACTTAAATCTCGTTTGATTATCGCAGGATTTTAGAGGCAAATGACAATTGGCTTAGTGTAGCTGTGGAATATGTGTTCATAAAAACAATTCCTCCAATTGCTATAACTATTCTCATCTAGAAAACGAGCCTAAATTTAGTAAGACCTTTTCCGAATTAAATAAAAAGAAACACTCGATTGAATATCTTGTTTCCGTTTATGAAAGACAATCGGTTTGAATCTCCAATTATTGAAACATGTTTGATTGTTTGCAGAACTGTCTCAAGTGAAGTGTCTGAAATCGCCTTAGTTTCAAAACAGTTCCTTATCGCGACAGCTACTATTCCATTTGGTCAATCATAACAACACCGCAACAGGCGAGGCGATGTATACAACCTTCATAATACTGGCTGTTTTGCTTTAGCCTCAGCTATGCATAAGAAGACGTTTAATGAATTACAGGTAAAAGATTTATATACGAGATTGTTTATGTGACTGGAGACATGCCTGGGGTCCAGTCTCACACAAATTAACACACACGTAGTAAACCAGGGTTTGAAAAATTATCATGATGATACTTTTTGACACTATAACAAGACATACCCGCAGGATTAACGTGACGATAATGTCTTGTCTTAAAGTTCATTATCTTTACAAAGGTAAACAAACCTGTAATACATACTGCCAATTGACATGGAGCGGTTCACAGTGAAGGGTGTGTGAGTGAGGGCCGTCACATTTCGGCAGTGTGCACTTTCAAATTTCAAACTTCACTTGCATATTTTTTTCTGTGTATTAATTAAATCGAAATCGGATACCCCTTACACAGCAATTTTTTCTTCTTCACAAAAATATGTTTAAATGGGATAGGGTATTTGTTTAGCCTACCTGTAAGCTTCAAACATGTACCAGTAGAGAGAGGGTTTAGTTGATGCCATTCTCTTTGCAATCACATTCGTCATTAGGTGATTAAATAGCTCAAATGTCTGTCCGCATCCAACAAGTACGGAACGAAACAGATTAATATTAAAAACCAACAGAGATTTAATTGTAAATAAACGTTTAAACTTTATTTTTATTTCATGTACACACATGTGCAGAATCTGCCTACTAATCATTCTTTCTCTATCATGACATTTAATAACAGCAGCTTATAACAAAACCAGGTCAAAGAGTGTTTGAAATGAAAGTCAATTGCTGCAGAAAATGTGTACTTACTCAAGGTAATTACGGTTAATTGTAGATTCGTCCCAATTAGCTGGATATATTGATTTCGAAAAAAACACCATACCACATTGAATAGTTTGTTAGTTATATTGTTGTGTTCAAAGTCAAAGCCGAAGTCAAAATCCTTTTTGTTAATTTTTTGTGTCATATCTTCTGTGCACCGAATTTTAAAAAATACTCCAGTAATGAGCTGCCGTCACTGAGGTAAAAACGCGAGCTTATCTAACAAGTTCCACATTGAATATCTACAACGTAAATGGTACTATGAAACTGACACTCCTAATGTTTAAATTATATGGAATAAAGCTCAACAAAGATATGATTTGGACAAACTGGGGATTGGCAAGAATAGGATAGACTGGTGTGGGACAGACGCCTATTAAAGGTAAAACGTGGACAAACGGTAGAATGACAGATTAATAACAATTCAAGATGTTTTGGAAATCAGTTGATATTTCAGAGATTAGCCGAATAATGACTGATTTGTATCGATTTAAGGTATTTTGCAGACAAAATGGTATTTCAATGATGCTTCGAGTTATCGCAAAGAAACTTGAAACAATTGGACAGGGACACACACAGAGGTATGAATACAAATGGAATACACCAAGATACAACAGGAAAATCTGTGAAAACCACAAATGTGACATAAAAATCGACAAGATTTAGAGCATGATCTACGACAGGGTGTAATGAAAAAAAGAGGTATGACGGGGAAACGCGTAAGGAGGTGAGGGGTAATTGGTAGTATTGTAATAGTCAGAAGTATGACGAGAAGTTTACCAGATACTGCCAATACACAGGGCTCATATACCCATCCTAATGTTCAACGCAATTTTATGTCATTTTTAACATATTATCGTTTCAGTTCGGTGAATATTGCTATGTCATCGGGGAGAGTTTTCACATTTATCTTAACTATGGCTATTTTATCTCTGTGTGGTGGTTTGGTGGCTGACTTTATGTTATCGAGAAACTTGTATAGGTATGTAAACAGTTAAGTGGGCAATTGATTCAGATAGTCATTCACAACGGAAGTAATAAATATTTCTCTTTTTTTCGTTGAGAAAAAGAAACGTGTTAATGACTTAGACTAGAGTTTATGTTTACCACACTTGTTCCCAATACAGGATAATCAAGTGATTAAGCTTCAAAGTCAGACTCAAACTGCAACTTAATGGTGAGAGCATCATTACAGTCGTTAACAAATCATCATAGGGGCGAGCTGGGAGACATGATACGATGCATGGGGGCTCTTTCTTTGATCCACCTCCGAAAACATCCATAATTATTGACTTATTGACGTGATTCTGGTAAATATTTAGTTGATGCAGACTGCATATATATATTTGTTGTGATGTAGCTTTTGAAGAAATAAATAAAGCAAAATTACTAACTGAAAATAAAAGTCAACAGAGACGACGTTTTTCTTATTGGTTGAATGTTGATTTCGTAGTGAAAATATTCTATTAGTGAAAGAGGGTCACGATGGCCGAATGGTTAAAGCGTCCGACCGTCTTTATCAGCTGTGAGTCGTAGGTACTGGGACAGTCGTCAGGTACTTGCCGTAGAACTCTAGCTTTCTTCTACCATCCAACCAGACATGTCTTCAAAAGACCATGGCCGTTAATAGGACGTAAGACAATAACAATCACGCTTTAATGATTAAAATACCTTTTAAGGATACACGTTTAACGATAAGAATAATACATATTATCATTGAAGTGTATAACGATACAGCGAACTCACCTTGAAATATCTGTGCCTGACTGGTAGGTTTTGTGAGGTAAAACTTAATATATATAGTTTTTACGAAGTCACCTAAAAGGCTTAGTAGGATGCTTTAAATCCCGTCGTTTTCTGATGTGGCCCAGGCATTTAGACAAGATTGTGTAACATATAAACAACAACCACGTGTGGTGTTTCCCTTTGTCTCGTTGTATTGTGACCCTGACCAACAATCATTACGATACTAGCACGGAAAGGTGTCTGACTGTTCAATAAACAATAGCGTGGTTGTCTTGCTTGTGTAGTCCCTACTCTCTTCACTCCATTTCCTAACTCACCCCTCCAGTCCCCCTCATCATCTCCTGTACCCTAAAGACTAATGTACCAATGTGACCGAACGTCACACACATGTTTCATTCACAGAAAAGATAATGATTGTTTGACATTTTGTGGTAGCCCGCAAAATTCACCGGAAGTAATCCCTGTCATTCTAAGCGACAAGTTGGAATTCAATTCATGTCCGGAATGGTACACAGCACAAGAAGACCATGATAGCCTCGTGACCTTGAATGGCCCGGAAACGGTATATTATAAAATATATCCTTTCACACGTTAATCTTCACACAGGCCTTTCAGAAATACTTCCTGTGTTGTTGGGGACATATGATATGCGTTAGTACGGTGACGTCACGGGCGGGAATGCGCTATTTGATAAGGAACAAGTAAAATGTAGAAGTGTTTGAAACACACTTTTTTCAAACTTAGTTTATTACGATGCTAGTAATGTCTGATACAAATACTACAGCACTGAAGGACTTGCTTTTGTTGTACAAGATAGTTTTCATAATATACGATATACTTGCATGAATTAATGTTTGTGCTGGTGCGTATTATCGATTGATGACACCACATGGTTAAACTCAGTGTAAAAGTCCAATAGGTTTTCACCAAATGATTATTTCTGAAAGGTCAATCGTTAATCATAATATCTACGACTGATTTGGTTCGGCATATATTCGTTCACCAATGATCAGGTAATAAAGAAACAAAACTAGCTATTAACCTTTAGATATATTTCAGTATCATCATCTCATTGAAAGTTTATCAAATAACATTTAATAGTGTGCTCGCCAGTTTTGGCTGAAACATTGAGACATTTCAGACCCAGTCTATTCTCAAATTCCTTGTGTGATAAGGTCACTTTACGTTGAAGTCATTCATAAATATGTGTACATCACCACAAACACGTGAGTGATAAGCTTTTCGGATGTATGATAACAATGGACACTGCAAATATTGAAAAAGTAATGATAACGGTCCGTTACTCTGAATGGTTACATAAATCTCCGGCATGTCGCTTAGTGATGTGAGCACATACTTGCGAGAAAAAACTAATTCAAAACAGATTCCTTACCATTTCAGGATTTATATTTTGCGTTCTCATTTAACAATATTTTTGTAATTTCTCCTTTGACATTTCTGGCCTTCAGCTGAGCGGTCACCTCTGTTTTATAGAAATGTATTGGGTTCTGTCCTTTGGCACAGACATACAGTTCACCAAAGCTTTCATAATTGTAGCAACTAACTTCATGCCTAACGGTCAGCATCGCTATAGTGTTACGACTGAGTTTCATGTTGATAGTAAAATGTGACCAGACGAGCTGCCCTGCTGAGTGCCTTTGGCAGGATATGGTATACTTCAGTCTGACAGCACTATAAGTTCACCACCACAAAGAGGTTCTAAGATCCATACTGCAGTCGCCCGAAAACGCGCGCTCAATACATGAATTGATCTCCCATACACTGTACGCAAGGAGACCTACATAAATGACTTTGGCTGTTGGTAGGACGTTAAACAATGTCAAACCAAACGAAAACCAAGCGATGCTAATGGAAATGGAAGGACGATCCCAAGAAAAGTAAGGGCCGGTAATTTACATGTTATAGTCCAAACGGGTTAATATTTTCCATAACAATGTTACCATGGAGGAAACGTTTCAGAATACAGATGGACATTAATATATTGATTTTAATTTCTACAATATGTCCGTGGCTATTTATTAACGTATTGCACTCAAGAGAATATCTTCGGAACAGTTTCCATAGTTTGTAACAAGCCTCCTTCAGATTCTGTACTGATTTGAATTTGATGATGTAACTGCAAACTGTAACCGAGTTGGTTCGACTGTATTCCAAATATAGGACTTTATTAGAACTCATAAAATGAAGCTTGAAGCTGTTTTTACATGAGAATATTGGTTCGCTTCTATGTGTGGGTGTAGATTATTTTCCAGCTGCAGATTTTCGTGTAAATTCGCCTATCCTTGTCAAACATGGGAAGTCATGTTTCTGAATCAGCGGTTCTGTAAATAGGCATGAAGTAAACAGACCCCGGAGGGCCCGTGACATTTAAAGGGTCGATATGACCACGGACCATCCTGCTTCCGAAAACATGTTCCAAACTTTTGTTTTATCAGAACAATCATCTTCCTGTAATTTTTTTCATGAATTAAAAATCTAAAATAAGACTAATCGTGGTCCCGTGTGAGATTATGGCGTGTATACGAACGCGCCGGCGGAAGGCGGAAACCGAGAGTGTTGGCTTGGGCGTGTTGGTATGCTCAGTAGATAGCGAGAACGGCTATACGTGTGGCATGTTTATGGTTACCGCGTGACAGGTATGGAGATTCCTCCCCACGATCTCCACGGGTCGCCACTATTAAGACACAGTAAATGACATGTTGTATGCTTCCCAATTATTATCAAAATTTTAAACAATAAAACTATGACTGTAATGTCGGGCATTACGAACTAGGTGACAACGGCGAATTTGTTTCAAGTCAAACAAATTGCGTATTTGATTTTGTCTGACTTCTTATTGCCTTTTTGTGTTGCATTCTTTGACCATGCGCGTTCGCTCCAATCTGTAGGTCCGGAGACCAGATTGCAGGACCTTTTTTACTTTATACGTGTAAATGACGCACATCATCATGTCCACAATGCTGGACCTGTGTAATCTTTGTTGGTCAAGGCAATGCATATCTTCTTTTAAAAAGTCAGAATCATTCACTTTGTAAAGTAAAGATATACAGCGCTTTGATTTTGATGTGACTCCATCCCACTCCCTATATTTACATATGACATGGAGCAAGACGACATTGAAGCTGAGTTTATCGACCAGACAAGATGATAAAAAGATTTCAGTAGCAAACCTAACTTCTTACTACAATATCATTTAAACACATTTCCTTCATTTTTCACTTTGTACATCTTTGTCATGAGAGACAGTCAGCTATTAATTAAACACCTTTACTTCGTCTTTCAAATGAAGAGAGATACATCCGTACCGAATTTCATCTTTGAACACCAAATGTTAAATATGTCTCCACGAATAGACTATTTGTACCTGAAAACTTCCCTAATATGTACACAATGGGAGTTTCCGCAGCACAAATAGGGTTATATGAGTATAATTACTATAACCCACATACATTAGATTTACCTTTTAACCCCGAAGACAGCATAAGGTACTCAACACCAAATGCACGCATTGCACCCATCTTCACACTTACTCAACACGTTTAGCGCTCACAATATTAGTGTACTCAAATTCCCTCTCCTCTGTGTACTATAACTCCACCTCATTGTGCTGAAGTTATCAAAAATACAATATTCTACTGTTGATGAATTGTGAAATCAAATCTTTACTTATCTCAATGTCCAACACAGGATTTTCAGACCGTGACAAATATTTAAAAGATTCATAATAATAGATAAGGTATTGTTGTTTAATCATGAATGACATGATTTGATATTTACGGGAGAAAGTAAGAGTATTTATTGACATACACTTCTGATAATAAAAATCTTAGAAGAATGGATCGTTGTTTTGGTCTGTCTGTGTGTTCCTGTCTCTGATCGCCACAGACAAACAACTGGCAGGTCCGACACGTATAGAAACACTCTCTTCTATTCATATCAGTCTCTAGTCTAGCATCACTGTCATCGCCTTCCTCTGGCTTTTCCTTGGCGTTCGACTTTTCAGCTATATGTCACTAGACTTGATAACGACGAATTCGGAGACGTAGCCAGAAACTCGGATCTTGTTTACAATGTAACAGTTCAAATGATTGTAAACAACACTCATTTGGGCGTCATGGACCTTTCAATTAAATACAGTTAATTAGATTGGAATGTACCATCAGATATTTCTTATGAAATTTTCTCTTGACAGAAAGTGTAAAGTTGGCGCCGGGAGTATTGAGACTCTTGTCAGAAAGTAATTGTTGTCACAGGTTTGTTCTTCTCAAACAAATCTCCACGTGCATACTTCATGGAGGTCACGTGACACTATAGCACGTGATGGGACTACCCATTTCTGGCTACTATATGGTTGACAAAATGTAGGCTATGTTTATACCAGCGTCCCCTCGTTATGATCACCATCTGTTCTTTGCTTTAAACATAACTAGTTGGTATGTTCTACCATTTTATCTGCATTCATTTTCTGTTTTCTTTCTTTCGAGATCCTATCTATACAAAAATCTATCAGTAGACGTATTTCTCAGGTAAACCTATTGGTAAAACGTTGTGGAGGTGTTTGCTACATGTAAATATACATACCTGTACATGTGCTTGCATTCTAACATTTATTCTAACTTTACTGAATATGTAAATCATTAAGAAATATCAAAAAGAAAATAAAAACACACGCATAATAGTAATAATAGCATAACATAGCGGTAGGATATGCCGACGATTTTCCCATTAGGCGTTACCTTGTTGCGACCGGAGATAATTGACATTCTGCAGCCTGACAACACAATTGTGATGGCAGATCAAGTTTGTATATATTATTCTTTGTTGACAAATATACGCCATGACATGAGGAGCATAAAATGTGCACTGAGAAAGTCTGCCCTATCAGATTGTTGCAAAGATATCGGGAGGTCGAGCCCGAGGCCTCGGGATGTCCAGTTACAGGCACTGGCTGGGACAAGTTACCGGGGGCATGCTCGTCTACACAGACAAGTTTACACAGAGAGTGGTATATTTTACACAAATAGAGAAATGTAATATACAGCAGATTCGAAACTAATTTTACAATAGGCGCCGGGTATCTCAGATCGCTGGTCTGATCTCAGATCTACCTAGCCCGGGGCTTCTTTGCAATGGAAATTTAATTGACTGACAAAATATATCTACTCTTTTTTGTAAGGATTTGCTCAGGGAAGCATGAAATTAAAATATTCTTTAGGTTATAAGATCAAAAAGTAACAAACAAGTTACGAGATTTAGGCCCCGACAAGACCCACGGGGTAATAGATGTCACGTGACCCTGTAACACAGGACAGTTGTACAGCGTTACAACATGAATACCGATTCAAGAATTGAAACAGATCATGGGTTACTTAACTGTCATCAAGCGGTAAATTATTGTTAATTACTTAAACATTATTCTATTTGACATTAGAAATGTTAAACAATAAATTACTATGTAATGAGAAGTAGAGTCGAAATAACACAATGAATTACAGTGTAATTAGAAGTAGACTCGAAATAACAGTGAATTACAGTGTAATTACAAGAAGAGTCGAAATAACAGTGAATTACAGTGTAATTAGAAGAAGAGTCGAAATAACAGTGAATTACAGTGTAATTACAAGTAGAGTCGAAATAACAGTGAATTACAGTGTAATTACAAGAAGAGTCGAAATAACAGTGAATTACAGTGTAATTACAAGAAGAGTCGAAATAACAGTGAATTACAGTGTAATTACAAGTAGAGTCGAAATAACAGTGAATTACAGTGTAATTACAAGAAGAGTCGAAATAACAGTGAATTACAGTGTAATTACAAGAAGAGTCGAAATAACAGTGAATTACAGTGTAATTAGATGTAGAGTCGAAATAACAGTGAATTACAGTGTAATTAGAAGAAGAGTCGAAATAACAGTGAATTACAGTGTAATTACAAGTAGAGTCGAAATAACAGTGAATTACAGTGTAATTACAAGAAGAGTCGAAATAACAGTGAATTACAGTGTAATTAGATGTAGAGTCGAAATAACAGTGAATTACAGTGTAATTACAAGAAGAGTCGAAATAACAGTGAATTACAGTGTAATTACAAGAAGAGTCGAAATAACAGTGAATTACAGTGTAATTAGAAGAAGATTCGAAATAACAGTGAATTACAGTGTAATTAGAAGAAGAGTCGAAATAACAGTGAATTACAGTGTAATTAGATGTAGAGTCGAAATAACAGTGAATTACAGTGTAATTAGAAGAAGAGTCGAAATAACAGTGAATTACAGTGTAATTACAAGAAGAGTCGAAATAACAGTGAATTACAGTGTAATTACAAGAAGAGTCGAAATAACAGTGAATTACAGTGTAATTAGATGTAGAGTCGAAATAACAGTGAATTACAGTGTAATTACAAGAAGATTCGAAATAACAGTGAATTACAGTGTAATTAGAAGAAGAGTCGAAATAACAGTGAATTACAGTGTAATTAGATGTAGAGTCGAAATAACAGTGAATTACAGTGTAATTAGAAGAAGAGTCGAAATAACAGTGAATTACAGTGTAATTACAAGAAGAGTCGAAATAACAGTGAATTACAGTGTAATTACAAGAAGAGTCGAAATAACAGTGAATTACAGTGTAATTAGATGTAGAGTCGAAATAACAGTGAATTACAGTGTAATTACAAGAAGATTCGAAATAACAGTGAATTACAGTGTAATTACAAGAAGAGTCGAAATAACAGTGAATTACAGTGTAATTAGATGTAGAGTCGAAATAACAGTGAATTACAGTGTAATTAGAAGAAGAGTCGAAATAACAGTGAATTACAGTGTAATTAGAAGAAGAGTCGAAATAACAGTGAATTACAGTGTAATTAGAAGTAGGGTCGAAATAACAGTGAATTACAGTGTAATTACAAGAAGAGTCGAAATAACAGTGAATTACAGTGTAATTACAAGTAGAGTCGAAATAACAGTGAATTACAGTGTAATTAGATGTAGAGTCGAAATAACAGTGAATTACAGTGTAATTAGAAGAAGAGTCGAAATAACAGTGAATTACAGTGTAATTAGAAGAAGAGTCGAAATAACAGTGAATTACAGTGTAATTAGAAGTAGGGTCGAAATAACAGTGAATTACAGTGTAATTACAAGAAGAGTCGAAATAACAGTGAATTACAGTGTAATTACAAGTAGAGTCGAAATAACAGTGAATTACAGTGTAATTAGATGTAGAGTCGAAATAACAGTGAATTACAGTGTAATTACAAGAAGAGTCGAAATAACAGTGAATTACAGTGTAATTACAAGTAGGGTCGAAATAACAGTGAATTACAGTGTAATTAGAAGAAGAGTCGAAATAACAGTGAATTACAGTGTAATTACAAGAAGAGTCGAAATAACAGTGAATTACAGTGTAATTAGATGTAGAGTCGAAATAACAGTGAATTACAGTGTAATTACAAGTAGAGTCGAAATAACAGTGAATTACAGTGTAATTACAAGTAGAGTCGAAATAACAGTGAATTACAGTGTAATTAGATGTAGGGTCGAAATAACAGTGAATTACAGTCTAATTACATGTAGAGTCGAAATAACAATGAATTACAGTGTATTTAGAAGTAGAGTCGAAATAACAATGAATTACAGTGTAATTAGATGTAGAGTCGAAATAACACAATGGATGCTCTTCTCTAGAATTTTACTGGCATTTGAACTAATGTGATGTAATTGTGGTATTGCAAACGTCCTACTTGTACTTGTATTTAAATTCTCTACACTACTTTGTTTATGAGAATAAAATATTTGTCATTGTCATTTGTCATTGTCATTGTCATTGGCAATGTATCGTTGGAGTATTCGCAAGCCAGGGAAGTGTCGGACAGAGAGCCTAGGTGTAATCTTTGGATGCCAGAGTAGGCATTTTAGAACAGAACATTTTGCCATAGCCCAGTGGTGCTGCTAATACATATATATGGATGTCGTCAGTAGGCGACGTGTAAAGCTGGTGTATGCTAGTGAGATATTTGGATATATACTGTTTTCTTATTATTCTGTTATTCATTTTTATTATTAATATATTTTTCCAATGGCAAACAAGGGCCTACGTAGGAACCATCACGACAGCTTTCGATCGTTGCATCACAACCCGTGCACATAAGAGTGAGGAGGCGAATGGAACAATAGACAATACAGACATTCCACTAATGATGTGCTGGTATAGTATGATATTTGGATCTGGACCATAGTTAATGAGAAAATATGTCAAACTGTTGTTATAAATGCCATTTTATTGGACCTGTACTCCATTATAATTGAGATATATACCCGATCAATCGTATAAACGTTCTCAGGTCTGAGATACAATTCTATCTGGTGACCATAAAATAGCTCAAACTTGTCGTTTACATTCCTTGTGTAATCCTCTGACGAATTGCGGGAGAGAAAGAGACATATTCGACCGAAGGACGTGTCGATGATAACCAATGGTCAACTGTACACCGATCAATAATGTCATCCGAAAACAATGACAGGGCTACGTCATCGTACCGGGACCCTGTACACTGACATCGGAGGCGTCAAGAGCAACACTTATTTATGTCGTTATGTAGCTACAGATAATCTCCACCTTTTTGTGTTTGTACTTGGCTAAATCCATCGTTAGACAGGAAAGTGAATTACGAAGTGTTATCTAAAAACAGCACCGTATTTTAGCCTAATTCCGGAAATGATTGTTAAAAGTCATAACAGCCAATCGCTATTAATCTTCACCATTGTTCTGGTGAGTAGGTCGTGTATCCGTTTCTATACTTATACTTCCACCAACATCCTTTAAACATTCAAAATACTCCGGGTAGGTCAATGGCCGGGTGTTAGGACAAAGCCATAGACTCGCGAAGGTCTCATCAAGTAGGCCATGTGAGGTGACCCAACTCGTGAATAACTATCACGTGAACTACCTTCTTGACTCAGTCACTTCTTCGCATTGTTGATGTTGACATAAGCACTACGTTCTTTCAAGACAAGTACTGCAAATATTCTGTACTGTACATACATACTAGTTAGTCAATTTAGATGTTTGATCCAGGATAAGAATCCTACGATGAAAAGCAAAGTAGTCTTTATCGCAATATATTCAATATGGTTTAATTACATTTGTGGTTCAGAGATGTTCACAAAGTTACTTAATTTTGAATGCACTAAAACGCGGCTAATTAAGCCTAAATGACACGTAAGAAATAAGGTATAGCAACAGACGAGTGAATCCCAGCGATAAATATTACTACAGTATATGTGAATATTTTATTAATATTCAATCAATCATTTGATGCATTCTTGTAAACACTTAAAGAGATTCAAGCGGAGATATTTTCCAATGACGTCCTATGTATACTTTATAAAGACTAGAAGAAGAGGATACCCGAATGTATCAGTCCGTGTCTCACGCGATAATTCCGAGACTGCCCGAGTTGTACTGACTCTTTTCACCAAGTATATACAAGGACAGTGAATGATTGAGGAGCGTGTTGAATGTCGTACAAACATTTGTGTTGAACTTCAATAGGTGTTGATTTGGTAGGGAGTTAACAGGAATCGGAGGCGAGGAGGAATCTAAGGTAGCACGGGTATGTTACCATGTTATGGGTGTAGCGATGTCGCCGGCTGTTTGTTGTCTAATTGGTAGGTTGACTTGACTGTCAGAAACATGTGTAAAGAAAGACCTACAAATTCACCTGTTGCCATATAGAGCAGTGCTTCTTCGTGCTTTGCCTTCTCAAGTATTGTCAATGTGACCTTAAATAACTAACATGCCTGGCTGTTTATCAATACATATTTTACGGAATTTCTTTATTCCACTGGAGATCTCCTCGAATGCGTGCCGATGTTAACACAGCATTAACATAAAGAAGCTTCAGTATACGTCACTACATGCTACTATGGTGGCATAACATTGACAAAACTCATAAATGATGTTTACCTATCCTAACACTTATTCTAGATAGCTCTCCACTCTCACGCTGTCCTTTTTTTCTCTTCAGTTATTCACAGCTCCTACTCTCTCCATTCTATCCTCACTCTGCTGTGTTACGACATTTCATTTGATATGGTCTTAAAACCGCTATTTCCCTTGTCTACTCTTTACGTCCAGCTTCTCCGTTCCCCATTTCTCTTACACCCTTCATTTCATCATAACAGCCTCAAATGGCCTCACCATGAACAACCCTCTCTTCTTCAGTTCACTGACTTTCTACCTCTTCTCTCCCGCGCTCGATTTTTCCCCTTTTGTATGTTTACAGTCTGTCTTTTCCTTTCCTACTCTAACTTTAAAACTCGTTGTAAGCTTCGTCATCTCATTGTTTAACATCTGTCTTACCTCCGTCAAGCCGTCCGTGAATCACCATTTCTCATAAAAAGGTCTTAGTTCTATCAACAAAACTGTGCACCGCTTCCTGTTCATTATCCCGTCGATCTCATTGCTATCAGGATAAAAATGAAACTGTTTACATATTTACATGAAATGGTTAGTTTTAAAAAGGGAAATAATCCTACATACACAGATGGAACATAATGTCAATAATGTAGAAAAGTGTCTTTTTCTTTTCATAAAGGTATTAGTTTAGTCGGGATAGGAAGTGCAGAAATTCGGTAATCTATCGATAAATATGATATGTACGATAACTTTGTGTAGGGTGTTGTAGAATTTTTGTTTGACGATATTGGTTGACGTACAGAATGTTGTTTACCTCTGTCTGTCTGGTTAATGAATATTGGTACATCTGATGATTAACTTGACATAGAACACCAGTAATTCATGCTAGGATAAGCCTGTGACATAATAACGATTTACTTTATCTTTTTATAGTGTAATTCTGTTGTTTCCAAACACGTTATATAAAACCCACCCACGAAATTCAAAGATATGAATAATTGACCGTATTAACAATATTAGCCTTCTTTGCCTAGAGGATAGCGGTATCTTAATGAATTATGAAAACGAATATATTATTAATGATGCTATTTTGGTCTGTTTATTATATCATATTTCTTCACAACAAGTTTCCATGTAATGTTCGACAGTCTACAAGACTGATAAGTAGTTGGTGATAAATATTGTTTATACATAGTGATATCGTATAGACGGTGTAGATTTCACTAACATTGAAACCTGACACCCCGTTTCGGCTAGCAGTGCCACGCCCTGTCGTGCTGATTCCTGTCATGGACAGGGGCCTAGATACCTGGCATACCTCACACCTAACGGGGGAAACACGGGCTCTACACCTGTGTTATTGTGGCTCCAAAGGAGGGGGCATCACACCTAACGGGGGGGAAACACGGTCTCTATACATGTGTTATTGTGGCTCAAAAGGAGGGGGCTTTACACCTAAGTGGGAAACACGGGATATACACCTATGTTGTTGTGGCTCAAAAGGAGGAGACATTACACCTAACGGGGAAGGGTGACTGACAATGGCTCTACACCTGTGTTATTGTGGCTCCAAAGGAGGGGGCATCACATCTAACGGGGGAAACACGGTCTCTATACCTGTGTTATTGTGGCTCAAAAGGAGGGGCTTTACACCTAAGTGGGAAACACGGGATATACACCTATGTTATTGTGGCTCAAAAGGAGGAGACATTACACCTAACGGGGAAGGGTGACAATGGCTCTACACCTTTGTTATGGTGGCTCCAAAGGAGGGGGCATCACATCTAACGGGGGAAACACGGACTGTAACCTGTTATTGTGACTCCAAAGGAAGGGGCATCACATCTAACGGGGGAAACACGGGCTCTACACCTGTGTTATTATGGCTCTGGAATAGGGTAATTACATCTTACAAACGGAGGGGGTAAACATGGAACATGTATGGTGTAGGAGTGCTGAAACCTGCAGTATTGTGTACCGTGTAGCAGTACTGAACCATGCAGTATTGTGTACCGTGTAGCAGTACTGAACCATGCAGTATTGTGTACCGTGTAGGAGTACTGAACCATACAGTGTTGTGTACCATGTAGAAGTACTGAACCATGCAGTATTGTGTACCGTGTAGGAGTGGTGAACCATGCAGTATTGTGTACCGTGTAGCAGTACTGAACCATGCAGCATTGTGTACCGTGTAGCAGTACTGAACCATGCAGTATTGTGTACCGTGTAGGAGTACTGAACCATGCAGTATTGTGTACCGTGTAGCAGTACTGAACCATACAGTGTTGTGTACCATGTAGAAGTACTGAACCATGCAGTATTGTGTACCGTGTAGGAGTGGTGAACCATGCAGTATTGTGTACCGTGTAGGAGTACTGAACCATGCAGTATTGTGTACAGTGTAGCAGTATTGAACCATACAGTATTGTGTACAGTGTAGCAGTACTGAACCACATGCAGTATTGTGTATCGTGTAGGAGTGCTGGACCTTCCAGACGAAGTATATCCCCTTGTAGTTTTGCTTCACCACATATGATATTCTCCGATATTAGGGGCCAATTTCGTTTCATTGTCCAGGCACTACTCATCATCAGTTTTCGTCTGAAGGGTTAAAGATCTAAGATCGACCATTCAATGGACATATGATCACAACCAACTTATCTTCCTTTAATTATCTGAACACATCTATATAGTCTTTTCATTTTTATCTCGCATGGGTTACCAAGAACGAGTGTTGATCCTTGGAGATTTGTGTCAACAGATGTGTATGATCATGTCTTGAAGTACAATTAAACTTCACGGCAGTAGGCCTATACATTTGGACATCTCAGCTCTACATCTCTCATTGTCATCATTAGAGATTGAACCAAACATTACTAAGTTTGCAAAGACGGGATGCTGGAGTGGTTTTTAGGTAAGAAAGTCAGAGATCACACTGGATTTGCAGGACATTATCTCAATTAGGCGGCGGCTGACGTTCTCGAGAGGAGCGGCGGCTGACATTCTCGAGAGGAGGGGCGGCTGACGTTCCCGAGAGGAGTGACGTCTGACATTCTCGAGAGGAGCGGCGGCTGACAATCTCGAGAGGAGCGGCGGCGGCGGCGGCGGCAGCCACTCTCGAGAGGAGCGGCGGCTGACATTCTTGAGAGGAGAGGCGGCTGACATTCTCGAGAGGAGCGGCGGCTGACGTTCCCGAGAGGAGTGACGTCTGACACTCTCGAGAGGAGCGGCGGCTGACATTCTCGAGAGGAGCGACGGCTGACATTCTCGAGAGGAGCAGCGGCTGACAATCTCGAGAGGAGCGGCGGCGGCCACTCTCGAGAGGAGCGGCGGCTGACATTCTCGAGAGGAGCGGCGGCTGACGTTCCCGAGAGGAGTGACGTCTGACACTCTCGAGAGGAGCGGCGGCTGACGTTCTCGAGAGGAGCGACGGCTGACATTCTCGAGAGGAGCGGCGGCTGACATTCTCGAGAGGAGCGGCGGCTGACGTTCCCGAGAGGAGTGACGTCTGACACTCTCGAGAGGAGCGGCGGCTGACACTCTCGAGAGGAGCGACGGCTGACATTCTCGAGAGGAGCAGCGGCTGACAATCTCGAGAGGAGCGGCGGCGGCCACTCTCGAGAGGAGCGGCGGCTGACATTCTCGAGAGGAGCGGCGGCTGACGTTGCCGAGAGGAGTGACGTCTGACATTCTCGAGAGGAGCGGCGGCTGACGTTCTCGAGAGGAGCGACGGCTGACATTCTCGAGAGGAGCGGCGGCTGACGTTCTCGAGAGGAGCGACGGCTGACATTCTCGAGAGGAGCGACGGCTGACGTTCTCGAGAGGAGCGACGGCTGACGTTCTCGAGAGGAGCGGCGGATGACATTTTCGATTAAACGACGGCTGACACTCTCGAGAGGAGCGGCGGCTGACGTTCCCGAGAGGAGTGACGTCTGACATTCTCGAGAGGAGCGGCGGCTGACAATCTCGAGAGGAGCGGCGGCGGCGGCGGCCACTCTCGAGAGGAGAGGCGGCTGACATTCTCGAGAGGAGCGGCGGCTGACGTTCCCGAGAGGAGTGACGTCTGACACTCTCGAGAGGAGCGGCGGCTGACACTCTCGAGAGGAGCGGCGGCGGCCACTCTCGAGAGGAGCGGCGGCTGACATTCTCGAGAGGAGCGGCGGCTGACGTTCCCGAGAGGAGTGACGTCTGACATTCTCGAGAGGAGCGGCGGCTGACGTTCTCGAGAGGAGCGACGGCTGACATTCTCGAGAGGAGCGGCGGCTGACGTTCTCGAGAGGAGCGACGGCTGACATTCTCGAGAGGAGCGACGGCTGACGTTCTCGAGAGGAGCGACGGCTGACGTTCTCGAGAGGAGCGGCGGATGACATTTTCGATTAAACGACGGCTGACACTCTCGAGAGGAGCGGCGGCTGACGTTCCCGAGAGGAGCGACGGCTGACATTCTCGAGGGGAGAGGCGACAGAAGAGGCAAGTAATGGAACATCGAAAACCAACTCACGTAAAGTGTTTTTAGTGATTCGTGGAGAGGGAAGGAGCGACATCCTGCCAAACGTGCACATACTACTGAGTGAAGTACCAACCTGGAAGATCAGAACAGACCAAAATAAAAGCCTTTTCTAACCTACTTTTGTGCACATTACAAGGAAACTTGATCCAAGCAGCCTCAAAAAATCGCCTAGGCAAAACAAACAGATCCATTGGAGGAAGGGAAGGATAGGATGAGACAAGAAAGAAAAGACATTAGACACGAAAAGCGTATAGAACGGTTTACCGAAAAGTAACTGCACTCTTGGCTCTTCCCGGTAGAGATAAGTACCAGAGGGTTCCATACACAATTTGGAAGTTATATCCGATAGCAGAACTGATGGGTACAAAAGAGCTAACAGTATCAATATGGCAAAGCCGAAAGGAGCTGAATAAAAAAAACCCAGACAGCAATGACCGATCATCACTGTGACCTGCCAACCAGAGTTGTCTGGAAGACAGGGTCGATCATTATTATCAATAGCCCTTTGTTGAGTTCAAAACCGCTGACCTGAAATTTCATATTTTGTATGCATTGAAAATACTATTTGGTTAACCTAGGCTTAAAAATTGCATCAAAACAATATTTGTCTCTCATAAAAGTGGCTAAAAACTCCTGTCTAATACGTATGTTAATACGTACATGCCATTCGACTGCATGGTCACGTGATATGTGTCGCGGGCCATGCCTGTAGGCATGCAAGCGAACCATCAAGTGTCGTAAGGAAAACGGTACCTACAAACAAATACAAAAATAGAAAATACCAACATGTCAACATTATCATCATATAAACTCAAATTCAATAAACTAGGGCAAAAAGCGAACAAAAGAAATATTTGTATTTATGATATAAGAGACTCTTGAAAACAAGGAGAATACGACCAGGTGTGTCGGAGGAACAAGCGTCTTCTGCTTCATCTACGACATTTGCCATGTAAATCTTGGTCAATCCAAGTAAGTGATGTCACATTCTCAAATGAGAACACGGTATACAACAACTGAACCAACAGACAAACCAACGAGCATCAAAAACATCCACCTTCATGTCAAACAAAGAAATTGAAAATTTTGTCAATGAGAACACCACGACTGCCGTAAAATTTCTACATAATTTTCATCAACCTTCATCTTTTGAAAACTTTTGCTACGAGTTTGTCTGGCAGTTGACGACGTCTTGCACGATAATCGTGATAATTGGAGCAGGTCCTAGAATATCGAATTAGGATGATCTCAAACAGAACTGTTTTAAGGAAGATTTAAACCGACACTATAGTGGAATATTATGACTATTTATTAATATAAAGATATATGACCTACTGCAATATCTTCTGCAGAACCTCAGCAGGACACAGTGTACGAACGTGTAGATATCAACTAAAGATGTGATTGTAGATACATTGTGGATACTAAAGCACGTGTTCATTGTCAGCCGAGGCCATATCGCTGAACAGACTCCGTCCAACAAATCGTAGATATTCTGTAGAGAGACTGTCAGTAAATAATTCTAGCCCCGTCTGTTTTAAGGATGTCATTGATATATAATTATGTAGATCAATGGGCTAATTTTGAGATAGATATTTTAAATGTCTTAATTAGACAATTTTGTTAGTGATATTATTGAAAACACTTATTCTATATATTTTTTCTTATTAAAACAATTTAAAACAATTATATTTCCATTTTTTGATCAAATATCATCTATATAATTGCTGTTTGATTTTATCGTGCCAGACATTGCTATTTGTAGACCGGTGTATAGATTAATCTATTAGTTACACAAAATATAGTCAGTTTTCATACTCGGCTTGCTTCTTGAACAGAAGGGGAAATATATATATATATACCATTTCAAATTTCCAACTGAAGTCAATGATACCTAGAACATTATAACATAATTTTGTACATTATATTGTGTTGTCGCTGACAAAGTCCACATTCCTGGCATGAGCGATAAATAGTCACGTGCTTACGTATCCTCTAACAGCCAATTATAGCATTAAAAGTCAGAATGAATATGAAACCTGATTTAAAATTCTGAGAGGGGCGTAGCGAAATGTAAAAATTATCGATTCATACATTAAAATTCCTCGGGAAAATAATGTAACAGCCGAGAAGAATTATGTTCACACGTAATACGGCGGATTTCACCAGAGTATCAAAACGTCCTTATGAATATTCATGAGTTGGAGCCATTAAAAGATAGTATCACTCTTTATCTCCTTTACATGTGAATTCCTCGGATTTTTTCCACGGAATTCCAAAGATGAGAAGATAGGTTCCGGCCACGAATTGGACTCGATGACGTCACTTATTAAAACACACACACACATATATATAAATCTATATATGTCACTCTTCCGTCGCCGCAGTACAAACAACACATTATGTATCACGTGACAGTGTGGATCTTTGGATTAATCTTTTAATCTTTATTACTGACCCCGAAATTGTAATTAATAATAAATTTACAGTACACAAATAAATGTCTAACTAATCCGAGGAAAGAAACAAGATCCTTACACTCGTAAAAGTCTGTTTAGGTATTCAGGAGGGGGGAACTGATGTCGAATCGTCGTGTGCCCTGGGTGGCCTGACGTAATAGGACGCGAGGGCGGTGTTATGTCACTAGTAATACAACACTCGGCCCTTTTATCCTTTATTACACACAAATCCCACAGTTTAAGTTTTATGTACATCATAGTTGCCAAGTCCCCATTAAAATCAATTAGTGTTGATATCACATCAGATCGGTCGACTTTTGTCATACATATCACTTTTTCCGGATGTGAAGTTATTTTAAATGGACAATCGTTACATTATTCTCTGTGGGATCCAACACTTCAGAGGTATGCACGTGTTTCTCTAGCCAAACTATTGCCTCTTCTAAAGCAGTTTATACAGAAAAAAAGTTTTTTCTCTTTTTCATACTTTAAAATGCAATAATCCATTCGTTTATATTTGTTACGTAACTTTTCTATAGTTCTTACTCTGTGAGAAACAACTTGGAATAACAAGAACGTGTGTGTGGTACCGCACCACGTTATATGGAGATGTCATTGTACAAATATGTAACACTTTAGGGTCCTCATCACAACATGTCTTTGTAGTTTTTACAGTTTCTATAACGACATTATCTACGATGATACTGAACAAGATCATTGCACAAGGAAGGTATTTTCTGGCAGCGGAAACTCGAGTCATAAAAAACATTGGGATATTTTTGTCGGCGCTTTTAAGAGATTGATTTGCAAGATTTAGTTGCTCGTTTATGTAGAACTGGCTGTATGTCAATATGAATATTAAAATCTATTAAAATTTCTGAGGTGCAAAAAAGTACTTCTGTCAATTGAAATGGATGAATTATTCATGGGACATTAAAGATTATATATACGTGCATTTACAGGTTAATCATATGAAGCCGCGGTCCAGGGCAACAGAAAAAAGGAGGAAAACCGAGGACAAATACCATTTTCGACCCCATATATCATTTCGAACACCCCCTTTTGATGTTAAGCATTAATATATGCTAAGTATATAAGCTCAGAGAGGAAAGGCGTCCGATTTCCGGATGGACTGTCATCGGAGTTTCGGCTGTTTTGTTTTTAGAAAAATATTTCTGTTCAAGAACATAGATGATGTTCCTTATGGTAGTAAAGTTATCTGTGGCTACATGAGCGACGACTCACGCCACTGGCTACAACATGTTATCATAATAACGCTGGTGTCAGCACAAATGTTTGATTCATTCGTTTTAATGTGACGCTTAGGTATAAAATATTTCAACAAAACTTTTAGTTCCTACTCTTATGAAGCCAACCAAGTCTCAGATATCATGAATACATGTGATTGTGTCACCACAACTATGCTTTAACGATAATTAACATGTGTGAACTTGATCAGAATAGTATCTGGGTTTTACCACGTTATAGAATAACCACAGTGTTTGTGTATGTGACAACGGTGGTTGTTTCCCCAACACAGACATACAATTCGTAACGCTGTATCTTTGGAATTGACTATGTAGTATCGTCAAACTGTTTGTTGTTGGTTAAGGTAATTAAATGCAGAGAAAAAATACGAGTTTTAACATGTACTCATATCATCGTACGGTTTCATGTTACATCTTAATAAACTGAAACTAGTGGGAAAAGGAAACTGTTTTTTATTCTATCACATACCTGTATTTTCTGTACAAAACCTTGTATTTCAGCAGAGTGAAACGTATCAGTGCTCAGGTACTGAAGGTTATCTGTACTTGTCAACTTCTAATCTAATATGATTCAAAATGCAATTCGCCGATTCGTTCTACTTAATTTGACATACGTGATGAGTTTGTTCATATTTCTCTAAAATAAATTGTAGTTTGGTCCTATATATGTAATTTGTCCCAGAATATCACAAATCGTCATTGATTAAAACCTTGTTGGCATTCCTCCGAGATAGATACTCGTTGGAAACCATTTGTCCTTATTTGTCAAGTGGTAGTCATCAGTCTTCAAGGAAACTTTAAGGACATAACTGGATTACCTTGCCCATTTACGTCCATGGCCACTTTGTATCGTAACTGGGTCAATTTTCTTGAGTTCGTCGACCAAGATAATTACATGTCGTACTTCGATCATCTTATTTTAAGATATCCAATTGTAATCTGCTATTTATGACATTTGCAACTTTTTCTTTGGGGATATTTCGCTGAAATTAGGCCTCGTTCCCTTAATTACACAGTGGTAGCCCTTTGTTCACAGCGTGCCACTTCATGGATGATATTCATGATGTAGCTGGTTTCTCTGTCAAAAGCAACAGGATGTTACATAAGGCTGCCATTTGTTCAACGTTATGCGGAGTTATGGTTCTTAAGATACAGACTACAAAATGTTTTCAATATTTTACCTATCGTTATGCATATGTGAATATTTTAGTAATTGACATAAACAGACATGATTTACAGCGAGTGTGAAAAGGTATGCTATCTAAGAACAAGACACTTGCACTTTTTATCCTTTCGCTAATGCCGAAGGCTGTTCGTCATACAGCTATGACAGCTAACATAATTTTATCATAATTAATAAGAAATGTCGGACTCCTGCAACTGTAAATGTCTTATTAAATTGAACATTAAAGTTGTACATTATTATTTATAAAGGAAATAAGTGTCCCATAAGTCTTGTGTCTGCCTTTTTGCGCATAGCGTAATGTCAAATAAGAACAAAACCCTCAGGTATTGATGGCGCGCCTTTTTTTACCGAAAAGGCTACACACGGTTTTGGTAATTAACAAAACGAAGCTTGACCTTGACCCTGTCTCAATAGTTTTTCTTAAGAAATGTTTTGACGATATTCAAGTAGGCGTAATGAGGGCATTTTATAACTAACAACAATTGGACAACACCCTAGTTATTGTCATCTTATACGAAAATTGTTCAATTTCATATTACAAGTAGATTTCGCCATTCATACCAATAGCGGAGTCATCTTTTTGACAGAGTTTTGCACAGCAGAGCTTTATTCGAGGTCGTATTTCATTTGTTGGATAGAAATTGCATGATCGCTCTTCGTCACACCAAACAAAGGCTGTTTAATACGTGTTTTCTTAACTTTGAAGAGAGTATAATTTCACACCATCCCGTCAAATCTTCTATTTCAAAGACAAGTGCTAGACTTATCAGAACTTTCTGGTCCTGACAGGTTGCTGTTTATTCAAGCATTGGAACGTTGATCTTCGGATCTAGGCAGATTAATTTGACAAACCCTGAAATTATTTTAAATAAACCAATATATGACGGGTGGATGGTCGTTACCCTCTAACCTCCTTTGTTGTAAGTTATTAAAAAGATAATTCAACGAGTCTATCAGTGACTTATCGGAGTTTGTCCCGAGGCGGACCACAATGTGTTAACTTTCACAACGTCACCTTTCAGAGCGCGACGGCAATATCCAAATAGTTTAGTGGCGACCTAACTCGCGAACAGGTCAACGGGACACAAACACTTGTAGGACAGTTAACACTCAGATTAGTTTTAATTTCACATCTGATTACTATACATAATTCTCTTTATTATAGGTTTATCCTTCATTTACATGTCTGTTAAAAGCTATTCCATTAAGTGAACCTGAGAGCATGTCACATGTCACTCTTTAAGGAAGATTGTGTTCTCATGAACAGGGTCCTTTAACGGCTAAACAGATATAGGACCTTGTGAGACAACACCTTTAACGAATGATCTAGTCTTTGTCAATATATCTAACAAAATACACAACTTGTACAATGCCAAGAAAAAATACAGTAGCTATTAAAGTAAACATACCCATTTAATCTTAGAAAATGAATAGTTTCCTTTAACGAAATATGCCATTCAGTGAACATGGCTCTGGCTATTTTTTACGAAATATTCACTCTTACGATTTTGCCTCCGTAACTGAGGATCTGAATCTCTGTAAACATATCTCTTTAAAGTAAAAGATGTTAACGATAACATATTCTTATGTAACGACTTTACCCTCCTCTGACAGATCGGGGCTAATTATCTTTCTGATACATACGAGATAAATGATTTGTGTACGTTTTTGTCTCCTTTGAAGTGATACATCCACAACTGTATCTGTGTAGACAAATTTCTTTATGTCCATTCTACACACGTCAAAAGCGACATCCCAGCTTTAATGTAGGATATGGTACCATTCCCTTCAAATTTCTTTCATTATGATAATTCGCATAGATGACATCACGACAACGACACGATAGCGTGATAATCGTTCTTCTCGATCTTGCATATCGGCGATAGATTTGTGCAGACGTGACTAAGACTCATGACCGATTGTCATCGAGAAAAACAGATAAAAGGACGTTCTAGGACAGATGCGCGTTTATCTTCATAATAATCATGACATCACTGAATATGACGTCAGAGTTACGCAGCCCATCCGATCGAGATTTCCATATATAGTTTTACTACTTATTAGATAGATCTTCAGAATAAATTCCGATTCATTTTGACAATTACTGGAAAAAAGATAAGTAAAGTTTTTACGTCCCAGCTACTACTTAATAAGGGGATGATAATTACATGTATTAAAACACGGCACAACCATTTGCCACACAGAACATTTAGAATTGTACCGATAAACACTATATGACTCCATTCCCAGACAGCTTACTCCCTTCGATGAGGAGGGTCTAGGTTTTAAGCGCAACAGGTTCATTTCAGAAACTAAATAGTGTTTGAAGAGGAGAATATATGACATAATTATAACTAATCAGCTCAGCAGTGTTAGAATTCGTTCCTGATTTCCAAAAATAAGGTAATTTAGTCACTGGATACCTCACTACATTTGATATATTACATTATGCCCACAAGCAGATGTATGAAACGTAACTGAATAATGGACGTCTAGTAGGAGAGCCGATACTCAAGGGGACAACTGGTTATCTTATTAATTGCAGTAAAGGATACGGAGTGCACAGTAAATCTGGTGAAACCCAGCGTCCATGCCTTGCAACATGTATACTCTAAATATATCTGGATTTGGTTTCTACCATGTAACAGTTCTGTCAAATTCCACCAGGAAATGTAAAAATCACAAGTAGCATGCTTACATCTCTTCACACCTCTCTGCCCTTAACCATATATAAAAACAACAGCAACTGCCATGGGTAGGGAGGGAACCTGTTTCACACAAAACTTTAACGGCTTCTGCAGAACTAACGGTAACAACCACCAACAATATTTAGTCAGGACGTTAATAACAAACTTAACGAAAAAGGGCCACCCCACGAAAATCCCTAACCCCTCTCTAACAACAGTATGAATAAACAACCTACGTTCCAAACGTAAGTTATCTGGGTATGTAAAAGGAAGACACAACACGGGATTCTTTACTGTTTACCATACTCAATCGGTAAATATAGAAATAATCAAAAATAAAGATTATGTATCTCTCGATAACGCTTACCTTTCAAGATAAAAGCAACATTCCACATGGAAACCATTACCTTTCTGAGATAAATACCACATCTACCCTCTACATTATTTTATTAACGACAGGTAAGATAAATATCACACACAAAAGCCATCTACTCTCTACAGTGTCATAATAATATAAGACAAATCCTTCTTTGTGCAAGAAAAATACATTGTGTTAAATGGTACAGAAATACCTCCTCCTTCCACCTTACTACCGTAGATAGTGATACTTATCATAGATACAGACCTGTAAACTACCTCCCACCTTACTACAGTACAACAGTAATACTTATCATAGATACACCCCTGTAGTAACCTCCCACCTTACTACAGTACAACAGTAATACTTACCATAGATACACCCCTGTAAACTATCTCCCATCTTACTACAGTACAACAGTAATACTTATCATAGATACACCCCTGTAATCTACCTCCTACCTTAATACAGTAAAACAGTAATACTTATCATAGATACACCCCTGTAGTAACCTCCCACCTTACTACAGTACAACAGTAATACTTACCATAGATACACCCCTGTAAACTATCTCCCATCTTACTACAGTACAACAGTAATACTTATCATAGATACACCCCTGTAGTTACCTTCCACCTTACTACAGTAAAACAGTAATACTTACCATAGATAAACCCCTGTAGTTACCTCCCACCTTACTACAGTAAAACAGTTATACTTACCATAGATAAACCCCTGTAAACTACCTCCCACCTTACTACAGTACAACAGTAATACTTCACATAGATACACCCCTGTTAACTATCTCCAACCTTACTACAGTACAAAATACTTATCATAGATACACCCCTGTAAACCACCTCCCACGTTACTACAGTACAACAGTAATACTTCACATAGATACACCCCTGTTAACTATCTCCAACCTTACTACAGTACAAAATACTTATCATAGATACACTCCTGTAAACTACCTCCCATCTTACTACATTAAAACAGTAATACTTACCATAGATACACCCCTGTAGTTACCTCCCACCTTACTACAGTAAAACAGTAATACTTACCATAGATAAACCCCTGTGAACTACCTGCCACCTTACTACAGTACAACAGTAATACTTCAAATAGATACACCCCTGTAAACTACCTCCCGCCTTACTACAGTACAACAGTAATACTTACCATAGATACACCCCTATAGTTACCTCCCACCTTACTACAGTAAAACAGTAAAACTTCACATAGATACACCCCTGTAAACTACCTCCCGCCTTACTACAGTACAACAGTAATACTTACCTTAGATACACCCTGTAAACTACCTCCCACCTTACAACAGTACATCAGTAATACCTAACAGTAGTTCTATCATTCACGGAACACGCTTCACAACCATGTAAATGTATCGCCGTTCACTTTTTAAAAGAAAGCTCTCATAACAAGAGAACGAAGGTGTTCTTTCAGTTTAGAATAGAGTATGGTGGTGAACCGAGTGAGAGAAAAAAATCTTATAGAAGAAACGATAAATCTCAAAAGAAAACCCTTCAACTGCCACTTTACTACAAATCTAAAAGATTAAACATATTCCACGTAAATACTTTGTAAACAACAAGAAAGTGTACAACGACACAGTGTATACCGGAACATCTGCTTATCTTACATAGAAGCTATAGTCTTCCAAGAACTAGCTAGTGTTTCTCTAGAAAAAAAATCAGAAAAATTCAGAAAAATTCAGAAAAAATCAGAAAAATTCAGAAAAATTGGTATTCTGAATTATTGGAAGAAAATGAAGCATTCTGATAATTGTATTTTACCAGCCTGTTAATAAGATATGTTAGAATGGCTGCATGATGTGACAGATTAACTTTTTAGATTGGGTATGAGGTACATATGGTAATATAAAGATACTTTTAAGTCTGATGATATCATCAATATCAACATAACTAGATTGGTCGATATTTTTAAAGAAGAGTGTATTGAAAGATATGCTGTATTAAGGAAACGTTTCATTCAGAAGTATTATTGTAACAGACCCAGAATGTTTAAATTCATCCAACTTATGAAATCTGTGAACAGGAAAGAATGATCAAATTTATCACAATTTATCAAAATGAGAAAAGAAATGATTTTATTGTATCCGGGTAATATGTTGAATTCCCTGTACACTATGCTAATTGATAGTGTGTGTGTTAGATGAGAAAGATTGAGTTCCATTGTTGTTCATACCTGTATATATCATTCTGAACTGATGAGCTGCCAGGCTAAAGGTAAAACGAAAGGCTTATCTTACTTACTACTGTAAAATCGGTCTTTTTCGGGGGACTTAATGTTCGTGGTGTTACAAAGAAAAAACACACAAAGAAAACCAACGATTTCATTGACAATTGATTTCGTGGGTAAGTAAAGCTTAATAAGTCTGATGATACTAATTCTAACAGTTCGTGGACATATCAATTTGTGGATTAATTTTACCGCAATTCAACCTCAACCCCAGCACTGTCCTTTGTCTGAATGGATTAATAATCCTGCCCATACATACGAGGCAAGGTACTAAAAAACATATCGAGATAAACGATTTATCAGCAGGTTTTATTCGAAGGTTTGACCTATTTTTTCCACTTTCGTTTTAAGATGACCAACATTTGTGTTGTAGTTTATTTCAAGTTTTAACCGACTTCTTTTCTATTTCCGTTTGAAAATACTAACCCAGTAAATTGTTCATTAATCAAAACTTGGTCCCACTGATCCCAGACGGTCCAATACAAACAGCTCAGCAGATTTGTTGTGTTTTTCTAACAATATAGTGTTATTGGTTTCTTATCCGAGGTAATATTTTTTATAAAATGATCGGTATTTACATACAAGATTATAAAGGAGACCTACCCTGTAATCGGTTCGATATCTATAAGGGTGAGATTCTGTACCTAATTTCACAGTTTCAATGTATACACAATTCCCCGTACCCCCCATTTAATTTGCGCCAAAATATTATTATACTTATTGAAGAAAATACTACATATGAATAATCTTCTATTTTAATCATAATTATAATGTATAAGGTTTAGATATATGGCCATCACCATGAATGTCAATGATTTATCTGTGACGAGACTTTTAGCAAAGTCATACTTTTATCATATCTAAATATACACTAAGGTGATAGCAAAGTATATTGACTCCGTATAGAATTACACGTCTACAATACCAATGACTTGACGCTAATATTTTCAGATTCTGTCACTTTCGTCACGAGATCCCGCCTCACCATTTCTCTAGACCAATGGTGACGGACACTTATGACCGTTTTTGTGACATGCGCGGTGAGATCACGTTACCTTAGTTGATGGATCGCGCCACCTGGTGGTATATTGGTACCAACTATCTGTGGTATGTCTAC
Source organism: Ylistrum balloti (assembly GCF_031769215.1). Lineage (NCBI taxonomy): Eukaryota > Metazoa > Mollusca > Bivalvia > Pectinida > Pectinidae > Ylistrum > Ylistrum balloti. Next base: position 453,227 of record NW_026782403.1, on the reverse strand, counting down.
AGAAAACGGCAACAACTCAGAGGCCACTCAGTACATACACTTTCTTTCTCTATCAGTATTCTTGCAGTGTTTTTTGTCCTAATATCTAGCTTTTATCATTTTATTGACGTTTAACAAATGTAGCCATCCTTGTAATCGGTTACATAGGTACACATACCTTCACAATGGCTGCGTTTTGTCGCGGTATTGATTCTATTCACTCTATAATGTATCTACCCCTGACGTAAATCTAGACAATTACATACAGGTAAAAGTATATTAAAGGGAAGATGACCTTCATAGTTTTAACATGCTGCATGTTTTCTACTTGTACATCTCTTATACATGTACAGTGTACTGTTGAAAGATATATTGATTTACTGCGAGACGGATATGATATCCAGATTAATAGAGACTATGACGACACCCTGATGTATAGAGACAGTGACGATAAAGTGATATATAGAGACAATGACGATATCCTGATATATAGAGACAATGACGATACTCTGATGTATAGAGACAATGACGATACCCTGATGTATAGAGACAATGACGATACCCTGATGTATAGAGACAATGACGATACCCTGATGTATAGAGACAATGACGGTACCCTGATGTATAGAGACAATGACGGTACCCTGATATATAGAAACAATGACGATACCCTGATATATAGAGACAATGACGATACCCTGATGTATAGAGACAATGACGATACCCTGATGTGTAGAGACAATGACGATACCCTGATGTATAGAGACAATGACGGTACCCTGATATATAGAGACAATGACGATACCCTGATGTATAGAGACAATGGCGACACCCTGATATATAGAAACAATGACGATACCCTGATATATAGAGACAATGACGATACCCTGATGTATAGAGACAATGACGATACCCTGATATATATAGACAATGACGATACCCTGATGTATATAGACAATGACGATACCCTGATATATATAGAGACAATGACGATAAAGTGATATATATAGACAATGACGATACCCTGATGTATAGAGACAATGACGACACCCTGATATATAGAGACAATGACGATACTCTGATGTATAGAGACAATGACGATACCCTGATGTATAGAGACAATGACGATACTCTGATGTATAGAGACAATGACGATACCCTGATGTATAGAGACAATGACGATACCCTGATGTATAGAGACAATGACGATACCCTGATGTATAGAGACAATGACGGTACCCTGATGTATAGAGACAATGACGGTACCCTGATATATAGAAACAATGACGATACCCTGATATATAGAGACAATGACGATACCCTGATGTATAGAGACAATGACGATACCCTGATGTGTAGAGACAATGACGATACCCTGATGTATAGAGACAATGACGGTACCCTGATATATAGAGACAATGACGATACCCTGATGTATAGAGACAATGGCGACACCCTGATATATAGAAACAATGACGATACCCTGATATATAGAGACAATGACGATACCCTGATGTATAGAGACAATGACGATACCCTGATATATATAGACAATGACGATACCCTGATGTATATAGACAATGACGATACCCTGATATATATAGAGACAATGACGATAAAGTGATATATATAGACAATGACGATACCCTGATGTATAGAGACAATGACGACACCCTGATATATAGAGACAATGACGATACTCTGATGTATAGAGACAATGACGATACCCTGATGTATAGAGACAATGACGATATCCTGATATATATAGACAATGACGATACCCTGATATATATAGAGACAATGACGATACCCTGATATATATAGAGACAATGACGATACCCTGATGTATAGAGACAATGACGATACCCTGATATATAGAGACAATGACGATACCCTGATATATAGAGACAATGACGATACCCTGATATATAGAGACAATGACGATATCCTGATATATAGAGACAATGACGGTACCCTGATATATATAGACAATGACGATATCCTGATATATATAGACAATGACGATATCCTGATATATATAGACAATGACGATATCCTGATATATAGAGACAATGACGATACCCTCATGTATAGAGACAATGACGATACTCTGATGTATAGAGAGAGGGGTACGATACCCTGATATATAGAGACAATAACGTTACCCTGATATAAAGAGACAATGACGATACCCTGATATATAGAGACAATGACGGTACCCTGATGTATAGAGACAATGACGATAAAGTGATGTATATAGACAATGACGATAAAGTGATGTATAGAGACAATGACGATACCCTGATGTATAGAGATAGGGGTATGACGAAAGATGTATAATATAGACAGTTATACAGTGTTGGTATGAGAACCATGATACAGAGAGACAGGTGCTTGTATGAAATGGGGCTATACATATAGACAGGTACATTGTAAAGAGAGACAGGTGCGATGAAACAATATTTACATGCGAAAAACACATAAAGGAGACAGTTACGTGATGTGCAGGATAAGAAAATATTACGATGATCGACCAGACACTAATATATTATCTATCACATAATTGCTTACTTATTGAATGTATATACCACGGTCATAAATGTTCATTTTACAGGTACAATATTGCTTATTGTTACGTCACTTCAAATGTGACGTCATACATTCACAGATGGCGCTGTGGTTTAAAAATGGAGACTATATATATAGAGCGGACGTGACTTCTAGAGATGTCCGTACTCTACCATATTTGCTTGAAAATCTGATCATCTGATAAATATTATCTTAAATTGGCTTCCTTTTGATATGTGTTGTATGAAACTCGTCACGAATTTCCGTTTAAGTTCTCCAAAGGCTCGGTAATAAGGAAAAAAACTGTAAGGCTCCTTACGTGAATTCACATAACAAATTGAAACTCATTTATGATCCTATATATCCGTGTACATAACCTGCTTTGTCGATAAGAATAAGATACGTCCCTAGGATACGCTGATATAGAAATGTCGATACACCGACAACATAACCACCAGTAGCATTTTCCGACACGTCGATAAAATACTCTGGTACACTGATAAGATGCTCCGATATGGCGAGATTATCAGGGTATTTCAAATGTACATAATTGTACCTCGTTATCTCAAATTCTTTTAACTCGAATACTCATTTAATTCGAAGTAACTCGTCTGTCCCGGCCAAGGTTTTCAACAACTATTCGATCTCACTTAAACAGAATACTCCAATAACTCAAAGTTTTCCATCTATCCAATGGATTTCGAAATAACGAAGTTCGACTGTACTTCGACATATATTTATAAAACCGTATCGCGACATCGAGATATTTTACCAGATATTATGTTATTTAACCAAACATGCTTGTATAATGATATGCTGCCGGTGTATCAGGATAATGTAACAGTAAAGTGTTCATATTTACTAGTAGAATAAATATATGCCAATAAAGTACTATGATAAACGGATAAATCACAGGAAAAGTAATTTTATTTATGCACACAAACAAGTAAGCCACACCTGTGCTGTAAATGGCAAGGTTGTTCGAGTTTATTTTTTACTTATCATAAAATTCTTTGTTTTTTCTGATTTATAATCCAAACAACTGTGTTAATTGTAGGTAGAAACCAAATCTGTAATCTTAGAAGTAGGTTTACAATGGCAGATTTGACCTACATTACATGGCTATTTTCCAGGGTAAACACTTCATGTTAGAAGATATGTTGCGGTTTAGACTTAGATAACGACAGGTCGAAATCAAATAACAGTGAAAAGGAAGCTAATACACTACAAATCTTCAAAAAATGAAAATACGCCATGAAAAGCATGGTTAATTTTAGTTGATGTACGGGATAAAAAAAATTTCCGTATAATCAAGTGTTACCTTACAAAAGCGGTATGCGAATTTTTTTAATACAATGATGGTACGTTGGACTAATTCCATCTGAGTTGTGGGTTTTCGCTATAACATTTGATGTAGATAAACCTTAAGAGGGGACGTGCATGCCCGATAACAGACGCAGATGCAGAATTTAACAAACAGCGTCACGGACGCCATTGTCACGAGTAATTTATCGTCGATTGTATCATTCCGAGGAAAACCGGTTGGGCGACGAAGCACGACATGTCTTTTGCTGAATCATGGCGATCTGGAAAAAAAATGCCTTAACATTTGTATCAGCTCGCCATCTTATTGACATCATAACTTTCATTTTCCGGACAGTAACGGGAATGTGGATGTCCAATGTGACAGTACGTGTGAATATGTCGATGTGACATTGAACGCCACCTGTACACATACCAATGCCAGCAGAAGTCAGAGAGTTCCCAGGACGTGTCGTGCCAATTTTTACCTGATCTGTTAATGTGACACCTGATCACAGGTATACACGATACACTCAACACCATATTGTTCCATCATGGGGCGGATTCTCATCCACACTTTTCACTGCATACATTCGTGAACTGACCTTGACTTTGATGGGCAATAGAATGACGAAGCAACACATTTTAAAATCGTGTCTGGTCTATTTTCTGTTTGAAGAAAACCACATTAAAAAGCCTTTCTCAGATTAAATATGAATTAGTGGGTATATTAAAATGGTTTTAATTTTGATACGTCACGTTGCGTTCAGTTACCGGTGACTAGCGTCAAAGGCGATAACGACTTTGGTAATGTATTGGGATATCACTGAACTGTGATGCAATCAAAGCCATGAGATCTTATTGAATTCTCTAACATTTAAATCATGGCGATAATATTTATTCTTTTCTGTTGGTTTTTCAACAACTAGATAATTCCTACACATGATAGCTTGTTACACTATATAGTAATTATACATTCCTACACGTGATACCTTGTTACACTATATAGTAATTATACATTCCTACACGTGATAGATTGCTACACGTGATAGATTGTTTCACTGTTTACTCAATTCCTACACATGATAGCTTGTTACACTATATAGTAATTATACATTCCTACACGTGATACATTCCTACACGTGATAGCTTGTTACACTATATAGTAATTATACATTCCTACACGTGATAGCTTGTTACACTATATAGTAATTATACATTCCTACACGTGATAGCTTGTTACACTATATAGTAATTATACATTCCTACACGTGATAGCTTGTTACACTATATAGTAATTATACATTCCTACACGTGATAGCTTGTTACACTATATAGTAATTATACATTCCTACACGTGATAGCTTGTTACACTATATAGTAATTATACATTCCTACACGTGATAGCTTGTTACACTATATAGTAATTATACATTCCTACACGTGATAGCTTGTTACACTATATAGTAATTATACATTCCTACACGTGATAGCTTGTTACACTATATAGTAATTATACATTCCTACACGTGATAGCTTGTTACACTATATAGTAATTATACATTCCTACACGTGATAGCTTGTTACACTATATAGTAATTATACATTCCTACACGTGATAGCTTGTTACACTGTATAATTAGTATACATTCCTACACATAATAGATTGAAACACTATAATTATTATACACTCCAACACTCAATCGGTACAATATCCTTTTTAGAATTACGTGTTCATATACAAATTATGCAATCCAACAAGAGGCTCAACTATAGCTACATGCACAGTGTGTCGTAATGTGCATCTTATATACAAGTTCTACACCCCGACACGTCATAGCTATTCCGTATTATGTCGTATTATGCACCGCGGTACAGGAAGGCTCCATAACACTGTATTATATCGTAATTTACATTCGTAACATGAACGTTATATTGAACATTCAACACGCATCAAATGTGTGTTTTTATCGTCTATACATTTACACTCGTCCTTCATACAGTAGAACCGCGTTTTCTCAAATTCGTACAAAAAGAAGACCCCGTTTAAATCGAATCATTTCGTTGGTCCCTGTCTAACATTACACTTAATATTCGAACTCACTTATATCGAATACTCGGTTATCTCGAAGGTTTCCCATGGTCCCGTGAGATTCAACAGTACATCAATAGCTAACTGCATTTTAGCTGTCATTTCTAGTCAATCATTCACAGCGTGATACTTCAGATTGTAAAACCTTGTGACATTAATTATGACGACACATATTGGGCCTAAGACTTCTCTCCGGTATTAATAGATTCATAATGTGTTGCTACAATGTAAAGTCAAAATCATGTCACAATCTACTGTCTGGTTATAGATTTGGAAAAATATATCTGACACTTGTTTACTAGTATTCATTTCCGGTACAGTGTAACTTTGTTCTAATTTGAATGCCTCGTCACTTCCGGTTATATAGGGCTAAAAAACAGATTTTCTTGGCATTATCAGTGACAATGTCAGGTAATTTGTCAGTGAGTTAATGGCAGCTGTGACAGGATACCGTCTGATTTATGTTACTGTCCCCTATTCAGAGATAAAACTTCCGCAGTAATAATGCCATCATTTTGTTAAAGGTGTGATATCTCAAGAAGATTTTGCAATTTCATGTCAGAAAAAAATGCAATGAAATGGGACATTTTAGGTGAAACGAAGTAGCAGTTTGATCGTGTGTATAATGTGCTGGTTTATAGCAGCTTCTAAGTGACCCGTTCTTCTTATATAGAACCACATCCAGAAATTAGCATAGCTTTCTCGTATCTCCCATCTTACTATCAGTAGCTGTCAGGGATTCCTCGTAAGATACGGACAAAAGCTGTTAATTTAATGGTAATGTCAACTTATAAATTTATAGAGTGAGCAATAAGCTTATATCTCCATACATTTGTTGTATAAAATTAGTTATCATTTCATCTGAAACACATTTTATTCTCATAACAACCCACGAGATGGAAAAATTCGTACACATTTTATACCGTATATCAATATCTCAGCCAGAAAAAAAAATGAATGTTTTATTTGAATTCAATTTTTCAGCGCAACTAAACTGTAAATCTTGTTCTTTTTTGGAAAGCATTATGACACTTTTTACCATTTCATCACTAAGAAACATGGATTAGATACACCGCAATGTTTGGACAAAGACACCGCTTAGGTGCAAGGGTTGGGCACGAACACCGCTGATGTCGGGAATTGGACAAGAATATCACTGATGGGGGAAGGTTGGACAAGGGTATCACTGATATGGGAAGTTTGAATAATGATATCACTGATGTGGGACATTTGGACAAGGATATTACTGACGAGGAAAGTTTGAACAAGGATATCACTGATGTAGGAATTTAGACAATGATATCGCTGATATTGGATGGTTGGACAAGAATATCACTGATGTGGGATATTTTGGATAAGGATATCACTGATGTGGGAAGTTTGGCCAAGGCTATCACTGATGTGGGAAGTCTGGATAAGGATATCAATGATGTGGGAAGTTTGGACAAGGATATCACAGATGTGGGAAGTTTGGACAAAAATATCACTGATGTGGGAAGTTTGGCCAAGGCTATCACTGATGTGGGAAGTTTGGACAAGGATATCAATGATGTGGGAAGTTTGGACAAGGATATCACTGATGTGGGAAGTTTGGACAAGAATATCACTGATGGGGGAAGTTTGGACAAGGCTATCACTGATGTGGGAAGTTTGGACAAGGGTATCACTGATGTGGGACTTTTGGACAAGGATATCACTGATGTGGGAAGTTTGGACAAGGATATAACTGATGTGGGGCATTTAGACAATGATATCGCTGATATTGGATGGTTGGATATGGATATCTCTGATCGTGAAAATAGTTTTGAAGTCGGTGGTTAGGACACGAACATTGCTGAGTTTGGAGGTTTGGACAATGATGCTAATGTTATGAGATAGGATCACGATAGGTACCACTTATTTAGGAGGCTTATGCTATTGGTACGAGATTGCATTGCGGCTACTACTTATGCGGAACATTAGGACACGGAATATGTAGCTCCCACTGGCATTGCACAATTGCGGTTTAAGGACAGAAGTACTGAGAGGTCATGTGCATACTGCTGAACCCATTTTGCAAAAGGCTATACATTTCCGCCTACTGTTCAATGGGGGTCCATTGGTAGACACGAACGAGTCAAAGTGTTGGTTTCGGCGATATTGTTGATACGTCGCATTAGTTTATTGTCATTGCATACTCGAATTATGTTCCGCGATTTTATTTTTCTTTTAACATTCATGTTCGAGGTTAACATGATCGTAAAACACAAAGACTAGTTTTCAGAGCCATACGTAGTAATCGGTCTGCGGAACAATTAAAGGTCAGGCGTGCACATGATTAAGACCAATTGAACAAGATCAAAGCTTCCGGTAGGTTCCGTGCCAGGCGGAGATCACTTTCAGATACTTCTTTTGTTTTCAATTTGACGCCTGTAAATGGTTAGTAATTTATTCATTGTCGGAAAGTACAATAACTCTTTAACATAATTATACTACTTATCAAAGTCTTTATCTTATCATGACTTGGCAGAATTTTTGAAATCGTATCCATGTTTGTCTCCAATGGTGCCGTGTGATCTAGGGGCACTCCGACAATGGTGGAGCCCTGGGGCATCGATCAGACCACCGAACACCGCTGTCGTCGCTATGTTTATATAACCTTATCTCACACAAAATCACTTTTGTCTGAAACAGTAGATTAAAAAAAACAAACTGCATACAAAATAAAATCACTTGTCAAGTATACCCCTTGTAGTGCCATCCAAAAAAACTAGTATCACATTATACCCCAAGACGCCGTTAAAGCATTAATGAGCATTCCGAATATATCAGCACGTACCAAAACCCTACGTCATGTAAGTCAAACTAGATCTGATTGGCTTGTCCCTCAGATTGAAATCGTTGTTAAATTCGTTGTTACCGCTAAAATAATTATTCAAGCGTGACATATTAAACGAAGCGCTCTCGTTCTCCAGAAACGACGCAAAGTTCATAAACAATATACCATTGAAAATAAACGCGTTATATATGAATCAATCCAATGAAATTGGTTTGAGATTTCTATGTTACACAGACGCGATCAATTACAAGTTTCCCAATAACTGTTGTAACACACATATCATTATACACGTGATCAAATAGTAGATGGTGTTGGCCGACCAGGAAGGATAATATACTTGATAATATAATGGTGTTTTAGTGGTAAGATTGGTCAGGAATAGACCACGACTCGGCCGTATACCTATCTGGGCTGGTGTTGACCTATTAAATTACAGTAGGCCCCTATTCCTGTGGAAAACCTGTCATTCAAACCAAAAGAATTTCACACTTTGATTTTTTTCACTTGAATTACTGCCTATGGAATATAACAGTCTGTTTTAATTACACTATCTGGTTTCCAAAAGTCAAATTCTTTGGCAGAATGTACCCCCTCAACTTAATGATTTCCATTTTAATATACCATGCGCAACAATATCTGATTTCCATTAAGGTTAAAGATCATCAATCTCGCTGTTCTGTGCATTGTGACCGTCAAGACGCGACTTCCATAAAAAAACCACAGTCCCTCAATTCCCCAAGCACATGATGGCTCTGTCTCCGTCCAAGGGATAAAAATAGGTTCAACACTCCATACTACATGTACATGTTGGTGTATCGTGTGCCGACATTCATGAATATGAATGTGTCGCTCTGATCGGAAATACGGAAGGGTGTGTTCATTTAAAATAACCAACTTTTTGCTTAATGTTTTACCTTCCCGATTAATGACTGTATTCTGTGAATCTTGCACAAGGATCTCTCGAAGTTACTATACCCATTGAGGGAAGACCATTGACAGTAAATTGGTTTGGATACTTTCGGAGAAAATCTGTTTAATGCACCTGACTGTTCCGGTGCGTTTTCGTCACCTTTCTTGGACAAAAATTGAGCGGTGTCTAGGGTTCAAATTTGTAATGGCGGTGAATCATGAAAGGGAGGACAAGGGAAGTAGAGATCGCTGAGGTACACAGTCGTTCTTCACGAGACCTCTCCATTCCCAGAACAATTCCTCCTATTGTTCAATGATAAAAACATTCTATAGGTCAGAAAATAATGTAAATGAACAAGTCTATCGACATTTCTTCGAAGGAAAGGTAGGATTTTTGTTACGTTTTTTAATACGCTCTTTAATTGGTTTATCTTTTCTTATCCAGTTATAGAGTGTTATAGACATTCACAGCAAGATATTAAATGCTTACAAAGACCTCCATTCACATTTAGAATCGCGAAAAAAGGATAAAATATTAATAAAAGAAAGAGTTACGTGGAAACCCTTGAAAATAGAAAAGGAACATAAGACGAGGTGCAGGAAACAATCTTCTGTGTCATCAACGACACCCGCTATTTATATCTTTGTCAATCCAAGTAAGAAATGTCACCTTCTAAAATAAGTGAAAGATTGACAACAACGACCCTGAGACATACTTACAAACTTCAGACACTTCTAAATTCATATTGTACAGAAGAAAACAGAATATTTCACACAGAGGTCTTGGAGGTGAAGATAAATATTTCCCGTCACCATGATCACTCACCGTCTCTAAAAACCCTCGCTTAAACTACATCTTTGCACAGCGTTTTGTACCCATCTTTGTGAATGAAAGCGTCCATTTAGTTTGGATTTTGATATGGTAGTGTACATAATGGAACAAATATGTAAATCATTAAAAAGTTTCCAAATCGATCAGATGCTCATTGTAGTTTTTCAAAATCTAACTTGCATTTATTACATTTTCTGAGTAAACAGTGCCACAATCCGACTGAAACTCTGATTTGATTTGACCAAGAAAGGTGGTAAGAAGCTTTGGTAGTGGTTTTGTTAAGCATCTAGGCGAGCTTGCAATCAAAACACTATCAATATAAATGCTTTAGAGAGTTACGAATCCAATATAAACGAGAAAGGTTCGTATCCTTATCATGAACGAGGTAATGTCTGTATTCTTGCAAAGAACGTGTTTTGATGACGTCAAATATGAAGAACTATATAATAAAACGTATTATCATTGATCAGAATTCATTCACATTGATATAAAAGTGATACGGTATATCTTGCGATAAATAATTTCATAAATAACCAACAATAAAATGGGCTTAACCACCAAAATAAAACTCAGACAGCAATAGTCTATCTTACACACCAAACAATTTTCAAATGAATAACATGAAGGGAAAAATAAGATGAAGTCTATCATTTTGACGAATAGGTATCGAAACATGGCACTGTAATTAAAATAAATTTCCATATGCAATTTACACTGCATAATGTTGTAGAAAAGATCGGTGGGACATTTTCGAAAATTGACGAGTCATTGCGGTCAACACAGACGTCGTTGCCGTCTGTTTGTATTTTCCAGAGGCAAACATTTGTGCGTATGCACCTTCATATTTAACGAGAACGGTTTGAATTTCGACAAATATTTGGATTTTCCATGGTGTGCACATTACTATGTACTACATTATCAGAATAACAATTATGAAATACATCAAAGTTAAAGAAAGTCATATCTGACTTTTAATTCGATTTGTTCAGGTAGTGATGCCTATAGTGTATGTCCGTGGTGTTAAGATCTTGATTCGTCAGGAAAGAACTTCCAGTATCTTACTCAAAATAAATAAAGTGCAGTTGTTATTGCACAGGATCGGAATGATACCATTCTTAATGAGACACGCTTTCTACCCCCTCCACCACCACCGCCGTAATTAGACATACGGTATCAGTTCCTCTAGCATTGCATTTATTTTTAAAAATCTACAAACTGATAGTTTGCTACCCCTTATTTTTGTCTTTGTATGGCTGTTACATACATGGTTAGAAACACGCGCTCTTCAGTACATATATGCATTGTCTGCCTGCCAAACGACCATGCTATACTGTTCAGTGTTTATATTTACATTTTCTAAACATGTTGTCGTTTTATGCCGGTTACAATTTGATGTAAACTTCAGCAAATAATTATTTATCGACAGTGGAATGCGTAAAGTGGAATAGCCATTTTGACAACGAATCATGTCTACAATAGTGACGTCATAATGGTCACGTGCCTGATGGCACTTGTTACATCACAATTCAATCACAGGTATATCAGATTTGTATAATGGCTTTGTCGTGTAAATGTAAATATAGTGGTTCGAACACCTGCCGCAGTGCTTCCAACACATTTTCAAACACGGACAATCGTGTACGCTTTGATATCTTGGTGTGTTTTTTGTGTTTTGACGACACAGCAGTGGAACAAGTAGATACTTACATTATACAGACTATTGTAAGGACGGGTTGATTTATCTAACAAGGGCCACTCGGGACATGTTTGAGGCTGTCGTCAGATACCCGATACCCTTTCTTTTACTTTATCATCGCCATCAGTTATCTTATCTCGTCGTTTACCTTATCGTTTACAAAGGTAAAATGGCGCGTGCTGCAAGGAGATGTGAGAAGCTTGAAGGTCAAATTCCTAGCTCTTTTCAAAGGATTCTTAATACAACGCACACCAGAAGACGAAAATTAATTTTAAACCATCAGAGGACATGTTCGATGACTGCTGTCATGATACCGGAAGGCTATCTTTCACTGGTACCTACTTGAATTGAATCTCTTGAATTGTTGATTTAATGTTTCTTTAAGGAAGTGGCTTGTACATTAATATGCACGCTTGAATGTAAAAGTCAACTTTCTTTCCATAATAACATCACTGGGTTTTAATTTGTCTTTGTTACCTGACATATACACCCCCGTCTGTCTTCTCCAACCCGCTATCGAGTTACAAAGATACAGTCCCCATGTTTGATACATGTTTTATACATATTAACGACAATCAATTAAGTGTCCCTCCATTGATATAGAGACGGGCGTGGTGTGTACCCGGACAGGATGTAAGATGTAACATAGCCTGTGTTTAAGGGAACACTTTCCGTTGAAATACCCATATTTTATTCACTTGTACCTACATGATTATAGAAGTTTGTGTATCCTAAGCATGCAACGAACACTTTGTTAAAATTGAATAAGATGTACCTCTCGTCTGAGCAGTGTTTTCTCATCTTTATTGTACAAATAGTCGCGACTGTGCTCCTTTAAGAAACTGTCATTTACAGTAAAGGAGCGATTGATGATCTCAGGTCGGGTAATTACCGGGACAGTGACCCTATGTAAATTTCTTGGTCGGGTATACAACTCTAAACGTACCCGATGCCCGGAAAATAACAAGATATATTTTCCTGATTAATATCGTTAGGAAGCTTTGTAAAGGATATTATCTTGTATCTTAAGTGCTATCAATATGATATCAAGATAAACACGAAAGTGATTGTCTGGTTCTTTGAAGTCATGCTACATATAAATACATATACCATATACATGTAGTTGTTGACATGAAGAATCGACACCAAGAAATATATCGATTAGGACACAAACAAACTGTTTCTCCAAAAACCAGAAATAATTATTATAAATTAAAAATTATGTTTTGTCAGATGGTGACGACAACAAAGTGGGGTAAAATGATGCTGTATTGTACTGCGAATGGGCCAGTTCACCATAGTGCCTATCTGTTTAAATTCGGTTATGCGTTAAACTTACAATATATTTTACAGATTCATGTTTCACATACTGATTCAGTAGTTTGATATAGCATTTATTACACGTTTCCACTACCTACATGTTTAAATCCTTTGACCCCCTGACTTTTTTGTTTTTGTTTACTCTATCATTCAAATAACTTAATTCTTGTAGTTAGTGTTGTAATTGCTGCAAATGAGTCAGGAAACAAAATTTACATAAATATCAGGATATTTTTTTCTATTTTGCATAATGTATAATTGATATTGCTTTGTGTTGTTGTTGTTGTTGTTGTTGTTGTTGAAATTTGAATAAACTAAGCTAAGAAAATAAAACAATGATATATTATGTATGTCAGAGGTAGAGATACCGAAATATGATAATTATGTATTGTGTATGTCAGGGAGAGAGATAACGAAATATGATAATTAGATGTTGTGTATGTCAGAGGTAGAGATACAGAAATATGATAATTAGATATTGTGTATGTCAGAGGTAGAGATACCGAGATATGATAATCAGATATTGTGTATGTGTGAGGTAGAGATACCGAGATATGATAATTAGATATTGTGTATGTCAGAGGTAGAGATACCGAGAAATGATAATTAGATATTGTGTATGTCAGAGGTAGAGATACCGAAATATGATAATTAGATATTGTGTATGTCAGAGGTAGAGATACCGAGATATGATAATTAGATATTGTGTATGTCAGGGAGAGAGATAACGAAATATGATAATTAGATATTGTGTATGTCAGAGGTAGAGATACAGAAATATGATAATTATGTATTGTGTATGTCAGGGGTAGAGATACCGAAATATGATAATTAGATATTGTGTATGTCAGAGGTAGAGATAACGAAATATGATAATTAGATATTGTGTATGTCAGAGGTAGAGATACCGAAATATGATAATTAGATATTGTGTATGTCAGGGAGAGAGATAATGAAATATGATAATTAGATATTGTGTATGTCAGATGTAGAGATACCGAAATATGATAATTATGTATCGTGTACGTCAGGGAGAGAGATAACAAATATAACAATTCTTTGTATGAGAATACATTATAATGTCGATTGTTTAGTAATCAAAGAATCACCATATTACATTTAAGCTAAGAATAACATTCCTTTTTACACCTTGTGGTGACGTACAAGAGTATGGTAGCTACAGCTGGTGAATAAACGTCATTTATGAAAATGACTCGGGCATGATCGGCAAATGTAGTTTTATATCATCCTCTCTTAATTTTATCCTGATTTGTAGAAAATCACGGAAAAATAATTGAACGCGTGTGCCATCTTACACAGTTTGGCAGAAAATAAGAAAAGTGACAAAGAAAATGTCCGACTAGAATTCTAAGTATCCCGCCATCATTTAATTTTGATTAAAAGTTAGAGGGCGTGTTCATTCCCCGGGGAGATAGGCGGGGATCGGTACAATAACATTGTGGTCAGCTGTCGGTTTTAAGTCCAGTATCGTCTGACCAGTGATGGGTCAAGTTCAGTTGGCTGTCCTGTGAGGGTCATGCAGTACACCAAAAACTGGTACTGACCAGCAGCAGATCAACGTTACCCCTCAATATATGTGTGGACATCTACCTGTATGATAACCATGGTTTACAAGCCAATGCCGTTATTAAATCTTCGTACTTACTATTTCTGTTAAAACATGTGTTTTTTCTCGATATCTCATTTGGAAATAACAGGCACAATATCGTTTTTGCTTGAGTTTATTTAATTACTTTCCCTTTATTTTTCAATGGATTTCACAGTCCTTTTAAAACTCTATGTCGGCCTGAGCCACTCTGTCCGCTAAACACAAGACATTTGTATACAGACACAACACACATAATTTATCAATGTAGCATCTATGTGTTTTAGCTGATTACTGAAATACTCCGATGAATGGGTCAAGGCTATTTTTTCAGTGCCACAGTCCTTAATTCATATCTAACCCCACGATATGAAGTAAGCCTAGAATTATGTGTTCTTGCCCAATATAACACGACGGTTCTATTGTACTGTCGTGCCATTTTTTTATATTTCATTAATAGCACTTAACTATCCCATGGAATAGCAAGAATATGAAATTGAGATGTTACGTGTTTAATGTACATGTGTGAATTAAAATTTTAATTCAGTTTGTTCCATAGCCTTTCAACGTGGGTAGATATATAACAAACACAGAGTGCTTAAAGATGTTGATCTCAACATACTAATGTAAAGACAGGCAGTAAAATCAAGACACGGGCTAGATTGAGTGCAATCATTTTTGAGGAAACAGAATATTTAAAATTTGATATGTCCCCGGATAAAAAAGACGTACCAGGAGAAGTATCCATTTTTGCAGAGAAAATGCAGTGTTTGCTTAGTAGGGGGTTTATTTGGTAGTAAATGATGGTGGATTCATCAGGTTTGTAGGAGTGATCTGACCGATAAGAGAAGCCACACATGGAGGATAACCCCCACATAGAGAAATAATATGTAACTCATACATATGCACCTTAATGCAGAGTTCAACAAAATAACTCCACCCTTGCACAATTTATCGGCACCTCTCACACAGTGCACATCCTTCAAATTACAGCAGTTATCTCCCCTGTATATGCAGAGTGTCTTGCCTTGTTGTACGTTAAAATATATTTGATGTAGAAATGGGCCAAGTGTCACCTTTCGTGTTATTAATGAAACGCTGGGTACAGGGCGTGAGCGGACACCCGTCCAGTGACAGGTGAGAGCGGACACCCGTCAACGGCCCTTGTGACATAGGGGAGGATGATCACGTCACGTGCATAATGACAGGTGACAGAAGATGACAAACGACTCCATGATTTGGTCATTGTCGCCACGGTAACACTGATACACCATGTGAAACAATGGTGTCCCCGGTCATTCCTCTCCACGACCACCGTAACACTAGGCTCTATGTACTTTAAAGCATGTAGGGGTCTTTTAGTGCAAGGAATCTTCCTTGGAGCCATAAATAAAACCATGTACATGTATCGCATTTTGCACATTTTTAAGTGTTTATCATAGGCTACGTATTTGTCAGAACAGAAATTAAACAAATATGTTTTATCCGACGAGAAAAAATAATGGAATGTCCAGATTTACACGGATGTACTGTAATTTTACATGCATACAAATAAAAACAGGGCGGGAACAGTGTCATTTTACATATTAGAAATAACGCCTAGGAAACTATTTGAGATGTAAGAGATTTTCTTATTTGTTGTAGATAATATCTTATTGGGTACCTATGCTGTTAGTAACTCACTGTGATAATTCATAAACATATCTTTTACAATTCGAGAAAAAAAAATCATAGATGCTCTTCTTGTGTTGATGATATTTCCGGTTCGAATTTCAAGCTGGCTGGAGAGTGGCTAGTGATTGGTGGAATCGTGGCCTCGCGCAGTCAGTTCTCTGGTTTAACCATTGTACAAACACAACATTGTTCGGGTAAAAATTATCTACTCTTTATGCCTAGGCATGCCTTCGTATG
This sequence comes from Ylistrum balloti, assembly GCF_031769215.1. Taxonomy (NCBI): domain Eukaryota; kingdom Metazoa; phylum Mollusca; class Bivalvia; order Pectinida; family Pectinidae; genus Ylistrum; species Ylistrum balloti. The sequence continues at coordinate 436,194 of NW_026782403.1, read as the reverse complement.
TCATCTATCATATTTGGAACTTTAAACTGACGAATGAGTTTTCCTAAACTGGAAAATGTATATAGAAATCACTGTGAGACATAAAAGCATCGACTGACGTCATGCTGCCTCGATGAATACAGAAACATTCGGCCTTCCGTGTACCAACATTCCATCGTATGTAGTTATCATTTATAAACTGAAACATACTTACTTTAAAGATACAAAGCATTGAATGGTTTACTTAAAATGACCCAGGTTTGCTTTCAATACAAGATATGTAGCAGGACGACTCTCTGGAGAATGTCCTCCAACATAAAAACGTCTCATGGTGTGTACATATTGTACCTCAAATACTCCAAATACCTAAGGTTTGTTACCAAACTAATGACCAAACCTGTTTATCGCTAAACATCATGCATACTTAAGGTTTTATAATCTATAGCTCTCAAATCACCACAAAATCATAGAAATACCTAGCCCATTGGGGTGTGAGGCAGAAGGAGGAAAACTTTAAAAATATTATGAGTGCAAACATTGTACTTGCATTTTTGAGGAAACACGTGCCGTGATGTTACCGCGCTACATTGGTTTCATGCATATAAAATGAAGCTGCCGAATAACTGGTTGGTCATAGTGTCAAGATTATATTTCAACAGCAACAACAACAACAACAACTACAACAACAACAACAACAACAACAACAACAACAACAACAACAACAACAAACGACATCAAGCACCGAGGCATAACTAATGTCCCACTCCTGGTTCAGTGGGTACATCTCGTCTACACCATAGGGATTAAAGTGAACCCGTTCTAACAAAATGGTACGATTTATAAATATATTTACTCGAAGTGGGAGGATTCATTATTCGCTAGCGCACCCAATTAAACTACCGAAAATATCAAAACACTTGAGGAAATCATTGTCGATCACAATACACAGTACATTTCCAAATGTCCAAGTTAGCATTGTTTGCTGTAAAAGAGCCTAAAGCCGATTTTCTATCGTCTCAACTGAAATTCTCAAAACAGCACTCACCGTTGTCTGGCATCAAAACAGGGATTTTCCGTACTTTATTGACATAAATACCACTGTCAAACATGACACATCATTCTTTTTGGAAGGGGCGGGGGCGTGAAGGGGGACTGTTGGCACAAATATAAACAAAAAGTTCGTAAGCCATTACAATATATTCAACATCTGTGTGTATTGTATATAAACAGATGTGTACGTATTACCAATAATATCATGGTAGTTAAGGAAATGGATTTCAATTTCTTTTATCAAGTTCCATCTTCAAATGGAAGAATTCCCTTCTTGGTGATTTTCCAAATATAATTGCAATGGTTTAGTGAAATGAATCGCTAATACAACATATATACAGTTATGGTAATTTCATTAACAAGTATTTGTGAGGATCATACCATTCGTCGGTATCATTGGGCTACGTGTCTAAGTGGGTGCGACGATAACACGATACACGTGTCCCTAGGAACCCTATTAATCCCTTGCCACTCCGCCCCTATTCGTAACTATAGACGCTAGATAGACAATAGGGGCACGAGAATTACACTCATTGCTCCGATATTTCACCTCGTACCAATAAACAAGATAAACGTATCTTCAGTGGCCAAAGTTCAAGGTTTCTCTGTCGAATATTTTCGTTTAGTCAATTTATCAAACTTAACTCCTTTTGTAAAGGCATCTAAACGGAGCTCAAATGACAGTGTACTTTCCAATGTGAAGGTCACCGACAGAAAGCACGTGCGGATAATGTCACTATACTAATACGTTTACACTCAGAATCATTGAGTTCATACATATTATAGATATAGATTATACATATGCATTCTACCAAAGACGATCGGGGTTCGATTCCCTGCCTTAACATGAATGCGTTATGTTATCTAATGCGTGCTGCAACCAAGACTAATTGGAGTGAGTCGTCATCCTTTTGTGCCATTGTTGGAAAATAAAATTTAATCTTAATTTGATTCAATTGTAATAGTGGCATACTTTTTAAAGGAATTAAACATATTTATACATTGTACATTAATATCGGTTTAGATATACATGTATATACATTGCAATTTTATTTACACTTACTTCTAAATGTGCGTCAAATTGTTATTTTTTAGGATTTGTCATTTATGTCATTAGGTTATCTATTCAACAAGTGACAGAATAATGAGAGAAAGAATCCAAACATTTGGTTTAGAAATTGTGATCGCTGAATGTTTATTTGGTGTGGAACTTGACTTGAGCTCGTACCCCTCCGTGCCAAGTCTTTTCTTACTGAGTCTCCATAACTGTTGCCGTACATCACCGGGCGCGTGTTCATTTGACCCGTGTAAAACGAGGCTAACAAGTCAGCTGTCACTTGTGACTCGTAAGTATAAAAGGACTGATGGTACATGTAGGAGAGGAATCCGACAAAAGAGCAGAGGTGGAGGGAGATAATTTGATCCCAGACAATAGTCAGAGATAGTATGTTCATAAATCGGACTATTTGAGTGAGGTTGAGTTAACTGATGGTAATATCTGCTACTTTATTTGCCCCAATAATTCCTTGATCGCCTCCCCACACAAAACACATTGTAATCAGGTCGCCTTCTCTACCTGATCTCTGTACCTTTCCGAATAAATCTGCGGTATATCAACGTATGATCGCTACGTCCTTCTTTTCCCCATCAAATAGTCCACTGGATGTTGATATACGGGTCCATGGTATTCTCCCATTTCTTGTATGATGGATTGGCAAACTTCAAAATAGAATAATAAAAATCACTGGAATCACCAAAAAATCAGATCGACTCGGCCCATACCTGCCACACTAAACCTTTCTGTTTCTACGTTTTCGGTAAGGATAACACTACACACAATCCAGGTTCGGGTTCTCTTACAATACAATGTAATGTGTCAGATTAGGGGTTCGAACAAAGAACATCTAAATAGTTGGCCATACTGTTTATCGTTCTACATATACAAATACATTAAAGTCATTTAAAGACAGTACTTATTTCAAAGGTGCCAACTGTACGGTAACCCCACGGCATACTGTAACTCATTTATATTTCGCGTGAGGTTTATTTTCGCGTTAATACGCCAGTTGCGAATTTAAATCTATCGTGACTATTTGTACGAAAATAACTCCGGCTGGTATCCTTGATGAGTTGGTAACCGATAAGGGAGTCTTGAAGAGTCCATGCCTCTATTAGCTATTCCCGAATTTAAATTCCTTTCTAGATCAGCATTCGCGAAACCATGTATTCTCGAGTATTTCTAAGGAGGTAATTCCGCCAAATATCGTACTCGCGAAATCGAAGTGATTTACAGTATTTTACTGATGTACTATAATAGACCGGTTGTCCATGTCAACACCATACTATATGATATCGTGAATCTAGGCTTTCTTGTATAAATGTATATTTTGATGTTACCCATGAGATAACTTATATAAGCTTTGTCTGTTGTTTCGATCTTTTTCTTTTAAACATAAAATGAATGGCCTTGTTATGATAGTAAGGAGTAAGAACTCCCATAACATGAGTGTACGTTGTGACTACACTTGGAATATTTATCTTCTATCTTATCCTTAGCCCTTTCTTCTTCACTTTTATTTTGGCCTATACATTGAACGTCCTCTGAAGCACAAAATGACATGGTTACGTCATTTTAGGCCCACTTTCCTTATGTCGCTCAAATATTGAATGAGATATTTACAGTTAGACCATTGCTAGTGTTATGTGACCCCGTGGGGAGGTATTCTATATACACCGTTCCCAGGTAAGTACATTTCGGTGTGTTGACACTGTAAAAGCGTTATAACGTGGTGAGATTGTCATAGTATTGTACTTCGTACGTTTTAATCTGGTGAAAATTACGTGACCTAGGATGAGATAGATCGAAAATATTATGACATTGTTTCTGATAACTTTCACACCTGGTATATATATATATATACATACCGTACATTGAAATTTTTATGTTAGCATATTCGGGACCTCCTAAAGACGGTATTGACTTTGCGTTAATTCTCAGTGCATTGTGTACATCTCTCCTCATTAGTTTATTACAGGTGTGATACAGACACCGACGTATGTGACAAATAGGGCGTCGCTGACAGGTGTGAAGAATGAATACAGGTGTACCTAGGACATGCATTGTAACCCTAGCCTAATCCTGTTCAATCACATTCCTCGGTATACCTGATTGTTGTGTAAACACTTATCATTTCTAATTTAATGACGTTTAAAGCTTCGCACGCAGGTTTACCTTACCTGTAACTTTGAAATATGAAAATTTCACCGATCAAGAATTCGTGTGAAAAGAAATATATTACCTATTTCCCGGTAGTGTTGTGTTACTGTATCAATATGGCAGAGTGTTGTATCTGATTATTAAACAAGATTGCACTAGAAATTAATTAATCGGACATCTCTGTTGGTGTGATACTTGTATGTGTGAGCTGATGTCTATAAGCAAGGAATTCAGTTCTACCGGTAACACAGCACAGAATGAGTATCTTATAATTGATGTATCCGGTAACAATAAGCCTTGTCTCCCGACTTTAACACAGACACTCTATCTTCTGTCTAAAATAAAACGCTGTATTCTGGACAATCTGCATTGTCTCATACCTCGTCATCACTCTGTCACATAGCACTCTGACGCGCTACAAAGATATTTGAAAGGTTGCAATTTAAAGTTTACAAATATTGATCAAATTAGGAACTCGCGAATCGAACTAGAGTTTCCGTAACGTTTTGTCCGCGTTCGATTCTGGCATTGCTCCATTGCACAAGGTTATTCCATTTATCAGGACTGGTATACATTAGACATCGAATATGATCATGAAGTGGGGTTGGTACGGTCAAACGTGATTTCCCTACTCCTCCTTCTCCTTCTCCTCCTCCTCTCCTCCTCCTCCTCCTCATCCTCTCCTCCTCCTCTCCCTCTTCTCTGCACCCCTTCAACAAAGCTAATGAGCAAAAACTTACATGATTTCAAAAGTCAAACTGCTATAGCTCTTGGACGAGTAAGTAGGGCTCATTTTCGAGACCATTTGTTTCCAAGCCTCGCAAAGAAATTTAATTTTCATAAAAGTACAAAATAATCAATGTTGAAAATGGTTTCTTCATACTTGTCTTGAATAAAACGAGGGTTTTAGTCGCCTTAAGACGCACCTGTTGTACATACCTGTCCGGCTGTGCACCACCATACACCTAAATATGGTGGGTATGTCACAGCAACTACTAAGCTGCTGTCATGAAATGCTTTTAGACGTGTCAAAATTATAATGGCTCGTACATATTGAATAACAATACGCATTTAAGAAAAACGAAGTGTTATAACAAATATTTGAATATGATAAAAGTAGTCATAACATTGTACAAGTGTTGTATGAGTCCGCGTGGAGGCTTTCAGACACATGTGGGGTTCCTTTCTTGACACGACCCCAAGGTCAAGGCCGTACGTACGTTTTGTACGACGTAGTCTAGATCTATACAAATATTTTCTGTTTTCCCTTTGCCATCAACTATGGTTTGTTTTCGTGATTTTTTAATTGATTTTTTTAATATGGGTAAACTGTTGAACACTACAAAAAAGATTTGATAAACCTCACACGCCTGTACTTAACAGAATGTCAAACGGGGCAACGCATACTTCACATCGTTAAAGCAGAATGTTCCATTAAGCTGTGAACGAGAACCCCTGTTCTCCACTCAGCTACCAGTGGTTATTCTCGATACTCTGTCCAAATATTCCCAAAACATAAGAACGGTTATACGGAATACTTCACGCAGCCTCGATTGGTCAGTCGGCAGAGCTCTCCTGTGGAGATTCCATGTGAATGGTCCGATCCCTAGCAGGATGAGTTTTGTCTTTTTTCCTGAAGTTGAGATCATGACCAGCCATGTGCTGCCTTAGTTTGTCTGTTAGCAGGACACTTTACGATATCATTTTCTTTTAATCACATGCGATAAGCCTCTCTTATAATGTTCATTGAAGTAGTCACCACCTGCTACAAAAATGTCTTGCCTCAGAACGGTTCTGGCTGGCTGGTTCATTGGCTTGTTAGTTGGTTGGTTGGTTAGTTGGTTGGTTGGTTAGTTGGTTGGTTGGTTGATTGGGAGATTCCTCGTCTATACGGCTTCACATATTGCTCAACGAAGTCCCGTCAAAGTGTGTCGATTCCAAATCTGACTGCTTATACAGACACCAAGGGGATGTGAACGATAAGCTAAAAAATCAAAACAGGTTATTGCAAGAATGGTTCTTAAAAATACTCTACAACAGGTGTGAACGGTTGATCCTCGAACAGTACTGTTATTCCTAATTCTCAATGCTAACTCTGTGCAACTGTAAATGATTGGGCTCAATACTCCATACAACTGTAAATGATTGGGATCAATACTCCATACAACTGTAAATGATTGGGCTCAATACTCCATACAGCTGTAAATGATTGGGCTCAATACTCAATACAATTGTAAATGATTGGGCTCAATACTCCATACAACTGTAAATAATTGGGCTCAATACTCCATACATCTGTAAATGATTGGGCTCAATACTCCATACAACTGTAAATGATTGGGCTCAATACTCCATACAACTGTAAATGATTGGGCTCAATACTCAATACAATTGTAAATGATTGGGCTCAATACTCCATACAATTGTAAATGATTGGGATCAATACTCCATACAACTGTAAATGATTGGGCTCAATACTCCATACAGCTGTAAATGATTGGGCTCAATACTCAATACAATTGTAAATGATTGGGCTCAATACTCCATACAATTGTAAATGATTGGGATCAATACTCCATACAACTGTAAATAATTGGGCTCAATACTCCATACAACTGTAAACGATTGGGCTCAATACTCCATACAACTGTAAATGATTGGGCTCAATACTCCATACAACTGTAAATGATTGGGCTCAATACTCCTTACAATTGTAAATGATTGGGCTCAATACTTCATATAACTGTAAATGATTGGGCTCAATACTCCATACAATTGTAAATGATTGGGCTCAATACTCCATACAGCTGTAAATGATTGGGGTCAATACTCCATACAACTGTAAATGATTGGGCTCAATACTCCATACAACTGTAAATGATTGGGCTCAATACTCCATACATCTGTAAATGATTGGGCTCAATACTCCATACAACTGTTAATGATTGGGCTCAATACTCCATACAGCTGTAAATGATTGGGCTCAATACTCCATACAATTGTAAATGATTGGGCTCAATACTCCATACAACTGTAAATGATTGGGGTCAATACTCCATACAACTGTAAATGATTGGGCTCAATACTCCATACAACTGTAAATGATTGGGCTCAATACTCCATACAATTGTAAATGATTGGGCTCAATACTCCATACAACTGTAAATGATTGGGCTCAATACTCCATACAACTGTTAATGATTGGGCTCAATACTCCATATAACTGTAAATGATTGGGGTCAATACTCCATACAACTGTAAATGATTGGGCTCAATACTCCATACAACTGTAAATGATTGGGCTCAATACTCCATACAATTGTAAATGATTGGGCTCAATACTCCATACAACTGTAAATGATTGGGCTCAATACTCCATACAACTGTTAATGATTGGGCTCAATACTCCATATAACTGTAAATGATTGGGCTCATTACTCAACACAACGCCTCCAAGTAGCTATTTATGGTTAGGAACAATATCCCACACAATTGTTAAAAGTGTGACCAAATACTCCACACAGCTGTTACAGTTAGTGACAACTCCACATACATCTAGCTGCTACGGTTATTAACAGTACTCAAAATAGCAATCAGCTGATCTCGGAGCACGTGCATCTGATGATATTGTGATCATTGTAATTGAATACATAGTTTTAATTGTACTGAGTTGTGAGTTAATAATTTAATTTGAATAAGGATTAGGATTTCGTGTATTTGAAGGAGGCGATGTTAGGATGTAGGATTAACTAAGTGGTATTATCAGTACCACTATACGTCCCGTTTATACTTACAATAATCAGTTGACATGGTCAGATATTAATACTTGTACAAAACACAGACACAAACTAATGTGCCTCTTTCTGCAAATTAGTGACAAATCAATCAATGTAAAGTGAATTTTACATAAAATAAATCGAACACACACTTATTCTAATCAGATATATAAATACGATTTGATATTGAGTCAGATCGAAGTAATATATGTCCTCGTTTATGTTGTGTTGTGAAAACAGCAGTGTTTCGAAACGTCAAGGTCACCAAGATCACGACGTAATGGACATGACTATTTTTGATACCAGCTGAATGGTATACATCGCGTGAAGGGCCTACATAAGTCAATTCAGGGGAGAGGCACAAAGCTAGCGACACAGGAGAGCGATGCAGGGGAGCTAATCTTCAACTCTAATCATTGATGCACCTCACTGAATGCCAAGATCAAAAGGACACATTCTCAACGTATCTCAGTCAATTAATTCTTTTCAAAATATTATATTTGATACCTTGGATTTTTTGGCAATGTTAAAATTCAGTTTCCAATTACAACCAAATATGTGAAATAAGAAGTAGTAAGTAAGAACTCGGGGCGCGCCAGCCAGGATACGAAGATCCACCTGTCAGCGCGAAGCGACACCTAGTGATAGGACACTTATGACAGCAGACGACAGTATTACATCACATTAGTGGGGTCCTGACAGACACCCGAGACCGAACAGCTGTACACAGACCCTCCCTGAGACCGATCTTATTCCCTTCAGACAAGGTACAATACAAAAGTATGTACGTTTACGAGACAATAACATCAAACACAAATCACACCCTATAGCCAAAAAGCAATATAATTACTTTATTTTCATGTTTTAGATATCGTCAGATGTACATGTGTGGTAAATATTCCGGAAAAGTATATTGGGGTGATATTACAGTGTATGGTTAGCTCTTGAAGAGAGCGTTGTTCGTTCTGATAGAGAGTGCGTATACTCACCAACTTGGGGTGATATATTTAGAATCATTGTCTATCTTATGTATAGATTATCTTATAGATATAGGAGGTATCAACCGCAGGGAAAGATTGCTACGATGACGAACAAAGCTTACCGAGTGTTTGCAACTCAATAATCTTCTCCTGATGGTTGAGATCCCCAATCTCATCTAGAAAGAGACAAATGGCTATATTGCTGGTCGTTGTTTCTTCATCCTCTCCAATTCTTGAATCCTCTCGTTCCAACCTGAGCATGAGACAAGGAAATCACACAAAGATTTAATCGCGAAGGAAAAACATAAGAATCTTTACAAGTGGCGAAAACAGAACAGAAAGCACGTGTTCAAACAGAGTGTGAAGTATCATTATATATCCATGTGTGTGCGTGTGCACGCGCGCATTTACCTAAATATGTGTGGATACAGGAACAATTTATTTGTCTATACTGGCCATAACCAAGCGATACAGATTTATAACTAACACTAGTCATCAGCATTACCACAGAGGTATTTTAGAGTGATACTTCAGGGGTTGAAGTGTTTTAGCCAAATTATTTTTGAATGGAAACTACAATTTTCTAAGAGTACTATATAGATAGTTATAAGAATCACATTGTGACTTTCATCAAAACACTGCAATCCCGTCGATAATATTTTTTTTCAAAGACTGCATTGACATATGAACAAGTTTATTGAAATTTCTTAAGAAGCTTTTCTTCGGTGACATATCTAAGTCAGCCAATTTATGTTATAAAATGTTATTTGATTTGCCACTTGTACAATGTCCTTGGTACTTGGTTTTAATTGGTGTAATTATTTAAAATTTGAAGATACAAGTCAATAAGTTATGTTATTGTAACTCTAAGTGTAAATTGTTATCAATAGTTCAGCTCGGAGATCATTGGGCTTATGTAACCGCCGATGTAATCCCGAGTTTGATCCTCATTTTTTTCGTGGAACTTAAGTTGTATCATTCAACAACTCATTATCTTTTGGCTATCAAGCGACGGACCGCCTGCATGCTATTCAGTGAGGTAGCCACCAACTACAACAAGAAAACTCGAAATGACAGCGACTGTTTTTCGAGACATTAGACTAAACAAGCAATGCTATTTACTCCAGACGTATAACAGAGAAAATGCATTAAAACAATTCAGTGTTTATGTGTTCTTTTGAAAATATCCAGTGTAATGTCGAATGATAACACGTGATCCAGGGAAAGCTGATTATATAATCCACTGTTAGTCACCCGAAAGCGATGTGTATGCAGGGGCCATGCTTTACCACGTTAAAGTACATCCTAATCTAGAACGATGAAAAGGATTAAACATTCCGAAGCGTGCATTGTCACTATAGCTGGAGTTCCTTTACTGCTTCTCAAGTTTGTTTTAATCATCGTGATTTAAATAGTTGTGTTTTCGACACTGTAGGTCTGTGCTGAGCTGTCATTGCTCACCTTTGCGGAAGTTATTTCACAGACTACTAGAGCTACAACCTCGGAACAAAAAGTCGGGTGCGTTCGATCCACTCTCCTGGGAGACCTCTTCACATCAAAGACCTTAAAGCAAGGCATCGACATGTATCAAATACTTTGCATAATGGTATTAGATTTTTCAGACAGACATAATTATGTAATCGAGGCGAGTAACTGGTGTATCGTTTACTCGGAATTACCATGTCCCCCATAGTCCCCCACAACACAGGATCACGTGACGGTAAATCATGTAACGCTAACTGGCAACTCGAGCGACTCTGAAACAATATGGCGGATTGTGACTAAGACAAAAGATTGCATTCGATGTTTCAACACGTTTAGTACAGTCAGTGCATGGCATCTGTACGTGTGTGGATTGTGCACTTTAAAGTCAAAAGATATGTTTATCTTAGTAATTTGTCATCATTACAGAAATAAAGAAATCTGACCTCTCTAGTTTACCGAGGTTTTCTGTGTTACGTATGGGAAACTAACACCAATGTTACAGGCATATATTGTGAATGACAGGCAGGTGACAGGCACTTTAAAGACATGTAAAGTTCTCGTGACTCCCGTAGTTCAGGACTTGGTTAGTATCCCAAAACTTATAACGATGCAATATTTGTCTGGGTACACTGGACATTATTGCACAGTTATATGACACATACTAAGACATAACTCAGTCGTATTACACATACTAAGACATAACTCAGTCGTATTACACATACTTAGACATGAATCAGATTACAAAATACTAAGACAATATCAGGTCGTATTACACAATATTAAGACATTACCAGGTTGTATTACACAATATTAAGACATTACCAGGTCGTATTACACAATACTAAGACATTACTCAGTCATATTACACATACTAAGACATAACTCAGTCGTATTACACATACTTAGACATGAATCAGATTACAAAATACTAAGACAATATCAGGTCGTATTACACAATATTAAGACATTACCAGGTTGTATTACACAATATTAAGACATTACCAGGTCGTATTACACAATACAAAGACATTACTCAGTCATATTACACATACTAAGACATTACCCAGTCGTAACACACAACTAAGACATCACTCAGTCGTAATACACAACTAAGACATAACCCAGTCATATTACACAAACTTTGACATTCCCCAGTCACTTAGCATATATTAAGACATTACTTAGACGGATTATATATATACTAAGATATCAGATATTATCAATTTCGATGAATAAACTACATGGTTAAGTGAAATTTGACCAAGTACATACTGTACACACTTCAAACCAAACTACCCCAACATTAGCTTGAGCATACAATATTTCCGACATTGTGAATACAAAGTAGATATTTAGTCATTAATCATAAATTACATACCAAGAACTTTTCTTATTTTCATAAGGATATTCTTTAAGACAATCATAGGCAGAATACAAAATAAGACATTACCATATCAGAGAACACAACAAGACATTACCATACCAGAGTACACAATAAGACATTACCATATCAGAGTATACAATAAGACATTACAATGTCAAAGTACACAATAAGACATTACCATATCAGAGTATAGAATAAGACATTACCATGTCATAGTACACAATAAGACATTACCATATCACCATAAGACATTACGAGGTCAGAGTACATAATAAGACATTACAATGTCAGAGTACACAATAAGACATTACTATATCACCATAAGACATTACCATATCTGAGTACACAATAAGACATTACGATATCAGAGGACACACTAAGACATTACCATATCACCATAAGATATTACCATATCTTAGTACACAATAAGACATTGCGATATCAGAGGACACACTAAGACATTATCATATCCACCATAAGACATTACCATATCTGAGTACACAATAAGACATTACCATGTCATAGTACACAATAAGACATTACCATATCACCATAAGACATTACGAGGTCAGACTACATAATAAGACATTACAATGTCAGAGTACACAATAAGACATTACTATATCACCATAAGACATTACCATATCTGAGTACACAATAAGACATTACGATATCAGAGGACACACTAAGACATTACCATATCACCATAAGATATTACCATATCTTAGTACACAATAAGACATTGCGATATCAGAGGACACACTAAGACATTATCATATCCACCATAAGACATTACGATGTCTGAGTACACAATAAGACATTACCATATCAGAGTACACAATAAGACATTACTATATCAGAGGGCACAATAAAACATTGCCATATCAGAGTATACAATAAGACATTACTATATCAGAGGGCACAATAAGACATTGCCATATCAGAGTATACAATAAGACAGTACCATATCAGCGTACACAATAAGACATAACCATGTCAGAGGACACAATAAGACATTACCATATCAGAGTATACAATAAGACATAACCATATCAGAGTACGCAATAAGACATAACAGAGTAGCAAAGAACACAAAGTCAAATCATGCCTTAGTAAAATATTTTCCGTGCTGCTGTTTCCTACTATCGTTTTATCGGGATGATGCCTTTTCAAGCGGTTCTTTTTTTGACGTTGTTGACCACAATTTCGTTTTGGTCCGAAACAGAATTTTGTAGCAGCAAAAATTATAGTCTCTACAGATTGATTGATGTTCTTTTCTACAAGTAATGTGAAATGCTGTCTGGTAGGGATGGGAGTAATCAGGTATGTAACACCGTGAAGACAAGATAGGATTTATCCTAGCAGAGTAGGATACTATTGAATCTACTCCGTACAGACACAACGTAATAACAGAAAAAATCCTTCTCGATGCGCGAACTCGTTGATGGGACAAGAAAGATAACTCTTGATATATTGTGGTTTGTTCACGCAAATCGTTTCAGTATTAGAATAAGAAAAATAATAAATAAATAAATAAATAAATAAATAAAGGATTAAAATGGCGCCGATAATTACCCACCTACTTAAATGGTTGTCGTACAGCTTTAGTAATAAATAAAGAAAAATGGGTGCTCTTTAGTTTATTCGTTGAACATAAAATTTACCCGACACTGTCTAGGGTCCCTGCACATTAACGTGATCCGACACCTGCATTTGGTCACTGTACGTAAACGTAACCAGACATGTGTAATTAGTCTCTATACATAAACACTATCCGACACAAAGCTTTAGTCTTAGTACATGAACGTATTCCGGTATCTGTAGTGTTAGTCTGTTGTCAGCCACCTGTAAGTCTCTGGTACATAAACCTGATCAGAAACCTGTGTTTAGTCATAGTACATAAACCTGATCAGAAACCTGTCTTTCGTCATAGTACATAAACCTGATCAGAAACCTGTCTTTACACATAGTATATAAACGTGGTCTGACACCTGTCTTTAGTCCTAGTTCATAAACGTGGTCTGACACCTGTCTTTAGTCATAGTACATAAACGTGGTCTGACACCTGTTTTTAGTCTTAGTTCATAAACGTGGTCTGATACCTGTCTTTAGTCTTAGTTCATAAACGTGGTCTGACACCTGTCTTTAGTCATAGTACATAAATGTGGTCTGACACGTGTCTTTAGGCATAGTACATAAACGTGGTCTGACACCTGTCTTAAGTCATAGTACATAAACGTGGTCTGACACGTGTCTTTAATCATAGTACACAAACGTGGTCTGACACCTGTCTTTAAGCATAGTACATAAATGTGGTCTGACATGTGTCTTTAGTCATAGTACATAAACGTGGTCTGACACTTGTCTTTAGTCATAGTACATAAACGTGGTCTGACACGTGTCTTTAGGCATAGTACATAAACGTGGTCTGACACGTGTCTTTAGGCATAGTACATAAACGTGGTCTGACACGTGTCTTTAATCATAGTACATAAACGTGGTCTGACACCTGTCTTAAGTCATAGTTCATAAACGTGGTCTGACACCTGTCTTTAGGCATAGTACATAAACGTGGTCTGACACCTGTCTTTAGGCATAGTACATAAACGTGGTCTGACACCTGTCTTTAGCATAGTACATAAACGTGGTCTGACACGTGTCTTTAGTCATAGTACGTAAACGTGGTCTGACACCTGTCATTCGTCATAGCATTAGAGACAGTTAATGAAACATTTACATTGTTTTATATTTCTTTTATTTCAAACATGAACACATTACAAAAGCTGGACAACTTAATCTTAGTAGAAACGAGAAACGATACGTTATATAGTACATAGGTAATGTTTGGAAAGGACTTTATATAAGTTGTAAAACTTGTGCCCAATTCTATTGCTACCTATGTACAATAAATATGTTAAAATCTAATCAATCGAAATGTGTGTAAGTATTCCGCCAGAAGTTACAAGTGATCATTGATAGAATACTACTCTCGATGGTATACTTAGAAGCACTAAAGTATCGCAAGGAAGACCCTGTGCTATAATGTTATGTTCCAAAGTCATAACTAAGGATAACCAGGGCATATGAAATTAAGATCATAGTTGTAAACGTACAAGGATACAATAAAACAGTTCCCCGGATTTATAAAATAGGAACAAATGACTGTCCTGTAAGATCGAGATTGGTGTGGTTTTCGTAGGGCGTTTGACATGTGTAAGGTTTTTTTTTATTTAGTGTTTACAATTCTAGTCACGGACGTTAGAGAGAACGTTTATCTGAATCAGGGATAATGATTGCGGACGTAGTTTTACGGTCGTTTTTCGATTGACTAGAATCTTTAGCCACACCACTTTTAACCTTGAGGGTTGTTCGCCTCTTTTGTTCCCTTTTAAACAGGTTTCATGTAGGATAACTTGCCTGGTTCAATTAAAGATCACTGAATGGTATTTGCTATAAATGAACTGTTCCATAAAGATATTTTCCATAACAATGCCTTCGGTAAATGTCGGGTGACCAGCTGTACGGAGACAAGTAAAAGTGGATTACTTTATAAGAGTTATCTCCCTTCCATTAGCAATCACTATATGAGCATGTTTTTGAGTCAAAAAGACAGGATACAAATATATATTGGCAAATGCCGTATAATGTTGGTCTGTTGTACTTTTTTATGAACATTAAATATATTTCTTATTAAGCAAGTTTTAGTTTGAAAATAAATTCATCACAAAAATTATTGTTTTGATATCGATGTCCGCCTATATAACAGGACGTTTTGTTTTGTCGTCTAGGGGTAGTGACAGTTGGCGGCCAGATTAGATACAGTGATTGTTACGTTCCTCTTCAAAGGCGATGTATCTATTTTTTACAAATCTGTGATCGATTTATGAGCATCAGACACGGGGTATGATATATTAAAACGAAAAAACATGACAATCAAATCGGAAGAACAAAGATTGACGTGTTTGTTAAAGAAAATCGACCCGTACGTCATTTGGCTGTAGAAATAGGTTAGCGTTAATGTTACATATTTAGAAATTGATTATTGTTTCCTTGTTTCCAATACCTGTACTTGTTTTTTTAGTATCTGTCATCATCTGAAAGATCTATTGCGTATGATACCAGAGTGTGAAACTTTTAGGTACAGTAATGATATAACAAATATAAAACCGATACATATACAAGAAAAGTGTCTTCGTAGAGTAATCTTCTCGTTACAACTTTCTTAGACATTACCTAAAGTTGGCAAACAGAAGGAAAGTTTATATGTTGGTTGTAGAAAAGTATTAATCAGATTTAATCTAATGAAAGTTTTATCGCCATTACATATGCACTTGTAGAAAACAAAAAAATATTCAAGTAGGGTCAAAGACGTAACAAATAATCCAATACGTTTGGGATCTCTGTTATATCTGAAGAATTAAATAGTTTATCTTTTCTAAGCAGCTTTCTACTTTTAAATAATTTCATTATCTCCTCGGTGTTTACAACAGTTCTCTACAATTATTGTATAACACTAAACTACAAGAGACACTAATGATGTAACAAGGTGCTAGACCTGTCTTTAGGTAGATGTCCCCCTTACATCTGTCTTTGGAATGTCTTAAAGCTAGCATACCAAGGGAAAGTTTATATTGGTTACAGGGAAATATAATTGTTATGATACGATTTTATAGAATCTTCATTTCCATTTCTTATTCTCCTGGAGAACAAAATGCGATTTCAGAATATGACAGAGATATAACATAGAAGCTGAGAAGTCCTTAGCTCTCACGGGAATATCAAGTGTATGATCGTCTTTTTGTTATTTTTTCTTTTTTTTTTATTTTTTGTTTTGTTTTGTTTTGTTTTTTTTTTTTTTTTGTTTTGTTTTTTTTGTTTTTTGTTTTTTTTTTGTTTTGTTTTTGTTTTTGTTTTTTTTTTTTTTTGTTAAATACTTCTGTTGTCCCTTTTTTCATTCATTTAGATCTACAGCTGTATCCTAGAAACACCTTTGGTTTCACAACATTTTTTGTTTCTTTTCAGACCTGTTTTCACTTACTGAGTATCAGAACCGAACTTTGAAAGAAATGAAATGAACCACGCATATACATCAATCATAGGGAAATTCAAACTAAAGTTTGATAATTATTATGGTAGGATTGGGTTTTGTGTTGTTTATTTACTACTGTTTTCCCTGAAAAGAAAATTTCTTTCCACCAATCGATTAAATTAATGAATAGATGTAACAAAAGACACTAATTAAAAAAATATATTAACCATTGCTACATTATATTGTGAAGTAAGAGGATGGAACATAACATACTGTATAGAAACATTTGTAGTATGATGTGAATCACAAAGAATGTTGCGCATTTAATTCCATCAAAGTGTCCTGTTACATCTTTGATGAATAAAAAGAAAAAACGAAATTTCATGTTTAAGACATCAGTACTATCTTTTCCTTGTCAAAATCACTTACAGCTATGAAAGAAAAGTGTTAATTTTTAAAATTGAAATTAAAGTTTTCTCGAAGTTTAATTTTCTACTTTGTTGGTAATAAGATTTAACCAGACTTGAAGGACTCAAAAAAGCCTGCTCATATCCTGCTTGTATCTTCATTGATATCAATGAACAACAAAGATATTCTGTTTGTACGTACAGACTTATAGCCAAACCAAAGATGTTCTGTTTGTACGTACAGACTTATAGCCAAACCAAAGATGTTCTGTTTGTACGTACAGACTTATAGCCAAACCAAAGATGTTCTGTTTGTACGTACAGACTTATAGCCAAACCAAAGATGTTCTGTTTGTACGTACAGACTTATAGCCAAACCAAAGATGTTCTGTTTGTACATGTATGACTTATAGCCAAACCAAAGATGTTCTGTTTGTACGAACAGACTTATAGCCAAACCAAAGATGTTCTGTTTGTACATGTATGACTTATAGCCAAACCAAAGATGTTCTGTTTGTACGTACAGACTTATAACCAAACCAAAGATGTTCTGTTTGTACATGTATGACTTATAGCCAAACCAAAGATGTTCTGTTTGTACGTACAGACTTATAGCCAAACCAAAGATGTTCTGTTTGTACATGTATGACTTATAGCCAAACCAAAGATATTCTGTTTGTACGTACAGACTTATAGCCAAACCAAAGATGTTCTGTTTGTACATGTATGACTTATAGCCAAACCAAAGATGTTCTGTTTGTACGTACAGACTTATAACCAAACCAAAGATGTTCTGTTTGTACATGTATGACTTATAACCAAATCAAATATGTTGTTCGTACATGTATGACTTATAACCAAACCAAAGATGTTGTTTGTAAATGCATGACTTATAACCAAACCAAAGATTCTGTTTGTACGTGTATGACTTATAACCAAACCAAAGATGTTCTGTTCGTACGTGGCATAACATGATAATACAGAATATATATAATCTGTACTGACATTCTTTATCCACAAAAACACATAGAAATGAGTAAGTAGACATGCACACGTGTGTAACGTTTTATACCTGCATATATTTTCTGTAAAATGTACACTCAACGTGTTATTTTTGTAATATCCAGTTTGGCAGTAGATCTTTCGACTCCACGGTTCGTATACTCCTTTTTTTCTATTTTCAGTAAAGCAGCCGGTTGTTTTTACATATTTTCGGTATGACAGTCGATATTTTCAGTCTGCCAGCCGACCACTCTGCTTCATGGAATATCGGCTACATTAGTATATTTCTAGTATCACAGTTGGTGATCGTATTTGTACATGTCATTCGGATACATTTCTGTATGATGGTAGATTTCTCGGCTTCCCGGTATGTACGGTCACTTACGTATATTTCCGGTACGACAATTGAACTCTTTTGTATATTTCCGGTACGACAATTGAACTCTTTTGTATATTTCCGGTACGACAGTTGAACTCTTTTGTATATTTCCGGTATGATGGCTGATAGTTTTTTTTTGTATGTTTACGATATGAAAGTTGAACTCTTTTGTATGTTTACGATATGAAAGTTAAACTCTTTTGTATGTTTACGATATGAAAGTTGAACGTTTTGTATATTTCCGGTACGACAGTTGAACTCTTTTGTATATTTCCGGTACGACAGTTGAACTCTTTTGTATATTTCCGGTATGACAGTTTTATATGATTCCAATAGGATAGACGAACCCTCGGCTTCACGGCTAGAGAACGTACAATGTAGAATAACTTCACTGTTTCTTACTTTTTAGCTCGTTAGATAAAAATCACCATAGATTACAGTTCTTTTTAATCTTTGGTGTATTGTACATGTAGTGTTATTTCTTCATGGTTTGGCTGTTTTGGCATTTCCCTGTCTGTAAGGACTTCATCCTAGTTTGGCTGTTTGACAGTCTCAATTTTGATGTAGATAGAGCCATCAGCAAAATTGCTATGTTGTGAGCATGTCCTAGACTTTCAGAAAAAAGTACACACCTTAAGTATACAAACCAGGGAATGGCTTCTACATTACACAGAATCACACCAATATACCAGGACGTCATCGATCTGTTTATTACACAACCGTCAGAATCACACCAATATACCAGGACGCCATCGATCTGTTTATTACACAACCGTCAGAATCACACCAATATACCAGGACGCCATCGATCTGTTTATCAACACAACCGTCAGAATCACACCAATATACCAGGACGCCATCGATCTGTTTATCAACACAACCGTCAGAATCACACCAATATACCAGGACGCCATCGATCTGTTTATCAACACAACCGTCAGAATCACACCAATATACCAGGACGCCATCGATCTGTTTATCAACACAACCGTCAGAATCACACCAATATACCAGGACGTCATCGATCTGTTTATCAACACAACCGTCAGAATCACACCAATATACCAGGACGTCATCGATCTGTTTATTACACAACCGTCAGAATCACACCAATATACCAGGACGCCATCGATCTGTTTATCAACACAACCGTCAGAATCACACCAATATACCAGGACGCCATCGATCTGTTTATCAACACAACCGTCAGAATCACACCAATATACCAGGACGTCATCGATCTGTTTATCAACACAACCGTCAGAATCACACCAATATACCAGGACGTCATCGATCTGTTTATTACACAACCGTCAGAATCACACCAATATACCAGGACGTCGATCTGTTTATCAACACAACCGATCTGTTTATCAACACAACCGTCAGAATCACACCAATATACCAGGACGCCATCGATCTGTTTATCAACACAACCGTCAGAATCACACCAATATACCAGGACGTCATCGATCTGTTTATCAACACAACCGTCAGAATCACACCAATATACCAGGACGTCATCGATCTGTTTATTACACAACCGAACATATAGAGAAGAGTAAGCATCGGACGCATATCTTCTTGTCCATTACTAGGTTTTATCTTTTAATTATTGGACGGTAAAATTGCCACGAGAGTTGAACTCTTCTCGCCCATAACTCACCGACATTTATCTTCTGACACAACATTCAAAATCACTAAGATATATTCGATTTTTAATTTCGTTCAGTGACGGAACCCGACTCTTGTTGTAGTCTCTAAACTTACATGCAAGTGCGATTCATTTTCGCCGTGAATGATAGGCGTCAAATGCATTGGAAATGGCGTGAGTGTAGTTAACCAATGGGGACACTGAAGAGGTCACCATGGTCTCTAAATATGTACGAGGAATTGATAAGGAGAAAACATTCTTTTATCTAAACGAGGGAAGTGTTTAAGCCGACAGCCCATTCATCGGATGTTAAACCGGCCTCCATGCGGTCTATTTGTTGTTATCCTTATCCATTTGTTATTTTACTCGGAGATAGTGATCGGCCATGATTTATTACGCTACGAAATTGACCGACTTCATCTACAACGTAAAATGGACATTACAATGGACATATTACTACAATTGCATCATTCCTACTCTTGGTGGTATGGTCCATCAAAACGAACCATCGCTCCATAACAAGACACAAGTCTCTGTAGTCGAGAAAGACACCTACCGCTTTAGCCGAGAAGGACGCCTTTCTCTGTAGTCGAGAAAGACACCTACCGCTGTAGCCAGAAAGGACGCCTATCTCTGTAGTCGAGAAAGACACCTACCGCTGTAGCCAGAAAGGACGCCTTTCTCTGTAGTCGAGAAAGACACCTACCGCTGTAGCCAGAAAGGACGCCTATCTCTGTAGTCGAGAAAGACACCTACCGCTGTAGCCAGAAAGGACGCCTATCTCTGTAGTCGAGAAAGACACCTACCGCTGTAGCCAAATAGGACGCATATCTCTGTTATCGAGAAGCACGCCTATCTCTGTAGTCGCGATAGGACGTCTTTCTCTGTAGTTGAGAAGGACGAATGTCTCTGTAGTCGAGAAAGACACCTATCTCTTATAGTCGAGAAAGACACCTATTTCTGTAGTCGAGATAGAACACCTGACTGTGCAGTCGAGAAGAACGCCTATCTCTGTAGTCGAGAAAGGATGTCTTTCTCTGAAACCGAGTAACACGCCTATCTTTGTTGTCGAAAAGAGGCGCCTATCCCTGTAGCCGAGAAGGGCGCCTATCTCTGTTGTCGAGAAGAGGCGCCTAACCCGGTAGCCGAGATCAATGCTGTAGTACTCTATAATTTAGACATGTCCAGTTCCACGCGTAAAAGAACTACGAACACGGACACGGACGCGTACTATACAATTTTGGAGGGCGTCTCCAAGTTAATTTTACAACAGGTAAGCATATTTTCTGTACCTTAAAATGCGTGCACATTGACCCGTGAAAAATGTTGACGACAAACGTGCTTTGTATGTTGTGCGATAACTATATTGATATGAAACAATAAGGATTTAACTATACAATTTGTTGTTATGCAAAAATATTTAAAATACAGTGACAAATTTTTGAAAAATTAGGATGTGAAAGCACATGAACTACATACCTGTAAACAGTACAGGTGCAACAACGGTGGATCGCTGCTACCAAATATGAACCGATCTTTGTTAAACATAACATTCCTTCTTTAATGCAGCACGAATGTCTACTGTCTGACGAGTCTAATGTAGATGGCGCCAAAACGTACCCATTGCTCTGTGTAATTAAAGTGATTACGTGTTGAACATTTACTGAAGGCGAGCTGCTTTCCGCTTTATTTCTGGTCTAGTATATGGTGTTAAAAGAGCATAACGGCATAGGGAAAAATCTTATCCCAAAGTATCGCACATTCGTCTGGAAATGGAAGCTGTTTTCGTGGGTCAATATTTGGAATAAAATTAAATATATGGACATCATTTGGACGAGCGGACCACAGACAAAAGGCGATTTGAATAATCCATAATTTGAGGATAACCGTAATATTACGTCATCGAATTAAAATAAACAAACAAATCTAAAATTCTAGAGACTTGGAAGGCTTCCTTCATCTTGTAAATTCTATAAAGTTTCGGATTGCTGTGATGACGCTACGGTGTTGCCGTACTTAGCTCAGGTCAAGAAAAACTCACGCACCTGTATACGATTGAAAATGGAGAAAGGTACTTGTATGTAATTTGTATATCATTTTACATTTATGCACCCATTTGTTCATCAGAAATATGTATTATTTATAATATACATATATACATAGAAAAACCGTGTTATACTATACTAACTTGATATCTGATAATCTCTGATATTTAATATCATTTTTGTGTCGACTACTTGTCTTAAATTTCACTCGTCTGCACGTACGATGGATAAACGATAAACTTGGAACAATCTTAGAACTTATGGTATCTTATATAGCATGCATGTACACGGAATTTTTAGTATTCCAATTCATCAAAACATGAAAAGCGTAACATTACTATTTCTTTTGTGTGCTTCATTATCTAAACTTCACAAGGGTATGGACATGTAAACATTGCTGCGGGGATTATGTCGTCATCCACAAATGGACTAATTCTTCGTTTCAAATGATGATTAATGCTATTATAAATGCAGCATCTTTAACGTGACATGTACGCTAAACCTTATTTGTAAACAAGCAGTGTCAGATGATGTACATCCCAGTATCAAATGCTCGATACATGATTCGGAATTGACGTCACCTCAGAATAGAAATAAAATGTGTTTTACGAATGGCCGAGTGTCCTTATATCGAAATGTATATAATTATCATCTGCACCAACGTGTCGATTAATTAAACGAAATTTAAAGAACATATTTGCCTGACAAGACGCTTACGAGGGTCAGAATTTAGCTGATTGACCAATATAGTTGAAAACGATGCAGATGTGTTATATATCGTGGTTTTTTTTCAGATACGGTCCCCAGTACAGTGTGTAGTACGTATACGTCTACCCGCAGAACTACAGATGTCTTTTAGTATCAGTAGTCAACAAAGTAGAGGATGTGGAAATTGTAACCAGAATTATCGTCACGAAGGAGACTCTCTCTGAAAAGAAGTTTAATTTAATTCTTTATTTCTTTAACGAGGATTGTGAAGAGCCTTTCGGCTACGAGTCACTTTCCTCATATTTAACATATAAAACATACAACGTAATACATTTGTAGACAAGGACATGCAGCAAACAATAAACAATATTGATAACAAACACAATACTGTTACACTCACGCATACACACATATTCTCAATCACATACACACTGTCAAACATTAGCACTCATGCTCACTTGCACCTGCTCACACATCTCAAGTATTCACATACATGTGTGACAATAGGAGAAATATTTAGATGAAGTGGGAGAGAGAAAGAGAGAGGGAGGGAGGAAGATGGAGATAGGGAGGGAGAGGGGGAGGGAGAGGGAGAGGGGTGCAACCAATAGATTCACTGGAATCTATTAGTTGCTTTAATGTACTCGAAGCCAGAATCCAAGATTTTAGTATTTGTTTTGCTATTAAGTGCGTTAGACCGATAAAGAAGGATAGAAGAGAGTTGGTCTCGCATCAGGTGCAGAACGGTTAATGGATTGACATTTGGTGAAATTTTTGCACATACTTCTCTTAAAAGCATCTGTCTACAATCGTTATATCGAGGACAAAATAGAAAAAATGCTCCACATCTTCTACCATGTTGATACAATGGTCACAGTACTGATGGGGAGTTAATTTGCATGAAAACTTTTAATTGTTTAGCCCAATCTAACCCATCCTCATACGCGAATGTTGGGTCTTTGATTTCCAGTGACCATATGAAAAGAGAGAGTTACATTTGTAAGTTATTGTTAAGAGAAGATTTGAAAGCATGTAGACTTGGAAAAGATTTTATTTATTTAGGTAAGTTGTTCCAGTCACGAATAGTTTTTGGGAAAAAGGAATGATAGAAAAAAAGTCTTTTTAGTAGGTATGGCGAGGATGGTGTTAGCATTCCTAAAATTATAGTTGTCATTTCTACGGTTTTGAAGTGGACATACACGTTGGAGTAAGGAGGACAAAAACCTTGTTTTATTTTATATAGTGAAGATAAACAGTGATTTTGTCTCCGATTTATGAGCGATTGCCAGCCTAGTTCATGAAGTAGATTCAAATTCTTGGTACCTCTCTATGCACCAGTACATAAAATGACACCTCTACGGTTAAGTTTTTCCAGCAGGACTGTGTCATATTGTAAGCAATAAGAAAATGTCGCCATATTCAAGCAAAGGCCTTAGAAAAGATTGATATAGGACGTCCAAGCATGATCTGGGAATGATGTAACAGAGTGACTGAAGAATATCTAGTATCTTATTAGCTTTGGAAATTATTTCAGACATATGAAATGACCAAACAAGATTTTTAGAGAGGATAAGACCTAGATGTTTATGAGAAGGTAAACTCTTGATTACAGTGTTGTTAAGTGTTATGATATTGGACTTTTTAGATTGATTGAAGGTGATGAGCCACTTCTTTGCCCATATCGTGGGTTTGTTAAGGTCGTTGTTAAATGAGGTTACAGAAGCGTCATTAATTAATTCTTTTGAAGGGGATGTGTCATCAGCTAAACGATTGATAACGCGCCCCTGAGGGACACCAGCATCTATGAATATGTAATTGGAAAATTGGCCGTTCATAACAACAGATTGTTGCATAAGACTCAATTAAGTTCAGAGCCAACTAAGAAGAGGTCCACTTATACCAATATTTTGGAGTTTAAAAAGAAGTCAATCACGCCAAATCTTGTCAAATGCTTTGAATACATCAAGAAAAATTGTACATATGTCCTTTCCGTTGTCTAGAGAATGATATGAATTATGAACGATTTTGAGAAGTTGATTAATAGTGAAATCTTGCTTTTTATCCAGAGTTTTCTTTGATTAGAATGTTGTGATTAACACAGAAATCATAAATATGTTTATAAACAATTTTCTCTAAACATTTAGAGGTGTTTAACAAAAACGATGTAGGTCTGTACTTACTTATGAGTTTTTTATTCCTTTTCTTATGAACAGGGCAAACAAGCGACTTTTTCCATAAAGAAGGAAAGACACCACTTCCCAAGGACTTAATAAAGACTGCTGACCAATTCTTACTGAGGGGTGTAGCGAGATGATTTAGTATGAAGTTTCCTAGGCCGCCAGGTCCTGAAGATTTCTTTGGGTTTACACTCAGAAACATAAATTGGATTTCATCAGAACTTGTGTGGAGGAATTCGGGCAAGCAAGGTTTAGTAAAATGATTAGAAATAGTACATTATTCAGAGAAGTATTCGTTAAAAGCCTCTGATTTATGTTTATCATTAGCGATTAACACATTGTCAATATCTATAGAACGAATTATCTTGTCGCATTTTTACTCATCATAGATTTATAAACTGACCAAAACGTTTGGCTGCTGGTCCTTCCCGAACAAAGTTCTGTCAGGATATTATCATTATACCGTTTCTTTATACGATTTTCTTTTCTACGTGAAAGGAAAAAAGCTATTTTATCATTATCACTGTTGGTTCGTTTGAAGCGTTGAAGGCCCGATCCCGCCGTCTAAACATTTGTCTTACTTCATTTGTCACCCAAGGTTTATCGCGTGGTCGAATAGTAACTTTCTTGTTAAGAATCAACTGCTTACATGTGAACAATCAAATCAGTAATGTTATCGACAGCATCATCAATATCATCAAACGCGTTCAAAATCGTATCTATATGAGCATTTCTAGAGCACTTTAAGATTCAATTTGCAGTATATTGTATCATGATCTAAATTAGACAATGGGTCGAGAACACCAATTTCAACAACAAAATAGAGGTTGTCGATAAAAATAAGATCTAGCATGTCTGAAGTATTTTCTGTATAACGGGTAGGATCAGTTATGAGTTGATGTAGGTTATGTTGTACGTGAATATCGTAAAGTTTCAGACCTAGTTTACTAGTTGTATTGAAGTCGTCTTACTTCTTGCACCTATCGTTGAAATCACGAAGAAATGCAAAAGTATCGGGAAGTTCCTTTCAGACATTTTCAACATCATCGATAAAGTGTTTAAGAAAGGCGTTTTGGTTTTCGACCCTTTGGTTAGGTGGGCGTTAAAACGTTCCAACAAAATGTTTGCGATGATGCAATGTAATCTAAAATATTAAGCTCTCGACATTTACATTTAAGTGAATCACTAATATACATGGCCATACCTCCCGCTTGTCTACTTCTACCTTTCCGAAATAGCTGGTAATTGAGAAGGTTTATTAGGACGTTTTCTATGCTTGGGCCTAACCAGGTTTCAGAAATAGCGATGACTTCAAAATGCAATTAATTTACTAGTACACTTTTGATCTCGTCAAGTTTGGATCGTCCGTAATTGCGATTGTCTGGGTCCGAGAGTAAACCTCTAGCATTAAGATGGCATATGGAGAGATTACCTGAAATAGGATCAGGGTTAGGATGGATATCACCACTGATTAAGTGTATAAGAAGTAAGATAAATATATATGTGTAGATGATACAGACAGGTTTGTGATAATATGCTGGACGTTTTGGAGCGGATGGGGGATTAGCAAACACTAGAAACATAGAAATGATAATTGGCGCAAACGTAGCGTTTATAATGGAGCAAATTAACTCAAAACTCATCGCATTTGTCACTGAAATCTTCAAGGCGTCAAGTTGTATGCAAATTACTGCTAAACATACAACTCAAAAGGTAGATTACTGCTAGACATACAACTCATAATGTAGACTGCTACTAGACATACATGTCAAGGTTTCAATTTTTATTATCGAATAATTGAGTCTATATCAGTGCTCAAACTTATTTCGTGAGATTTACCTCGAATGTCAGAGGCAAACATTTAAGCGCTCCATGCCCACGCATTGTTTACGGCAGGGTAATCACCTGAAGTCCTTAGTAGGTTTTCATTTGTAGGGGTAAGGTCCTCATAAATGAAGATCTTGGCACCTTTCAGTTGGCGCCGTGTCCTGATGATGGTCATCTTGTCATTTCGTTTGAGGAGCCTGACAATTACTGGACGTGGTTTGCTACTTTTCAGTGCCTCGGCCATTGTCCTCTGAAGTGTGGGCCACTTCTAAGGTAATGTCATTCAATTTCAGTGATTCGGAAAATAGATTGGATACGTCACTGACACAGTCTTCTCCTTGTTTTTCTGGTAGACCAAATCTTAATGTTGTTTTTCTTTGTATACTGTGCAACGTCATTGATTTCAGATTCAAGGAATTAAATGTAGTTGTAGAGTTCGTCAAGCTTAGGCTGTTCCACTACAAGTGCGTTTAAGCTTTCAATTTTCTCGGACAGAGAGGTGATCGTCTCAGTGTTGCCTTTGTTTCCGAGTTCCAACTCGTGGATGCGCTATTCCATCTTTGATATACGTGTACCAAAGTTATATATAAGTGCCTTTTCAATCCGGTCAATCGCAGATTCCACGGCCTCCTCCATAGCATCATCATACCAACTAACTGGGAGCTATCAAGTTTGGTTTGGTACCGTTATGTCCTTTTAAAATGAACGAGCCACTGCAATCGAAACGTGGTCTTTTGACATCAATATTAACTGGAGCCGACTCAGCATTCGGAGTGACATTTACATCCGATTTATTGGTCATTATGGAATATGTACATGCGGTGATAGAAAGATGTGATCGCACCACTGAGATCGAATCAAGAAAGATGTAAAAAAAATATCAACAGGTGAAAGTCAGAACGCTCTCTAGAGATACTAGGGTAATTGAGCAGAACAAGGTCTCCACTATGACGCGTCGCACCTGCCTAGGTAACATAGCAAGTAAGTAGCATTCTATTTATAGGACACAGGACAGAAAAATAGTGAGGTGCACGACTGGAATTTTTATAACACAAATGACCAACACTCACTTGAACTCCAAGATGTAGGTAGACATATTATCTTGGTTGACAAATATGATGTCGAAAATTCTCCTACAAAACGGTGCTTGATCACATAATGACAGACCGATGTAAACAACGAGGACAAGTGTTGGCCCCAAACCAAAAGAAGTTTTCAGTATGGACGACATTATAATGATCACAACACACATTAAACAGACACTCAGGAGAGTGTAGAAGTAAATGACAAAGCATTATTACAAGCAAAGGGAATGAAAGAACAGAAGCAAAAACAAGACACAAACAAAACAAATTAGCATGCTAGGAAAGATGTAGGTGGATGATAACAAACTCCGATCTCACAAAGATCTCAAAATTCCGCCAGGATGTCCTGGCGTCATTCAGGAAGGAATTTGGACAAGCTTCATAGTATTATATTTGTTTGATACAAACGAACTCGAGTTAATAATGGCTGAAACAATTTGATCATAGTCAAACAATCACATCATCTTCAAAAATTTGAAAAATTATCCTGAAAAGCTATTGTTTTGAAATTTTTCGTCCGTTTTCTCCCACAACCACAACTGGTTGCACATTTTGAAAATGGCCGTCATCTTGCGAAACCATTTTTCGCTATATCTGTCATGAAAATCTCAGCAATTTCTTGTAATGGTTGTTATTGGCAATCATCGCTGTAAAACTCATTATGACATTAAAGACAGCGCTATAGAAAGAGACGGAAAGGGCACATGTAGTCACAAGCTGTTACATTCGTTTAATATTCCAGATGTTCTTAGAAAGTCGTATGAGTTTTCATAGACCACTAGGCATGGCATGGCAAATATAGTTAGTAAACTGGTATTTCATATCAGGGTCAAAGGCAATATGAATGCCTAGACTGAATCAAAGGAAAATAAAATATGAGGTCGCATAAGAAAGTCATTTAACGGTTGAATAGGTAAGTTGACGCGGTCTTTCAAAAAGGGACTCCAATAACATGTTCTAAGCCTGGGTAAAATATAATCCTCGTGTAAAACAGAAATAAGTACTGAGGGATTTTTCTTAGTTACACACAAGTGCTTGTTGTTCATTCTTTGTATGATAATTTCATAAACTTCTGAGCAATATACTAAGTATGTATCTTTCCAATAAATAAATGTCACTTTTGGCATATGAGGTTAAGCCCTTGCTTTGATATGATGCTACATGTAGTGAACAATAGACTTGATAACCTGTAGCCGTAGTTTACTATTTGCAAACGAATTACTAAAAATAAGATTGACAGGAGATATATACATGATGGATATAGAAAATTTGAACTATATTGTGACGATATAAAGATAACAATTGCGCAGCAAGTTTTTCCAACTTATATTAATAATCTTTGTTTGCCCGGTTGGAAGCGCTCGATGGGTCTTTCTGTGAGGGAATCCGGGGTACCAATTGAAAACCCACGTGGTCGGACAGGTGGCCATACCTTTTCACATCCATCCCGGGTATCGAATCCCGAACGGCTAGGTGGAAGGCCAGTTCATTACAAATGTGCCACCCGAACATGATATGAAGATAGCGTACCTTGGTAGTCAAATAGTAATATGTGATTTCAATATGACACAGATGTTATTACAATTATTTTGTATATAACTCAGTATATGCTGTAGGCACAGTTACAGTTGCCGTTCCAGGAACTGAAAAACAATGCCGACACGCGAAAAGTCACAGATTTTTATTTACCTGCACTTAAGCCTTATATTTATGTGTGGCAATTATAGAATTTTGGCAGGTACCGTTGAGGCATTACAGAAAATCGCACAAGAAATTCTTTCAAAACAGCAACACGAAACCTAAAAGTCATGCTGAAATATGACACTTTAACGATTGCCAACATTTGGAGAAGAAAATGGGTTACGGTATTTGTTATTTACGTAAACAATGACGATGATTGTTATTGTTGAACTGTTTATCGTTAATGTATCTGCGGTGTTGTAATTATAGAAACATTTACTCTGTTTTGACGTACATTGTGTTGTAAAGCGACAAATCTAGAAGTACATGCATCACTGAAGTCAGGTCCAGAACTGGTGAGGTACATGTACATCATGATGGTAACTGAGGAAATGAGAAAGAGAGATTGAGTTTAACTGCAACGTTCAGGAACTGGACAGATATTTCAACTGCATAAATAATGAGTCCTAGAAGGACGAAATAATTGTATGCTACTGTTTATTCGTCATTTTGATCTATTGTATTTAACTCCATGTATTTAAAGTTGAAGTGCGCAGGTGGAAGACACTGCCGCTGGAATTTTAGTGTATGAGGTTTTTTCCGTAACCTGCATGTTACGTTTCATTTTATACACGTGCACTTCACGTTCTTCAGGAAGGTTTAGATACATGAAAAAGTTATGAAATGTATTGAATTATGGGACTAGTATACCACCTCATTTTGATTTTGATACAATTAATGTATTTCTGTTTGGATCTTCTCCACTCGCCCACTTTGTTTGTATACACATCAATTAAAACTCAAAAGGAAATATATGTGTGATGGAAATAGACTTTTGTAAAGGCATATTGGTGTTGAATACATTGTAGAGTTTGTTTAGGAACCATGTTGTGAGAGTATGAAGTTGGCAAACCTGATAGGCAGGTCGTTAAGATCATGTAAACCTGCCGCCAATGTTTATTAGTCATTATATAGGCACGTTTACAAGTTCAAATGTCTTTCCAAGAACTCAGGAAAACTATCGACAAGCGACAATGACAGTTTATCAAGACGCATTTTCTATCATTACCTGCTTTAAAACCACATATTTATGTGAGACAATTATAGGTTGTTGGCTTGTGTCGAGAAACATCACAGACAATTGTATAAGGAAGTCTAAAAGAAGCACAGTAAGTATAATTTTGAGAAACAGCAACATGAACCTTAACAGTAATGCAGCAATATGACACTATAATGACTGCCAACATTTGGAAAAGACAATTAAAAAGGGTAACAGTACGTGGACAATGATGATAAAAAGTGTAATATTATTGTTGGTAAGTTTAGAGGTAAATGTTAATAATAAATATGCTAGATTTGATGGTGTTCTATTTATAGAATCATTAAATCTACTTTGGCATACACTGTTTTGATAAATGTTAACTCTAGCTGTGCATGCGTCACAGCAGTCATGTGGAGAATTGCTGAGGTACTTGTACATCATGGTGTTAATTCAAGAAATGATCAAGCAATCGGAGGCTAGTTTAACTGTAATGTTTGTGACGTGGAAAGGTATTTCACTCATGAGTCCTAACAGGACGAAACAGATGCATGGTGCAGTTTAATTCGTTGTTTGACTCTATTGTATCTAATTCTTCGTATTTGAAGGTGACTTTAAAGGTGGTGGTGCACTTTGCTGGTGGTACATACTGCTGGTGGTACACTTTGCTGGTAGTACACTTTGCTGGTAGTACACTTCGCCTGGTGGTACAAACTGCTGGTGGACTGTATATCCAGGAAGTTTACCGTAACTTGTACGTCACGTTTTGATGTATACCTATGTACTTCACAGTTCTTGAATGATCAAGTACACTGTATATGAAAGTTAAGAAATGTATTGAAGTATGGAGCTTTCCCATCTTTATTTTGATATTTATTTTGATTACTTTCTTCGTCGCCATCTAGGATTGAAATATTTGGTTCTTAGCGTCAGTCACGAGTCCTAGAAGGACGAAACAGCTGTGTGATACATTTTGATTTATTGGTTGGCTCTGCTGTATCTTCCTCTATATTTGTTTTGTCTTTTTTCAATCTTCAAGATGACTGCAGGTGGTATTCACTATAGGTGGACTTTATTCCACGAGATTTGTCGTAACCTACCTGCCAAGCTTTGATTTATCCGGATAGGGGCCCGGTACAAAATATACACCTGTTCCTAACTTCTTAAATCATCAGATATATGACATAAAGGATGCATTTAATAATTCTGCTTGTTCATAGTCTCCATCTACTTATGATCATTTTGAACTTTCCTCCTGTGTAATGTTGACGTTGTATAAGGTGGACCTTCTGCAGTCTTAAGTAAATCTACCTGAAATGTCCAAACGTATATGTAATTGTAAAATGTGGACTTCTATTAGACTTTAAAGTGTCGATGACGTGTCCTCAATTGGTTGTATTATACCATCCCCAACCTTCCAGAAGTCTGCCTGACGTACCAGCAGCAGCTGCCGATAGAGGGTAGCTGCCAATGTGACGGCGATATATCAATATAAACTCACAAAAGAAGACAGTTGTGAGGACAATTCTTTCATGGGAGGATGTATTGGAGTTACAATGATATCATTGTGATAGAATAATTAACATTATTATGTATGGTACATGGATGCAGCTTTCTATGGTGATACTCTTAAAATCAGCACGTATGTTTATTTATACATAGATGTCCAATTACGATTCGCATAAAACCAGCCGAGTGTCAATAATGTCCGATGATTAAATTCGATCTGATTCTGTGCTGTGCGAGCTGTACATTTTCTGGGGGTATTTATATATTTTCGTATCTGTAAAGAAAGACCACCAGTTGTGAATGCAGTATTCAGTACATAATAATGAAAGTGGATTGGGTTGTAATTACACACCATAATCAGCTGCAAATGTCACAACGGCCGTAACACCATATGGTCAAAGCTGTAACGGAGGCTGAAGATTTTGCCGGAGGAATTGTAACAAACATCAACACAAATATGTTTCAGTGATCAATATATAATGTTTTAAAGTAAAAAATAATATATATCAATCACAAAATATAAAAAGCAACGATATTTTATAGTAAATGGTTTGTTGAAATATACATTCGTATATGAAGAACTATCTTCGTATGTCTTATGTTTTAAATATCAGAACAAAAGTGAACAAATGAAACATGCATTCAGTTAATTGTTTTCTCATTTTAGATCCATTTATATCCGAATGATATTTGACCTAATTAAAATATTTGTAACATCGTATTCTAGAATGGTGAATATCGATATGATATCATATGTACAACACATTTGCTTCATTTATGTACTCAAGTGCTATTTTGCCTAATGTATATTGGCTTCGGTTAAATTTTGTAAGGCGAATAATACGGTATTCTAATATTTTAAATTCGTAATTAAGCACTTTAATCTTAATATAAAATATATTTGGGCCATATAATGAGAACAAAATTTTACATTGATTTGTTACCCTTGGACTTTTCAGTGATACCGTCAGCGGAATCTTCGTAAATAACTTCAAAATGAAACCAGGGGAAGTTTTTATTTGACTGCATAAATTCAGAACTGTGTAAGGAATTTGAGTATCAGTGTTTCACTCAAAGTTGGGACAATTTTAAGGCTCTAAATGCCAACTTATCATGAATTTACCATGATATCGTCTACTGACGATCAAACTCGTAACAAAGGGTTTCAAAAGATGCAGGTCGCCGTAGTGTTCTTAGTGAGAACTATTCTATCACTTTTTGCGATGTGAAGCTGGATGTGTTTGATACGTGTTAGTTTGTTTGTTTGTCCGATGTCGTATACCTTATTCTCACTTGAGAACGTGACAAAGGTTACATGGCGGGTGTCGTCGATGGAGCAGAAGACGCTTACTCTTCCGAAACAAACTGTCTTCTCCTTTTTCAGGAGTCTCCGCGTAAATCTTTGTTTTGTTCCATTTTTTCCTAGTTTTACAGAATTTGAATTTGATATAATTATGTCGACATGTTGGTATTTTCCTATTTTTTCTATTACATTAGCTACCCACCTTTTTAAGATACAATACAGTGAAACTAAATTTAAGCGGCCCTTAATATTACTGACGAGTCTCAAGAACATAACTGCTGTATAACTCCGAAACTGACAAAGATACCCTATTTTGATTGTTAAGGAACATTTTCATTTCGTTCCAAAGAAAAGCTAATAGAAATAAGATATAATGACAAGATCTTCTATCAGAATATTTGCCTATATATGGAAAATGTATTTACCTGTCATGTTTTTGTTTACCTACGGTGCTCAATTTAGCAGAGGCGAACGTTTAGATGTATTGATCGACAATATTTAAATCAAATGAATTCCTATGACTCGACCGGATACAGGTATTCTCATAATAAATTGAATTATAGAACTTAAGCGTGGTGAAAACGTCGGCAAAACGTTGATATCTGCCATCAAGATCTAATTAAGAAATGCTGTTTCTAGCGGTTTCATTGTTGTCGTCAGTGATTTCATTTGAGAACGGGACATAACTTGCCTGGATTTAACAAGATTTACATACTGGCTGTCTTCATAAGGCATATAGTGTGCTCTCGTCGATTATTGAGTTTGAATAAATTCTGTGTTAACATGTTGATAATGTCTTTTTTCATGGTTAGATGTGGGGACATTTACCTTTCATGTAAATGTGGATTTGGTGTAAATAAGAGGAAGTAAATGTTATTTACTGTTTATTATCAATGAGAACAGGCCAGTGAAATATTACCGAATATTGTACTTGTATGATGTGAACTGAAGTGTAAAAGAGTTCGGAAAACACCACATGATGTTACATCTATAGAGTTCCCTCTTGACAAGATATAGTAGTGGAATGACAGTTAACCCTGACACGATGTCAGCCACTGCAATTGTTATTATTGAGTAGTAAATATGTGTGGGATATTTGACGGTCAGTTTCTTTTACCCCAGGGATAAATGACCCTACCATATGAGAAGCGGATTTGACAGCTAGCTTTGCACTCATCAGATAGGTTATTATCGTGTGTCCTGCAGGTAACCATCATATTGGGTCAATACCCTGGCTTGTTACAATAGTTTGTGGTCGTGCTTGGCATTAGACAATGGAGACAATAACACTCATGAGATCACACAACAAAAGTTACACGGTCAAACCCCGTACAGCTAGCTCAAACACTCAAGACATTTCCGGTTTCTCTGTATCCCAAACAAGCCGTGAAAATAGTTTTCCTGTTGCTTTTCTCTGGATATATATTTCAGTTGACTCTGAAATGAATTCTGACATTATGTCACACTCTGTTGAAAATGTCACAGAGAAGATAAGTGATTTGCTGTCACTGAGGCTTAGCGTGTATATTGCAAGAGATAGAGAAAAACAGCTTTCCTCTCCAACGTCTCCTTCAATTTGTTTTCTTAATCGTCATACCATCGGTACATAACATTAAATTAGACAACCTTAATATCTTTAATATGTAAGCCAGTGGGAAAACTTAATTGAAAATAGAATTGATACACGTAATTAAGTTGTGTTGCATGCTGGTATTGTCGAAGTTTGAATATATTTTTTTCATTATTTGTCAATGTGCTATTTTGCTTTCGTATGCGGCTTCAGCTACAACTATTTAACTAATCTGAACATTGTGGTTTAGCTAATCTCATCAAAGAATGATCTTGTTTGTAATTGTGAGAACATTAATGTTCTAAAGGTACATTTGTGTAGCAGTTTCAACTGTACAAAAGAGCATGCGAGAGGGACTCTCCCATTAACTCGATCGAGAGATCGGCAGGTTCGATCCTCTACACCAGTCCATTCCTTTACATTTGGTGATGTAGACCACTTCTAGTGAAAGCTGCAGGATACTTAAATACTTGGTTAGAGTTAAAGAACAACGTTTGTTTATATTTAATGTGCTATGACCAGCAAATCTTCATGAGGTGTAATGATGTAACTTTGGTGGCGCTGATCCAGCCAATTGTCTGTAATCAGCTTGACCTTTCAGTTGTTCAACCAAGCTTTCCCACTATTATCTACATAAACTTTTTTCATGAATACAACTGAAGTAACACGATGTTGTATATTTCTCTTTATACGCATTTATATATCACAATTAAAACCAACCTGTAGTATTGCATTAACTCCTGTAAAAAAGGCAAATTTAGCTCTTAAAATGCAGCTGTGTGGAGTATCTATATGATGCCTCATAACGCATTAAATTGGTTCCATGATGGATGTCGTTTACTATATTGGAATTGTGCAAATAGGTTCAACATCTGTGGAGACTAAATGTTTCACAGTTGATTTATTTGACAAGGAAATTGATTATAACAATAATTTGCTGTGAGTGTTTATAGCTTCAAGGTGTTGAAAGTCAATAAAGTTTTCTATTCTATAATTTTAGTTGATGATTTATCTACATCGTTATGTGTATTTGTTCTTCTTTATATTTCAATATTTCAAATTCCTCCTCATTGATATGGTTAAGAACTTTCTGTCTTATCCTGAACACTTGGTTTGGTTTTGCCAATTTTTACAGCTCTATCAGGAGATAGGTAGTTTACAGACGTTCTGCCTATGTACACGAGGAACTGTAAGTGAATGGGTTAAGTTTGGTATGCTGTAAGTGTTTTTGCGATAGTGCAAAACTGAAGCCACGTGTATAGTGCTATCAGATGAAGCATACTGTACAACACAGGACACCCAACGCGGTCATAGGATACTATTATATTAATCATTCTCAATCAAAATTACCCTAATATTCAGCCCATATACACGTTATACAGTAATAATCACAGTTGGTGGGAGTTATCTTAGATAGACCATTTCCTTTCCTGCCTGCTTTTACTGAGCTTTATTTTTCAGTCTTGGTGTCCCTATTGAGGAGGCAATCGTCGACATCACCAATCGTTGAGCAGGAAGAAACAGTTATATAGACGACTTTGGTGGGGAACAGAATCCAAAATATTCCTTAAAAGGGCAAGCGCTCAACTTAACTTAAACGAGGACGTGTAAAACGAGACACCAGGAAAAATCATTGTTCATAGAAAAAATCAGATCCCATATTAAGTCGTACATTAGGTTACGTATGAGGGCACCGAGTACAAAACTGACACCTTGCCTTTCAGCGGTTCCTCAACATGGTTGGGAAAGATTAATTAAACAAATATCATAAGAATAAAACATATTCTATGCTGTTAAATCAAAAACGTAATGTAATGTAGTATAGTTAAATGCTAATTGTGTCAATATTATGGAATAAAAAATAGGTCGATCCATGTACGTCTTCAAAAAGTTTATAATCTACAATCAA
The DNA here is from genome assembly GCF_031769215.1 of Ylistrum balloti. Taxonomy (NCBI): domain Eukaryota; kingdom Metazoa; phylum Mollusca; class Bivalvia; order Pectinida; family Pectinidae; genus Ylistrum; species Ylistrum balloti. Next base: position 399,000 of record NW_026782403.1, on the reverse strand, counting down.
TCTCTCCGTTACATGATATGTTGACAGATCAATGATATTTAAGATTAGAGAAAGCCTACTGTCCAAACGTTATTGACAGAGAAAGGCTACTGTCCAAGGTTTATCGGATAGCGAAAGGCTACTGTCCAAGGTTTATCGGATAGAGTAAGCCTACTGTCCAAACGTTATCGGATAGAGAAAGACTACTGTCCAAACGTTATCGGATAAAGAAAGGCTACTGTCCAAACGTTATCGGATAGAGAAAGGCTACTGTCCAAACGTTATCGGATAGAGAAAGGCTACTGTCCAAACGTTATCGGATAGAGAAAGGCTACTGTCCAAACGTTATCGGATAGAGAAAGGCTACAGTCCAAACGTTATCGGATAGAGAAAGGCTACTGTCCAAACGTTATCGAATAGAGAAAGGCTACTGTCCAAACGTTATCGGATAGAGAAAGGCTACTGTCCAAACGTTATCGGATAGAGAAAGGCTACTGTCCAAACGTTATCGGATAGAGAAAGACTAGTGTCAAAACGCTATCGGATAGAGAAAGGCTACTGTCCAAGGTTTATCGGATAGAGAAAGGTTACTGTCCAAACGTTATCGGATAGAGAAAGACTACTGTCCAAACGTTATCGGATAGAGAAAGGCTACTGTCCAAACGTTATCGGATAGAGAAAGGCTACTGTCCAAGGTTTATTGGATAGAGAAAGGCTACTGTCCAAGGTTTATCGGATAGAGAAAGGCTACTGTCCAAACGTTATCGGATAGAGAAAGACTACTGTCCAAACGTTATCGGATAGAGAAAGGCTACTGTCCAAACGTTATCGAATAGAGAAAGGCTACTGTCCAAACGTTATCGGATAGAGAAAGGCTACTGTCCAAGGTTTATTGGATAGAGAAAGGCTACTGTCCAAACGTTATCGGATAGAGAAAGGCTACTGTCCAAACGTTATCGGATAGAGAAAGGCAACTGTCCAAACGTTATCGGATAGAGAAAGGCTACTGTCCAAGGTTTATCGGATAGAGAAAGACTACTGTCCAAACGTTATCGGATAGAGAAAGGCTACTGTCCAAACGTTATCGGATAGAGAAAGGCAACTGACAAACGTTATCGGATAGAGAAAGGCTACTGTCCAAACGTTATCGGATAGAGAAAGGCTACTGTCCAAACGTTATCGGATAGAGAAAGACTACTGTCCAAACGTTATCGGATAGAGAAAGGCTACTGTCCAAACGTTATCGAATAGAGAAAGGCTACTGTCCAAACGTTATCGAATAGAGAAAGGCTACTGTCCAAACGTTATTGATAGAGTAAGACTACTGTCCAAACGTTATCGGATAGAGAAAGGCTACTGTCCAAACGTTATCGGATAGAGAAAGGTAACTGTCCAAACGTTATCGGATAGAGAAAGGCTACTGTCCAAACGTTATCGGATAGAGAAAGGCTACTGTCCAAGGTTTATCGGATAGAGAAAGGCTACTGTCCAAACGTTATCGGATAGAGAAAGGCTACTGTCCAAACGTTATCGGATAGGGAAAGACTACTGTCCAAGGTTTATCCGATAGAGAAAGACTACTGTCCAAGGTTTATCGGATAGAGAAAGGCTACAGTCCAAACGTTATCGGATAGAGAAAGGCTACAGTTCAAACGTTATCGGATAGAGAAAGGCTACTGTCCAAACGTTATCGGATAGAGAAAGGCTACTGTCCAAGGTTTATCGGATAGAGAAAGGCTACTGTCCAAACGTTATCGGATAGAGAAAGGCTACTGTCCAAACGTTATCGGATAGAGAAAGGCTACTGTCCAAACGTTATCGGATAGAGAAAGGCTACTGTCCAAGGTTTATCGGATAGAGAAAGGCTACTGTCCAAACGTTATCGGATAGAGAAAGGCTACAGTTCAAACGTTATCGGATAGAGAAAGGCTACTGTCCAAACGTTATCGGATAGAGAAAGGCTACTGTCCAAGGTTTATCGGATAGAGAAAGGCTACTGTCCAAACCTTATCGGATAGAGAAAGGCTACTGTCCAAACGTTATCGGATAGAGAAAGGCTACTGTCCAAACGTTATCGGATAGAGAAAGGCTACTGTCCAAACGTTATCGGATAGAGAAAGGCTACTGTCCAAACGTTATCGGATAGGGAAAGACTACTGTCCAAGGTTTATCGGATAGAGAAAGACTACTGTCCAAACGTTATCGGATAGAGAAAGACTACTGTCCAAACGTTATCGGATAGAGAAAGGCTACTGTCTAAACGTTATCTGATAGAGAAAGACTACTGTCCAAGGTTTATCGGATAGAGAAAGGCTATTGTCTAAACGTTATCGGATAGAGAAAGGCTACTGTCCAAACGTTATCGGAATTCGCGACGATCCGCTGGTTGTTTTAGGTCGATAAAGGAGCATTGAGGTATTCATGTGTCTTTGTTAACTTAATCATACGGTTTTCTTCCATGTCCGAAGACGCTCATTAACCAATGATCTTACCTGTTTAGATGTGAAGGGATATTTCTGAGCAAAGTTTTCTCATATAATTTGGTTACATGCATAAATGGTGACTTTAAATGCAACGGTCGTCATTTGTTGGTTTACTCCTTTTGTGGACTGCTGACAGAGAATGACTGTAATTTTTGTTTTTTGTTTTTGTCTCTATTTTTTTCTTTGTGTTTTGTTTAGTGTGGATGACAATGGTTGGCCAAAGTTTTGAATTAACCGGGTCCAACCTGTCATCCAGCCATCGTTTTCAGCTGATATCAATACGTGAGTTCACTTTAAAAGATAAATAAGAAAAAATATTCTAATACATAATAACAACAAAAAACGATATAATGGTTATCACTTATATCATTTCATAATCACTTAAGTTTATGACGTAAGTTTATGAACTACTATGTTAAATACTTTAGTTATAATAATAAACTTCATTCATTTTACAACAATTGCGAAGAAAGTTTTTTCAACTTATATTAATAATTCTTGTTGGCTCGGATGGAAGCGCTCGAGGGGTCTTAATGTGGGAGGAAACCGGAGTACCCGGGGAAACCCACGTGGTCGGGCAGGTTACCCCATACCTTTTCACATCCATTCCGAGAATCGAACCCGGACGGTAAGGTGAACGGCGAGTACGTTACCACTGCACCACCCTACCACCCAACACCATTGTTTTTGTAGGAGCGATATCGTTTCATGTAATAGTGATATCGTTTCCTGTAGAAGTGATATCGTTTCCTGTTCTAGTGATATAATTTCCTGTAGTAGTGATTTCGTTTCCTGTAGTAGTGGTATCGTTTCCTGTAGTAGTGATAGCGTTTCCTGTAGTAGTGATATCGTTTCCTGTAATAGTGATATCGTTTCCTGTAGAAGTGATATCGTTTCCTGTTCTAGTGATATAATTTCCTGTAGTAGTGATTTCGTTTCCTGTAGTAGTGATATCGTTTCCTGTAGTAGTGATAGCGTTTCCTGTAGTAGTGATATCGTTTCTTCTAGTAGTGATATCGTTTCATATAGTAGTTATATCGTTTCTTCTAGTAGTGATATGCTTTCCTATTGTAGTGATATCGTTTCCTATCTCAGCGATATCGTTTTCTGTAGAAGCGATATCGTTTTCTGTAGAAGCGATAACGTTTCCTGTAGTAGTGATATCGTTTTCTGTAGTAGTGATATCGTTTCCTGTAGTAGTGATATCGTTTCCTGTAGTAGTGATAGCGTTTCCTATAGTAGTGATATCGTTTCCTATAGTAGTGATATCGTTTCCCGTAATAGTGATATCGTTTCCTGTAGAAGTCATATCGTTTCCTGTAGTAGTGATATCGTTTCCTGTAGTAGTGATGTCGTTTCCTGTAGTAATGATATCCTTTCCTATAGTAGTGATATCGTTTCCTGTAGCAGTGAGATCATTTCCTGTATTAGCGATATCGTTTTCTGTAGAAGCGATTTCGTTTTCTGTAGAAGCGATAACGTTTCCTGTAATAGTGATATCGTTTCCTGTAGATGTGATATCGTTTCCTGTATAATTGATATCGTTTCCTGTAGAAGTGATATCGTTTCCTGAAATATCATTTCCTATAATGGCGATATTGCTTCCTGTAGTAGATATTTCTTTTCCTGCAGTAGTGATATCGTTTACTATAATACTATCATATTCAACAATACTTATATTTTATCATGTAACAGAAATATCGATAGCAATGTTTCGTCAACTAACGCAGATCCATTAATTAATTAATGATTTCCACCACAGCAGACATCACTTGTACTGATTCGGCAAATTACGTGATACAAGGTGTTACACTGTGAATCGTAATGTAAGGTTAATGGGCTGCGTTACACCGCCTACAGCATGCTGTTTCCGTCGATTGGTTTACGCTAGACACACACAAATTGCCAATTATTACTGTCTCTGTCAACATCTTTCACTTCCAGGGTTTCCTCCAGGCTACATCATTACTCCTGTGCTGGTTTCCAACAGGTGCTCTCAAACTGGACACGTACAATTAGGAACTGTGTTCGATACACAGTTATCTTGTATTCAGATGCAAACGGGTTTTAGCTGTGCGGGAAAATAAAAAATGTAAAACAAATAAGTATATGTACGTGTATAATACCTTAATAAAAAAATTCATTTCATTGACTAGTAACATCAATAAATCGGAAAGCAACAACATATATTTTTTTAATCTGACACAGCTTTAAGACTGCCACTATGTCAAATATGAAATGATATTCACTTGATTAGCATTTGATAGGTCATTGTATTCGGGTCATTTTAGAGGTTGGGTCGCGGAAATGACAACAGCACCTGTTTTACATGCAACGTAAATTGAATTTTGGGGTTTTACTTGTTTGGTCTGACGTCATCATTACCTAATACAACACGTGGTTTATCAGCCACAGATAAACAAGTGCTAATTTGTCACGATCCATACAAGTAAATTAGCGAAAACATCAAAAATTGTTGTAAATGTGATAATTACGCCTTTCAGCATTCTAATTTTGTTCTGTTCCAGATAAAACAAATCTTCTACACCAGTCTCAAAACAGTGTAAAAACAGGAAATATATACGGAATAAGTAAATATTCATTTTTAAGACCTATTTTAAAACAAGGTATGTTTGCTTTGTAATTATGAATGGGTTCCCGATATCCCCCGTGAACATCGAACCTTTTCCCAAAATTCTTAATGTCTGATAAGTGTTACACAAACAACCACTCCCATAAATGTTCGTCATTCGTGTTTATCTTACACGTATAGAAAGATATCCAAGGATGTTTTCACAAAATCTGTTTTCCGATACCTTCTCCTTCCACAAGTAAACGTGATTCCTGCTATCTTGCCTTGTCTGTGTCATACTGTTCTCCTGAGTTCATAGCCCCCAACGGTCACAAAAACTCACACGAACATGTTTTTTTTTTGCAACTTTTGGAAAATAACTATTGAGAGTGAAAGAAATTCCAACCAAAAGTTTGTGTGACTCTTTTTCAATCGAAATTTGAAAAAAAAACCTATTCCGAAGTTGGATTGGTCTGTTCTACGTGTGAGTGTGTTTTGTTTACGTCAACAGTATGGGCGGAATGACATGACCTTTAGTGAAATGTTACTAATCAATATCCAATATCACATTTTCAGAAATACATGGAGACGTTATACCAACGCAATTCATTACAAATTAAAACTACAAAGTAATTTATTTTGCTATATTTAAACCAAAACTATGATAGAACTCCAGATGAAAATCAAATTATTACAAACCAATCTTGAACTTTTTTTTTGCGTGTTCTAATTTCCGTGAATGCGTAAAGCGCCCTTTTGGTCAAAGTTCACCCTGTTAGCCAATCAAAACATGCTAGAGAGTTACATCATGTGCAGTACAACGTATGTGCTTATACAACAGTTAGAATGATTAATTGATGCCTTGTAAATTGTATCAAAATCCAACATGTTGTGGTAGAAACAATATTAATAGTGTTCTATTTCACTAACTCGGTATGTGTAAATACCTCTAGTGTGAAAGATATTATATTTGTTTAAAACATATCTTTGAGTCAATTCAGGTATACTAAACTGATGTATGTAGTATTTTTGTCAGACCTGGTTGTATTGTGGATAATTTTTGCTGCAGTGATTTGTGTGCTCATGCAAGGTGAAAGTCTACCATCGACTTTTGAAATTCCCGTCTCAAGGAAACTGACCACAATAATGCGATTACTGAGCAAACTGTGTTGTGGTCACACTATACATATAACTTATGTAAGTGGTAAGAATGACAATCACACCCTACGTAAGGACGATCACATTGTAAACAATGGCTGGTCATTGACATGCCTCCCACACTCTAAGGTATAATACAACAGCTAAGCATTATTTTGTCGAATCTGGTATCTAATTTGTATGTTAAAGTTAACTCCTATAAAATACCTGTCTGAGTCACGGCATTATAAATCACATAATTGAGTTAAGACGGACAAGAAACGTTCATTAACCTGTCCTTGATATAAAGCTCTTGATTAGAAAAGGACAATTCTGGTCGATTGTATCACCACTTAATGGCGAGGTCCTCCCACACGACCGATTGCTGACCACTCTTCTTGATTAAAGCACATAGCCATTTGCAGGCACCATGCACTCTGTTTAATTCCTGGCATATAATGAGAAATAAAACGGAGGACAACAGGGGCTGTTGAATGGCAATTATTGTGAGTGCTTATTGGGCACTGTCTCATCGTCATAGCACATTCAAAATGCCTCCTCTTAGCTCCGTCATTGTCGAAGTAATTCCATATTTTTTGTAAGGTTCCGGATATTAGTTCCTACATCGTTACGAAGATTAGTCTACGTTGTCATTTATGCTTTTGAGGTGGTCATATTTCTAATATGTTCGGTCTTTTCGCCACGAACATTAAAAAGTCTGCATAGGGTTGTTGCTAACAATTAAATCAAAATTGTCTGGATGTGTTGGAATTTGTGCGCAGCGATGTAACAGTATAGCATTAACATTATGGTTTTATGAGACCAGACTCGAGACAAAACGTAATGAATCATTACAATAACCGGTTATAACGACTAAATATCATCAACTCTATTTTATTATGACTACCGGCTTTCCATAGGGAAACAATTTACCTGTACACGTTGTGATAGAAAGCAATAGCAAAGCAATTTACCTTTAAGTTACTGATAAACTTAGAAATAATTTGAACAAATAATATATTATTACAGCGTTTCTTTGTTTAAGTAATCGATACATGAACAGTAATCATACTTTTAGTTGGAGTCTCCTTGAAGTAAATGGTACCTCACTGTAAAACAAAAAAGAAAACAGCCACGTGTCATCCCCAACAATTATAGTAAAGCGTCTTGCCCACATTAGCACAGATCGATCTATTTTTCAGCTTTCTGAGGAACAAACCACACGAGTAGGGCACTGGTATAACATGTTAATAAACCGGATTTTAGTTATTGTATACAACTCCTAGATACATCCAAAGGGCTATAATTACTCGTCACTTTCAATTTTGTTTTTGTTTTTGTTTTTTGTTTTTTTTTTTTTTTTTTTTGTTGTTGGGGGGGAGGGTGATTTTTTTTTTTTTTTTACAATTCTATTAAAGATGTTCTAAAAATTAGTTTTAGAAGATTTACAAATATCTTTGTTCATGTTTATGACTATGATCTCGCATTTCTGTTTAAAAACATCATCCTGACTTTACAAGAAGATTACCTACAGTGTCATCAGATTGTTCTACATGAGTTCTGCAAAATCAATAATTTTCAAGATGTATTTTGGTTGATTTCTTGGTAACTCGTAATTCATGTATTCATAGGTCCAAGCACTGTTTATTTCAATTTAAGTAGATTTAATAAGTTATATTCACCCACGAAATCAGTGACTATAAAATGATAATGATTTCAAAAAACCACGAAAATTGAACCCCGCGAAATCATGCCATTTCATATCAAAACGACCCAAAAAAATCACCATGACGAAATAACTTCCCAAAATATAATACCCAGGTAAAGCATTACTACCAACACAATGTTCTACCTTACCATGGAGAGTTGACAAAACGGGTGCAAGTTGATTTCCTTCACACATCTAAGGCACCGAAAAGCTAAATATAGATATGTTCTGTTCCTATTTCCGAGGAAATTACAACATGTCTACTTTAATAACACCTCATTACTTCTCGTCAATCGAGATATTCAACACAGCCATAGCACTTGTGGACTCACTTCACGTTTTTCCGGAAGCTGTTTTTCTTCACAACTGGATAAATAGGTCGGGACCGTATTTATCTGAAATATGCATGATTAAACGTCATGGAACTGTGCCACTATTATTTGAATCATGTGTTTCTCGGCGGTTTCGGCTTGATAGCACCAGTGTTAAGCCCACGGATGGGATAAATGAATGAAAGGATAACTGTTAGATAGCTAGTTGGCCTCAAAAGAAACGTTATACGGATTCCTTCCATTAAAGTCAATCCAATCCGCCCTATGTTTCCTTCCTTGACATCATTCTGTTCCGAGCCTCTTACCAAAAGACAAATATACTTGTATGTACTAGTGACAGTACATAACAGTGACAGAGCAGTCGATCACTGCTTCCTTCGTCGGTGTTTTCTTTATAACAGTGGTAATATTCAAGGGGAATTCCGTCACATTTATATCGATATAGCATGGAATAAATGTGCTAGCAAGTCGCGTATGTTAGGGGGAAACCCAAATGTATTGAAAATGAAGAGCAATTTGATAAAATGACTATCGCACAAACAAGGTGAATTTAAAAAGACTACTTAGAATATACACCGAAAATAAAAATTCATACTTAAAAAGTTTTATCTATGTGACGGAGCCATGAGAAGGCAATAAAGGAGGCACGAGAAGACTATTCTAGAGCCATCAGATGACAACAATCTGTCAATGTTCGCCTTTAACCCAGCGATTATGTTAGTATTTCAAATTATAAATGCCATATCTTAAACTCAATACCAAATTACTCTTAACATGCATAAAAATAGAAACAAAGAACAAAATATTTTTTTTTAAAAAAAACCTGATTTCTTATCTTGAGATGAGTATCGTTCTGTTTTCAAGGGGTTGTAACGAGTTAACGAGTTTAACAAACGTGTACACGCTTATAATTCGTTGATTTAAACCAATAAAAAAGTAAATGTTTGTGATAACTGTGCTTGTTTAATATCAAACTTAAGTGTAATGTTCTTGTGGTACTCCTTCCTTAAACCAAATACTACGTTCGACATTAAATTTGCTGAGTTGATGTGGAAGGCATCTTGACACAATAATCGTTTGGAGTGGCAACTAAGCTCAAATTAGCAACTGACAGGAGAATGCTGGAATAGTCTTCACTCTTGTATTACTGTACATCACAGTTGATTTGAGCTTGTGTGCCTTACTTTGTCGCCTGACAGCACAAGACCTTGAATATACGAACACGTGTAAGAGGATATTTAACCGATGGAAATTGAACATAACGTTCTTTCACATTTTGCACAAATGCCACATTCAAAAATTCTGACAGTGGTGACTATTGATAAATTTAATGTGGAAAATATGGTATTGTTAAGGAGCACATACATATATTCGATCTTTTTTCCTTCTTCCAGTAAATTCAGCTGGAAACTTTGTCGACAGATTCAATAAGCTTGATCAATCATATCCGCTTCTAATATTACTTCCTAGTGTGTTCTACGATAGTTTACAAGCTGGTAACACTTTATGCATGACATCAACTTCTGCTTGTACGTGTAAGTATGGCTGGATGTGCGCTTAGCAAGATGTTTGACTAGATTAGTTGTAAGTCTAGCAAGATAATTGTGAAAGCATTTTGTTAATCATTCGGCTCGTTTTTTCATTTAGTTTTGCTTATTTTTTTGCTGGGCGGAAGGGGAGAGGGGGGCTAATCTTAATAAATCACATTGAGATTCCACAGAAATCATTATTCGTATTTTTATCAATATTTGAAGTCCTTAAAGAGATATTGCTTTTAAAATGCTAACTCTTTAATATTGCTTTTAAAATGCTAACTCTTTAATATTGCTTTTAAAATGCTAATTCTTCACAACATCTGCTAGCGATCGAACCAAAGAACTCTGGTTTGTTTTACAGACACAAACTACTTCTTTTACATGAACGCCGGTTTACTGTAACCATTTAACTATCGGTTGTTTTGTACAGTGACGGGGCTTTACTATCGAGGTAAACTCCGCTATCAATGTCTACTGATGTCTCCATACCCCGATACCTTTCCTCGTGTCGTAACATCATCCTTGCTTCATGTATCAGGAACTAACTTCTTTCTGAAACCTACGTCATCAACAAACAATTCTTCTGTGTTTTGATCAGATCCCTCATGCGTTCATCATAAGTGTTTCTTCCAAATTTCGGTAACGTTTTTTACAATTTGTAAAATTAAACAATTAGTATGACGATTCAATTCTGTATTAAATTAGGATTTTAAAAACTCAGCACGAGGATTTACTTAACCTTCGTAAGGCATGATTAATGATTAAGAATGATTAATTACTTTTGTTACACACTTCATGCGTCATTGGTTTTGCCTAGTACGTAAGTAAAATAATATTTTTCCGCCTGTATTACTAGGAATAAGTTCCATTAATTTTCCCTCTACAAGCCGCAATCATTTCCATCATCAGCACATCACGAATATACATCTACATTGTACGTTTGGAAATTATCCCTCATACATGTATTATCGCCAAAAGTCTCTTCCGCTCGCCATGAAACCATCTCTACTTAGTATTATGTGAACATGTCCTATCTACGTACTGTCCAAGTGAACATAATTTCCCATAATTTCTTGTGAATATGTCCCTTGTCCGTTCATTTTGAGTTTTTGAAATTCCTCCTTTGCATGCCATAAATACAGCGTATCCCTTTTCGCACGTGAGGAACATTACTATTAGTTGTCTAGGTGATTGCCGTGCTTTCGTATGAAAGAGCAGGGATTCAATATCTGCATAAGAAAGGTCTACCACCTAAGGGTGCCATATTTGATACGGTAGCAAACAGAGGGAATGATGCCCCTTCCTATACTTCAGTGAAAAGATGGAATTATTCTGCAGAGGTTTGTGACTAAGGATGACACGTGGGTCCATTTATATCAACCTAGAGGCCAAACAACAGTCTAGGCAATGGAAGAACCTTGGGTCACCCAGGCTAAAGAATCCATCAACTGGAAATACTATGGCCTCGGTCTTCTGGGATGCTGATAGTATTCTGAAGATAGATTATCTGCAAAAGCGAAAAATAATAAACTGCAAATATCATGCATCACTCTGTAGCGGTTCAAAGAAAATATTAAACTCAAGCGTCGCGGAAAACTCGTTAAAGGTGTGTTGCTCCACCAGGACAATGCCCTATTCAAAAGTGTGTCATTGCCATGGTTGCAATTAAGGATTGAAGTTTTGAATTGATTGAGCATCCGCTTTATTCGCCTAATCTTCCTCAATCAGACTTTCATCTATTTCCATAATTGAAAAAGGCACTTTCCTGTTCCCACTTTCGATCAGATGATGACGTCATACATGCAGTGGGGGACTTTCTGAACGGTCAAGAAAATGGCTTCTTGTGGCATTGAGGCCCTTAAACATCGTTGGAAAAAGTGTATAGAATAATGCAATATGTCCGCCAAAAGTCAACCCATTATATATCAGGCTTACAACTTATTAAACAGCACTTGTATACTGGAGTTATATGGGGAAATATGTATAGATAGACTTAACATCTCTGAGTAGTTTGTGATGGTTAAAGAACAACTCCGAATGGCATTAGTATGTCGTCATATAAAACGAAATAATTTTCTTTCCTCTATACCTCTATGGGACGAGACATTTTTCGCCAGTTTGCCTCGTGGACTGACAGAACGAGTACTATAGGTATGTGAGAGTGGCATTTGATCGATGACTGGGGAATCAGTGTACCAGGGAATAATAACACTTGACATTGATTGGAGAACAAATTGTTGTGAGGTCAGAATCTATGACGTGTAGATCTTGTCAGGGTTGTAAACAAGATAGACGAAATCAGTTAACTTCATCCTACTAGAACAATGCAAAAATTTACCATCGACTGAGATTCATAGTATTATTCATCATCAGAACTTGCGGAAATTATTTCAGCTTATCCGGGATAAGGTGACATTCTGAATCAATGAATATATTGATTAACAAGTTCTATAAATGCTTAATGTTATTCAATGAACATGGGGTCTTTTCTTGATGATGCACCTGAAAGCACCCTCGTCAATTAACGAAGAGAGGCTCCAAGCTCTCTGGGTTTTATACAATGTTGATGGAATGTCAGATGTCGGGAGCAAAACTACGTACTATAAATTCCAACATTAATTATCATAAAGTATGACTAATACAGCTCTATTCGGTGAAAACTACAGGTTATACTACAGGGAGAGGTCGAAAACAATCAGTATATGTAATAGGTGCCTTCTCAAGCACATACTAACAGAGGATGAGTTGTACATGGCCCTAATGGATTGTTTCTCTTGTTTGAAGCTATTGTGTACTTTCGTCCATTCGGAAAATTCATTCTGTAATGAAATGTTGATGACATTGAGAAATGTCAACCAATGAATAAAGTAATTCAAGCGAATGACTGTGTCACTGAAGCTGAGTTAAAATTGAAGATGACTGCCAAGGACTCCATCTATCTAGTAAAGACTACTACTGTGCCTCTCATGATTGGACTGCACTATTCGCTTCATTGTATATTAAATCTTATAATGACTATATGAAATATTAAGAGACGACCTGAGATTATCAGAGTCGCAAAGATCTGGTTTCAGTTATATCAGGATATGAAATTCACTCCGTCTAAAAATGCGTTAATGTTTCTGCAACATAAGATATTGATAGATTATACCACATGTACGTCAAAATAACCTTCATTGTTGTTATTTTTAAGCCACATTTATCTGCTTATTTAGTAATACGCAACTCCTACAAAAGCCTAATATAGAAGGATTCCTCTTCAAACTGTGTCCCCTTTATTGCTTCTGGAGGCACATAATCCCTAGTATGAAGGTTATGTAATTTCATAATGCTGACAGAACAGTTAAGGATTCTAAATCTGTAATTTGATATGATTTTAAAATACCTATGGGTATGTGGATATGAAAAGATAGAATATTGAAATTCCAGAGTAGATTTAACTCACCAGGTAAACATGAAATGAAAACTAGTCTGTTTTTTTTTTTTTTTTTTTTGCCATAGAAATTTAAATTCAATTACTCGCACGATGATTTGACAGGGACCATTTTACAGCTGAATTAAAATATTTTGTAAGTTTCAAAAACTTTTGCTCAATAATGAAACTTTTACTTTTAATGTGAAATAGAAATAATGTCCTATTTCTGTAAACGCTATGATAATCTTTCCAATAAAATAGAAGTATGCAAATACATTAAGCTATTTTTTACTGCTGATTTCTAACAAAGACCCGTGATAGTTGCACATTTTGACCATCTTCTGACTGACTTACTGATAACTTGTCATGATTCTTATCTAATCTCACAACAAACAGAGAAACCCAACGTTAGCACTTTGGTATTTTGATCATATGATCTGAGGCGTAGAGAAATTTATCGCTACATTCCTTCAAGAGACAGAAATTGCATATAACATAAAGATCAATGGCGGATTTCCTTTTACGATTTGTCTTTGTGAGATTTACATTTCTTAGCAGTAACTTACTTAATCCCCACCTGAGATGTAGAATCAAACTTTTTCAAAATCATCAATATATCCTTCCTTATGAATCTTACTGAATATCATTTCTCATGAATCTTACTGGATATTCTTTCTCATGAATCTTTCTGGATATCTTTTCTCATGGATCTAACTGGATATCATTTCTCATGAATCCTGCTGGATATCCTTCCTTATGAATCCTGCTGGAAATCCTTTCTTATGAATCTTACTTGATATTCTTTCTTATGAATCTTACTTGATATTCTTTCTCATGAATCTTGCTTGATATCATTTCTCATGAATCTTACTGGATATTCTTTCTCACGAATCTTGCTGGATATCATTTCTCATAAATCTTGCTGGATAAATGTGCAGGTAAAGAAGATTAACGATGTTGGTCATCATCAATAAAAGTATGGCTGTTATTGACGTTTTGTATAGTGCGCGTTAATTCAACTTGTGGTTTCAATGTATTATATGTAATCATATGATAATTCTGTATCATTGCCGTTCTTGACGCCTGCACGTCCTTTACAGGTTCAGTCTAGAGGTCCTTAAACATTGTTCAACAGTTTTCAAAATAAATGTTGTTAGAAAAGAAAACTAAACATTGGGTTTGTTTTCACTCAGCAACATATATGTAAGATGTATTACAGCATATGCACTGAAGAACATCAAATTTGCTTTCAATATTCGTATTAAAGATAAAACATGTTTATCGCGTTTTTCCATATCCGACGTTCGGGCTAGTCTGTGCTTTCTCAGTAAAGCTATTAACAATAACTTTTGCATTTAGTAAAGGATAAATGGAATATATATCAGGATAACATAAAGCTGTTAAAATATTTACTTTGATGGATATATTTCCTATGGCCATAGGACAGTTCGAGCAACACGGAAGCGTGAATTATAAGCCATATAACTGAACAAACCTTATCCCTGGGCTTACTTAGGACAGAGATTAACGAGCACGTTAGTTGCTTGTATACAAAGTCTTTTTTGTACTTGTGTCAGCCATCCATTCAATGATATTTGTTCATCCTATTTTGCTCCAAGGTTTTCCATCATGACCAAACCATATATAGATATCCCGTGAATTACTCTAATGTACTTAGTACACAACTTGACACAAAAATGTACACAGCGTCACACATACATGTCATACATAATATTTTCACTCCATTGGCATCATATACAAAACTTTTTTAAGAATCAGATTTTAAACATGCTGACTTTTACCATTGCTACTTCATGCTGTCCTCTCTTACTAGTTCCAACATCGACATTTCAGAGGATACGTGATAAATTTTTGTATGTATAGTGGAGGGTATGGATTTGATTTGATAGGGTCATTACATTGTTCTGATATTTTTGTGAATGTATACACCACATTAGTCAGAAGCAAAGACAAATATACTGACTAGGTCAGTATACCGCATCAGCCAGCTACCCTGTCATCATTTCGTCTTAAACGTCGTACAGACAGGTATCAGGTATGTCTTGATTACATCAATTTTTATAAAACCCAAGCCAATTTTATACATTATGAGACGCACGTCAGATGTTTCATTGTAGAACAATGTTACTAACATTTACTTTTTACGGTGTTAAGGATTTAAATGGGTGGTTTCGAATAATCCTTAAAGGACGAAACAGCTGTATGATGATGTTTATTTCATTGTTTGCCACTACTGTATCTTATTTGAATTTGTATAGAAAGTTGCTATTCACGTGTATGTGATTTGTACACTCCTCGACACTACAGGTGGTAGTTATTGCCGATGGATTCTAAGTCCTCGAGGTTTGTCGTAACCTGCACGCCACGTTTTACTCCATCCAAACAATGGCACGGTTCAGGATGTACACATGTACTTGACGTCCTTTTATAATTCTCCGAGATATGGAATTTATGAATTGACGAAAGATACTGAATTATGCCTAATCTTGATTTCGCCCTTTTTCGATCACTGTGGATGTTATTCAGTCGTCTCCCAGGTCTAACATTTAAAACATAAACAACAATGTCGAATTCAGAAAGGACGAAACAGCTGTATGATGCAGTTTATTTCATTGTTCAGCACTATTGTATCTCATTTAAATTTGTATGAAAAGGAGTCAATTACGTGTGTGTTTTGTACAACCTCAGACAACGTCATGCTTGAAAAGGCCGTTTCTACGTGGATTATCGACAGCTTAGATCTTATGGATAACGCCGTTGCGTTATCGGACGAACTTTAAACCAGTATGTTTGTCCGCTAGCGTAATGATTATAGCCAAAGCCTTTCTAAGAATGATTACTGACGAGGTGAGCGTCCTTCCTGTACAAATTGCTTGTTAGTGATGGAATGTATCGTAAAAAAATATTGACATCTTGTAAATGTAGCGCTCACTTGTCATGTTCATCACTTGTTCTTTAAGATAGCGAGCCCGCTGTTACCAGCTACACCAAGAGATAGTATAGGCACAATTTGTACGGAATCCTACATATTTATTCATTATATATGAAAACCCAACGAAATTACGTTAACTATATTTATCAGTGACAATTTACTGGGCCGTAATTTCCTGTCAAGAAACGGTGGTGATTTGTCATGTAGAAATACAACATTACTAAAGCGATAAATTACGTTTACATGAACAAATCTATAAGTGCAAAGAAGGCTCGCGCCAGATTGAGACCCCACATATCCGTATAAGGTATATCATTAATTTGTTGCAAGAAAACATAATGATATTTGGGACATGTTCTATATATTCTTGACATCAAGTAATTGCA